>NC_083314.1:51533847-51833847 GCF_963455315.2 Globicephala melas
GATATACAAATGGCAAATAAACATATGAAAAAAATGCCCCACATCATATATCACCAGGGAAATGCAAATTAAAACAAGGAGATACCGCTAACCCCTATACAGGCCCAAACCTGGAACACTAACAATACCAAATGCTAGCAAGGATGTGGAGCAACAGGAACTCTCATTCATTGCTGGTGGGAATGCAAAATGGCACAGACACTCTGGAAGACAGTTTGGCACTATCTTACAAAACTAAACATACTCTTACCATATAAGCCAGCGATTGTACTCCTGGGTATTTACCCAAAATAGCTGAAAACTTATGTCCACAGAAAAATCTGCACATGGATGTTCACAGAAGCATAATCCATAGCTGCCAAAAATTAGAACCAAACAAGATATCCTTCAGTAGGTGAATGGATAAGTAAATTGGGGTACATTCAGACAATGGAATATTAATTCAATACTAAAAAGAAATGAGCTATCAAGCCATGAAAAGACATGGAAGTACCTTAAATACGTATTAAGTGAAAGAAGCCAATTTGAAAAGGCTACATACTATATAATTGCAACTATATGACGTTCTGGAAAAGGCAAAACTATAGAGACAGTAAAAAGATCAGTGGCTGTGGTAGGAGAGGGAAACGAACAGGCAGAGCAGATTCTTAGGACAGTGAAAATACTGTGTATGATACTATAATGATGGATTTATATCATTATACATTTCCCCAAACCCACAGAATATATAACACCAAGAGTGAAACCTTAGGTAGACTATGTGATGTGTCAGTGTAGACTCATCCTTGTAAAAATACACCATTCTGGCATTCTGGTGGGGGGGCGGGGGGAGGATGCATGTGGGGGACAGGGAGTATATGGGAACTCCCTATACTTCCCTCTCAATTTTGTTGTAAACTTAAAACTGCTCTTTAAAAAAGGTCTTAAATTTTTAAAATTGTATTTATAAACACACAATACATATTCATATACTGAATATTATATCTGATTCTTTATAACTGTTTCAGTTGGTTACGCTGCTTCCCTTTCCTTCTTTTCATTTAACCTTATGAGCCAATTAAACCCAAGTATCCATTTTGTCTTTGTAAGTCATCTGACTTCCCCTTTAATTTATCCTTTGTCTCAGTGCTACAGATGTGGGGAAGAGCACTGATGAAAGTCAAGCAAACTGGGGTATAACCTGACTCTGCTTATAACCATACAATTCTCCAAGTTTCAGATTCTGCATCTCTAAAATGAAGTTTAGAGACTAAATGACCTCCCAGTTCTTCCTAGCCCTAACCCTTTACAATTCTCAGTAACAGGTACAAGTAAAATAAATGTGAAGGGATTTGGGGAAGATGATGAAGGCTGCAGACTTGTGAATTTCCCTAAATTTCCCTGTGAAAACAGAACAACTAGGATACCTAAACCAATAATTCACAAACAACATTTATTTAAAAATTAGATAAAGTGAAATTCCCACGAACCTCAAAATATAAGCAAACAAGGCAACAACACCAACAGCTACAAGATGTGTATAACCAAAGATTCTATAGCAACACAAACTGACCTTAAAGTATATTGGCACATATTTTTATGAACATGCAAGAGCCCAGGGAATATAATTTCCTTGAGCCCTTCCTGAAAACAGACTATAAACTGGCACTGCCCAGTAAAAGTCTCTACAATGATGGAAATGTTCTTTCTATGCTATTCAATATAGTAGCCACTAGCCACATGTGACTATTAAGCACTTGAAATGTGACTAGCGTGACAAAGGAACTGAATTTTTAATTTTATTTTAATTAATTTAAATAGCTGTGTTGCTAGTTTTTGGTCGTGCAACTACAGAATGAACATTAGACAACTAAAATGACTGGTATGCCATAAAGACAGGCAATATCTTGGAAAATAGTTTGGCAGATTTTTTAGAGGTTACTTATAGAATTATAATATTACCTGGCAATTCCACTCCTAAGTGTCTGCACAAGAGAAATGAAAACATATGTTTGCACAAAAACTTACATACAAAAGATTATAACGGTGGGACTTCCCTGGTGGTGCAGTGGTTAAGAATCTGCCTGCCAATGCAGGGGACACGGGGTGGAGCCCTGGTCCGGGAAGATCCCACATGCCTTGGAGCAACTAAGCCCGTGTACCACAACTACTGAGCCTGCGCTCTAGAGCCCACGAGCCACAACTACTGAAGCCCACTGACGCCTGCGCGCCTAGAGCCCGTGCTCCACAAGAAGCCAACACAATAAGAAGCCCACACACCGCAACGAAGAGTAGCCCCTGCTCGCCACAACCAGAGAAAACCTGCGCACAGCAACGAAGACCCAATGCAGCCATAAATAAATAAATAAATAAGCGAACAAATAAATTTATTTTTAAAAGATTATAGCATTATTCTTTTCAGTTTTTCCAGTTTTATTGAGATATAATTGGCATATAATATTGTATTATATGTTCAAGGTGTACAACAAAATTATTTGATATATGTATATATTGCTAAATGATTACCACAATAAGTTTAGTTAACATCAATCACTTCACACAGCTACAATTTTTTTCCCAGTGGTGAGAACTTTTAAGATCTAGTCTCTTAGCAACTTTCAAATATAAATGCAGTATTGTTAACTATAGTCAATATGCTATTATAAATCCCCAGAACTTATTTAACTTGTAAGTGAATTTTTTACATTTTGACCACCTTCACCCATTTCCCCTATTCTCCCATCCCCCTGCCTGTGGCAACCACCAATCTGTTCTCTGTTATCTATCTTTAGTTTTTTTTAGATTCCACATAAAAGTGAGATCACACAGTATTTGTCTTTCTCTGTTTGATTTATTTTACTTGGACCTTCAAGGTCCATCCATGTTGTCACAAATGGCAGGACTTCATTCTTTTTTATGGCTAAATAATATTTCATTGTATAAAAATATACCATATTAGGTTGTTTCTGTGTCCTGGCTATTGTGAATAATGCTAATGTGAATAATGCTGTGATGAACATGGGAGTACAGATATTTCTTTGAGATAAGATTTTGTTTCCTTTGGATATATACCCAGAAGTAGATTTGCTGGGCCATATGATAATTCTATTTTTAATTTTTTGAGGACCCTCATACTGTTTTCCACAGTGGCTGCACCAATTTACATTCCCACCAACAGTGTACAAGGGTTCCCTTTTCTCCATATCCTCACTAGCACATATTATCTGCCTTTTTGATAAAAGCCATTCTAACAGGTGTGAGGTGATATCTCACTGTGGTTTTGATTTATATTTCCCTGATGATTAGGGATGTTAAGCACCTTTTCATGTATCTGTTGGCCATCTGTAGGTCTTCTTTGGAAAAATGTCTATTTAGTTCTTCTGCCAATTTTTTAATTGGATCGTTTTTGCGTTTTGTTTTTGTTTTTCTGCTTTGAGTTGTATGAGGCAACATTATTGTTAAGAGACATCAACTGGTGAATGGTCAAATGTGATATATCCATATAATGAAATACCATATTGAACAATAAAAAAGAACTAATTACTGATACATACCACAACATGGATGAATTCAAAAATATACTCTGTACTAAGAAGCAAGACACAAAAGAACATGTTTTCTATGACTCCATTTACATGAAATGTCAAAAAAAAAAAGCCAGGGGCAGAAATGGGAAGTGATTATAAATGGGCATGATTAGTGTGTTGCAAGTGTTCTAAAATTGTTATAATAGTTGCATAACTATAAATATAGACATTCATTGAATTGTTTAAAGCTAGTAATATTTTACATTATGTACATCATACCTCAATAAGGCTGTTTAACAAAACAGTCTTGCCAAAAAATCTAAATCAGATCAAGCCCATGGATCTAACTACAAATATTTAGGAAGTGCAGGGGCAAGATGACATGGTAATGACACCACAGGGATGCAATCAGCAAAACTTAGACTGTGGGAAACTGCAAAAAAGAATCAATCCTATTTCTTCAACAAAACATTGCAAGGGGGGGGCGCGGGGAGAAAGAGAGAGAAACAGGAAGAACCTACAAAGTAAAAGAGACTTATGAATATATCAACGATTAAAATGCAGGAACTTATCTGGATCGCATTCAAATAAACTAAATGCAAAATGAAATTATAAAACCAGGGAAATATGAATAGTGATTGGGTATTAGATGATTTTTAAGAAATGATTAACTTGGAGGGATATAATAATGATTTATAGAGTTCTTATCTTTTATAAATACATACTGCAATATTTATGGGTAAAAAAATGTATGGGATTTGCTTCAAAATAGTCTGAAGTGTGACTGGGGAGTAAACTGGTATAAATGATTGGCCACGAGTTAATCATCGTTGAAGTTGACTAATGGTCACATGGGACTCATGACACGATTTTCTCCACTTTTGTGTATGCTTGAAATTTTCTATCAAAAAGGTTAAAAATAAGAGAGAGAGATGTATCAGTTTCTATGCCTGCTTAACAAATTATCCCAAAAATTAGAGGCTTAAAAATCACAGTAATCATGTATCACAGGATCTGTGAGTCAGGAATTTGAGACAAGCTCTGCCAGTTAATTCTCACATGGGGTCTCCCAGGTAGTTACAGTCAGACGGCAGCTTAGGCTACATCCAACTGAACATTTGATTGGATATGGAAGATCAATTTCCAAGGTGTCACTCACCTGCCTGGCAAGTTGGTGCTACAGCTGTGTACAGTTTTTTAAATCTCTGACACCAAATATATGGTGTCTTTTCCAACACCAATTCCCCAACACCAAGTGTCCAACAATTCAATTCAATTCTGACACTAACTACTCAGGGTTAGCACAGAGCCCACAGGTTAAAAGCTCAGTCCTACAGGACTGCTAGGTACTAGGTACAAGTCTACAGGGGGCCATCCATACGTCTGACCAACTGGCTCTAAACTGGGGGTTCCCACAACCCCCTCTTCAGGTTCAATAATTTGCTAGAACAACTCGCAGAACTTAGGAAAACATTTTACCTACATTTACCGGTTTATTATAAATGATAAACTCAGGAACAGCCCAATGGAAGAGATGCATGGGCAAGGTATGGGGCAGGTGGGGAGGGGAGTCCCTGTGGAACTTCCATGCCCTTCCACACCACCCTCTCAGCAACCCCATGTGTTTACCAATCTGGAAGCTCACCCAATCTCACTGTTCAAAAGCTCCTAAAGAGCTCAATACCTAGCTTCTCCTTCCTTCCCTGGAGGTCATTGGTGGGTTGAAAGCTCCCACCTTTTAATCACTTGGTCTTTCTGGTGACCAGCCCCATCCTGAGGCCAACCAGGTGGCCCACCCTAAGTCACCTCACCTACATAAACTCAGATGAGATCAAAAGTGGCTCATTATGAGTAACAAAAGACACTCCTAACATGCAGGAAACTCCAAGGGTCCTAGGGGCTCTATGCCAGAAACTAGAGACAATGACCAAATACATATTTTTACTATACCTCAGCTGGGGTCCTCAATTCCTTTCTAGGTGGGCTTCTCTATAAGAGTACATAGATGTCTTCTGGGTACAATAGCTGACTCCCCCAAGAAAGAGCAATCCAAGCGCCAAATTTGTAATAATGCCTTTCATGATCTAGTCTTGGAAGTTACAAATCATCACTTCCACAGTATTTTATTGGTCACACAAGATTCAGTGTGGAAGGGGACTATACTAGGGTGTGAATACAAGGAGGCTTGGATCATTAGAGGTCATTTTGGAGGCTGGCTACCACGCTGTACAATCGATTCTCATTATTTGTAGTAGGTATGTTCTATAAAGTCACTGCAGACACTGAATTAGTGATTACTAGACCATTACTGCTAAGGGAAATAGTCGGTTAAGTTCCTGTGTGCCTCTGCTGACAACATTTTCATCAACTGATCAATATAATCTTGTTTTATGTGTGTTTCTGTTTAAAGCATCTTAATATATATTGTTGACTCACTAACATTGAACTCACAGCCAACAGCACTATAACTCATGCCTCAATGAAGTGTATCTAACATACATGCTTTCTTCATAAAGTATATCACAGCCTTCTTGAGCTCAGGAACACAAGATAGCACTTAAAACACTATGCCTGGGTGCCATTTTAAATAATAAAATCACCAAGAAAAAGCACAAAAATAGGATAAAATGTGGAATTAAATAGACAGCAAAAAGGACACACATTTACAGTATGAGAATTAAAACAAGAAGGTAGAAGGTTGCCCTGTTTGATCTCACCTGGGAACCTGCACATCCGGGAACTCAAATTTTCTGCTGTTCTGCAAATGGCCACAAACGCATCAGCGTATTGATTTAAAATAAAATTTAGCGAGTAGGCAAATTCTCAAACACAGAATCCATGAATAATGAAGCACAATTACATATGGAAAGCACAATTACTTCAAGTTGCACATCCATTTGGGGAGTTTCAGTGATCATCTGCGATTACTAAGTAGTAACTCCTTAAGGAGAATGGTCTAAAATGTAATACCCTACAATGCTTAAGGAGATATAGAGCCAATTAAATGAATCCTTTTTTGACATGAGAAATTTCAGCAAATTTTACTGATACCCCTGAAATTTTAGAAGTAACTAGCTGCTTTTTATTAATATTCATTTTGCCTTTTATTTTTAACCCCAGGTAAGCATCTTGTTCGATGCAGATGTTTATTTTCTTTTCCACTGGGGAATATTTTTGAAGAAAAAAATTTACCAAACTATCCTAATGATCATTTTAGGGTTATAAGCAGTATTTAAAGTATTGTTTCACCTGTAAAACAGAAAATGTACAAAAGACCTAAATAACCTTTTATTCAACCTCCACAACACTAAAAAGCAGGCAAACAAACAAAAAGCACTAATTAAAATATTCCACAAAAAATGTACAGTCATCCCTCGGTATCTGACGGCGGGGACTGGTTCCAGGACACCCCATGGATTCCAAAATCTGCAGATGCTTAAGTACCTTATATAAAATGGCATAGTATTTGCATAACCTATGTACATCCTCCCATAAACTTTAAATCGTCTCTAGGTTACTTATAATACCTAATACAGTGTAAACGCTATGTAAATAGTTGCCTGCAAGGGCAAATTTAAGTTTTTCTTTTTGGAACTTTCTGGTATTTTTTTCCCCAAATATTTTCGATCCCTGGTTGGTTGAATCCAAGGAAGCAGAACCCGTGTATACAGAGGGCCAACTACCATCACCATCTAAGCATAGCTTTATAACTTTACATACAAACTTCACACATTTTGAAACCTAGATACAATAACCTATATTTTTTTAAAAAATCAGAAAGCTACACATCTTTAAAAATGTTGAGCCCATTCAAAGCAAGTGTTCATTAAACCACTGTCACTGTTAACCCGAACTGTATTCAGGAGACATGAATTACTATACTAGCGCTTATACCAGCTTTGGTCAAGCTATTTATCTTCTCAAAACCTCAATTTCCTTACCTTTGAAATATAAAAGTTGACCTGCAATGAGAACACTTCCAACTCTATAATTTTACAATTACTACTTCCTCATAAATTATAAAATAGCAAGAATCCTCAGCCCTTAGAGATCTATATTTAACTGTCAAAACAATTATCTCTAAGACAGCTATGCCTGACACTTCCACCTCGCCAAAGATTACAAAAATCCCCAGTGAAGATATCACTCCTCCCCTACTCACAGATTTTTACAGATCTTACTTCCCTTTCTCTTCCCCTTTCCTCCCACTCCCAAAAGCTCAAGGAAATGTAATATACTGAAAGGTTGAGAGATCCTAAACTACAGTTTAAGAAACAGATGATGATGCTGATGATAATGATGATGAAAGAATTTTGAACTACAAACAATCCCCATAGAAGCAACAAGTATTTATTATTTCTATATCATGATATTTGAATTTAATCCCTAATGTCCCCATTAATATAACAGTAGGTGATATTTTATCTTTTATGGAGAAAATAATCAATGGATTCTTATTTTGCCTTTAAAAATACAAAACAGTTAAGTCCAATAGGCTATAATTTCTTAATTGAATCAGACAACAAAGCTTTTAATTTTTAAAAACATCTCAGAAAATCTATAAAAGATGAAAAGTTTAAGGAACAAGCTTATCTAATGACCTAATAAGGAGCTAATTTACAATCTAACTCTCCAAAAGAGGACAATACTTTTAAAAATGGGAAAATTACAAGTTGAACCATCTAAAGCAGAAAACAACACTAACAGAACTCACAATGTTTATATACTGGGGTTGAGGCAGTTTCCAAATCCAATCCACTAACAGCCATTCCTAGTCTAATTGTTCCCATTAGCTAACGAAGGAGGATAACCAATGGTCAGACAATAGATAATTAAGAATCAGTGATCCTATTTGCATCTTAAATGTATTATTTTAAGTGTAACAGAAACAGACTGCACTATTTGATCAAATTTGCCTTCCATTTAGGAAGGTGGTAGAAGGAAGGATGATGGGAAAGTGTTTAAGGAGAATATAGCACGATGGTTTTTTTTGTTTTTTTGTTTTTTGGCTGTGTTGGGTATTTGTTGCTGCATGCGGGTTTTCTCTAGTTGCGGTGCGCGGGCTTCTCATTGCAGTGGCTTCTCCTGTTGCTAAGCACGTGCTCTAGGCGGTGGGCCCCAGATTGCATGGGCTTCCGTAGTTGCCGCACGTGGGTTCTAGGGCATGCGAGCTTCAGTAATTGTTGCACATGGGCTCAGTAGTTGTGGCACATGGGCCCAGCTGCTCTGCAACACGTGGAATCTTCCCAGACCGGGGATCGAAGTCGTGTCACCTGCATTGGCAGGCAGATTCTTAACCACTGTGCCACCAGGGAAGTCCTATAGGACGGTTTTGATTTCATACAAAAAAGAACATCCTTTTTAAAGTGACTGCTTTGTTCCGATGTGTCTCACAGAAAGAACATGGAATCTCTCTTCAAGTGGTACTCAAAATGTTTGGCAAAAAGATAAATTAATGATTAAGGCAAAATATGGAAAAAAGACAGACAGCAAACACCATTAGGCAAATAACAGAAAATTAAGAGATGACACACAGAAGAGAAAGACTGCCATGGTTGAAGAGGCACTGAAAGAAATATTTAGGCTAAGGGAGAAAAACGAGTTAAAACCACAGGAATTTTGCAATTTCTTTTATTGACAATGTGTACAACCATCAGAAACAAAAAAAATCTACTTAAGATACATGTTTAGGGCTTCCCTGGTGGCGCAGTGGTTGAGTCCGCCTGCCGATGCAGGGGACACGGGTTCATGCCCCGGTCCAGGAGGATCCCGCATGCCGCAGAGCGGCTGGGCCCATGAGCCATGGCCGCTGAGCCTGCGCGTCCAGAGCCTGTGCTCCGCAATGGGAGAGGCCACAACAGTGAGAGGCCCGCGTACCACAAAAAAAAAAAAAAAAAGATACATGTTTACTTAATCAGACTTTGGCATGCTCCTTAAGAGGTTAAAACTCCTACAAGTGCCTAGTATGTTCCCTTGTATACATCAAATACTCAAAAATATCTAAGAACATAAACTCTTCCTATCTTTATTCTCCATAACTTAGGAATCGCTAAAAGGCTTCTTACTTTTCATATCTCAATGTAACACATAAATTAATGAATAGTTTAGATATAGCTTATGTCCTAGAATAACCTAGCTCAACAAGCACATTTTTACACTGGTGTAGATCATCCACATGGCAAGATCCTCCCTAATGAAATAATTTTAATTATCTATATTTAAAAGAAGTAAGGAAGGGAAGATGAAAGGTCGGGGGGTGGGGCGGGGGGGAGAGGCACAAGCAAGCACGCACCTAACCATCCCAGTAGTCCCGTTTTTTTCCAGATAAGAGATACAGAAGACAAGTGGAAAATTATAGTAAAAGAAAATGTAATTTGCAAATTTACAAAGGCAATCTCCAAGACTGCCTCAATAAACCCATATATTTACATGCTGATATTCGTTTAAGTGTAGAGTAACAGTTTTAAGTAGCCATGGACAATTCACCAAATTTCTAAACTCTAACCTAGTAAACAGTAAAGAATAAAATAGATAAAACATAGTCGGCCTGTTGATTATGCTTGTAATAAAATGACTGTGTTTAAATTCGCCATTAAGGAGACAGTAACTAAATGGTTTTCCTTTGGACAATTTAAGATGTATATATGAAACTTGCCCCTGAAGGGTCAAAATTAAAAGTCAAAGCAGTTTACCAAGCCTTACTCTTTTTTGTCCCTTCTTTTATCTAATCCCTTACTTATGGTATTATACCCTTTTTAAAAAATGAGTAAAGAAAAAAAAATGAACATCAGAGAAATACCAGTTACTCCAGTGCAGATGCTTATGGTAAACTAACAACTCAATCATTTTATGGCTAGTCTGGAAAATGAAAGCCACATCACTTCAGGAATAAAGTTGCTCAGTAAAGTGAGCTTTCTCCAGCTGTACATTATGCACACAACATTGTTCTCTTACTGCATCTCAGACCACCAGGGAAAAAACATCTTGCTTTGTATAATCTCATTTATTTGCCAAAGGGAGTCTGTGAGCTTATATATATTTTAATAGATTGTTCATATTCACTTACCCATTTTACTGCTTTTATAAACAAACTTAAGGAGAGTAGAATGGAAGGTAAAGGTGAAGACAAAATATCCAATCATCCTAATACAAAAGTTCAAAATAAAACAATGAGTTATTTACCATAAGCATCTACTTTTGGCATAACCAATTCAAAGGAAGATTTAATTATAGCTATAATGTGCAACTTTATAAATAATCCAAGTTGTTTGGAATAAATGAACCAATCTTAAGAAAACTGGAAACAGCCAAAGGCTACTGTTAAAAGAAAGCATTTTATGCTATTAAGTGACTTTGGCATTCATACCAAGCCTTTATATAGACATCTCCACCCACAGGTTAGCCTGACATTATGCCATGCTGAGACTAGGTCGGTGTGGGAAAGGTTACTGCCATCTATCACTGTGAAAATTAATAGCTTTGTAATAGTTGAAGAAATAAAGGTATGGCACAGCAACCTCATAGCAAATATAATTTGCTACCAAAAAAGCGTAGGCAAAATCCATTCATAACATTCCCTTCCCAAGTCCACCTACAAGTTAATTCATTATTCAAATGCCAAAGACAGCAGCAGGCACACATACTCAGCCAATAAGTCACCATTATAAAAGCTGCATAAACATTTCCAGCTCAATCATCTAAGAATAACAGAATGAGACAGGAACATGTTTCCCAAGTATCTCAGCAATAAAACTTGCAACAGCTTTGAAAACAACATGATTGCATGCAAAAATAGGCACAACTAATATTTTTTGAGTGTCTCATGGAATAATTTATATATCCCAAGTTCTCTCTAATTTTCTTTTTGAACTTCAGAAAACAAAGAATGAAATCTAACTAGAATTGGTATGCACACAACAGCTAAACAAAGCTTGCAAAGGATAATGTCAGAATCCCCTTAGGACTCCAGAGCTTGAGTATGAAGAGTAAAAATAAGAAAGATTATTCCTCTCTATAGTGAAAAATCAAAGTATAATCTGTCTTATTTCCCAGAAGTACCTTTTTAAAGCCCTCTGAATATATGTCCATGGCAATCGTCCATGTTCCTTCCAACAAGGAATTTATAAGAAAGACCTTGCCAATAGATGACTAAAATTAATTTATTACAAACTTGCAATAATCAACAGAATTTTCAGAATTACCTATTGTATCTCAGTAGAAACAGAAGCTATTATTTCCTTCTCTATGGTAGAGAATGCTACTTTCCTATCCAATACGCACTCTTCCTTCCTTAATAATGGAGCCCCAATTTTATTTAGGGCAGTAATGTATCTAGTTTACTTTCTCTTATAGACAGGTGTGGCCACATGTTTAAATTCTGGCTAATGAGATCACGTGGAAATGTTGTGTGGGACTTTCTGGAAAGGTTACTTATATGTAATTGGTTCAAGTGAACAGTGGAGTCTTTTGGTCTTATCCCCTTCTTTTTTTTTTTTTTTTTTTAGCGGTACGCGGGTCTCTCACTGTTGTGGCCTCTCCCATTGCGGAGCACAGGCTCCGGACGCGCAGGCTCAGCGGCCATAGCTCACGGGCCCAGCCGCTCTGCGGCATGTGGGATCTTCCCGGACCGGGGCACGAACCCGTGTCCCTTGCATCGGCAGGCGGACTCTCAACCACTGCGCCACCAGGGAAGCCCTAGAAAAGGTATTATATAATCTTAAAATTATAAATAAATCAGCCAACCATGGTTGTTATATTTTTAATAGATATTAAAAATAGCTAACACATATAGCATTTATTACGTAGCAGGTACTAAGTGCTTTATGTATATACTAACTAATTTGATACTCAAAAGAACACTTTGAGGTAAGTACTGTCATCAAATCTCTGAAGGTGGCTAGTTGCTATGATCTTACCAGAAGGTATCAACAAAAGATTTTCAAATAGTTTCATCTCTATTGTCATCTGGCTAACAGTAAGACATAGCAATCATAAACATACATCCCAACTTCAGAGCACTTAGAATATGAAAAACAAATGTTTGCAGTTCAGAATCAAAGGAAACAGGGCATTTCCATTCCATCCAGAGATAAGGGAACTACGGAATAAGAAGGTCCTGCTATTTGCTCAGGGTTATGTGACCACAACTCTCCATTCTGAAAAGAGACCAACAGAGATGTCTGTGATGCATTATAGAGAGAACATGCATGATAAAGTCAGTTCTAATTCAGGCAACTATTCTGAAAAAGTATTCTGTAAAAAACTTTTACAGCTGCAATATATCCATATGAGGCATGAAAGAACCACAATTATGACAGCCATGTACAAGAGTATATGATATCGTTCATCTGACAAAGTAAAGGAACTTAAGGAGAATTAACTCATGAGTTTAGAACTGGTTATCAGTTGTTATTCTCCCCTTTTTGTAAAGGTGGCCAAAAGATCTTCAGATTCCAGATTCCCTCCCTGTGTAGGCAAATGCAGACATCGATCACCATTTTTCTATTCCTACAGTAATGTGAATGCTTAACTGACATATCTAAAAATATTTAACCTTCATGTCATTCACATGGAAAACTTGTGAAAAACATAAAAGTGACAGAAAATTTACATTAACCAGCTTTAGGAGATAATATATAAATTTCCTCCCAACTGAATCTTGCCAGTGACTTTACTCTCTAGGACTATATTTGGGATCTTACTTAAAGGACGTAACAAGTAGATGCAATGCATATACTCGACTGACACTGGTTTGGAAAAATCAATTGCAAAGGAAACTTTGGGGTTAATCAGCTCACTAAAAAAAAGATGAAAATTTACTGAAATGTTGGGAGAGCTAAAAAAAAGGCAAAGTAACATTAAGTGTTCAGACAATGGTAGGTGCTAAATGGTGGGAATTTAACTTTTTTTGCTTATCTAAATATTTAAGTAAAATACAAAGTATGTATGCATTTTATAATTTTCAACAACACACCTAGATTACTTCTATAATAATAAAAGCGTTTTTTTTTTAAAGGAAGGGAACAAAAGGAAAGAAAAGAGAAGAAAGAAGGAAGGAGAAGAAAAGAAAGAAGGAAGATAGAGGAGGAAGGGGAAGGAGAAAAAGGGAAGAAGGGAAGAAAGGAATGGAAAAGGAAAGACAGACATGGATTCAGAATTAGACAGACCTGGTTCAAATCCTGACTGCATCAGTTAAGAGATGTGTGACTACGGGCAAGTTACTCAATCCTTTAACTTCAGTTTCTAGAGAATATCACCTGTGTTATAAAAATGTTTATAAGGATTAAATAAGACAATTAATTATTATCTAACACTAAAGATTCGTTAAATATTAGTCATTTTCTTCCTCTTCCTTCTCCATAGTTAACAGAAGGTGGGAAAACAAACTCAGCTCCTCTCCTGAGCGCTTCTGGAAAGTGTGGAGTGGGAGAGAAGCGAAAGCATCTCTGTTTCCACAGTGTTTTTGGCAATCCAGAAGAGGAGAAATGGTGGGAAAAAAACTGTACCTGCTACAGACACATTATATATTTTTACTTAGTTTAAAAAGTATTTGGTATTGGTTTAAACAAATCATCATAGTCACAGCCTTGATATTTTGGCCACAAACAAATCATTTCAAAAAATCCTTAAGTCTGCTACTATCTTGAAAGTCAAAATAGGTGACTATTTGAAAGCATCAGTCAGCATCTAAGGCTGACTCTTCCTAAAAGCAGTGACAAGATTCTTCCTTTCAAAGTTAACAGAGGTTAATAAATTAATCACCAATATTATTCCCTACTATATATCCCAGATGCATAGCAATAGAATATTGCTGGCATGAAGAGAAAAAAGGGATGGGAGTATATGTGCCTTCGAAGTGTTCCAGATAATCTGCTTAGCCAACAGTAAAACAGTGCAGCACTCCACAGAAAAACAACAGAGGGAGACAGCAGAATTCACTTCAAATGCTCAATTCCTAACTTCCTTAAAAATGCAGTAATGGGAAGAAAGAGGACAGAGGAAAAAATAACTTCAATTCTGGGAGCAGAAACAGAACAGAGAGGAGGGGGAGAGTCTATCTCAGTCCCTGCAGTTATTTTAAAGTTCTTGCTGAGAAAGGATCTTAGATGTACATGGATCTCCTCTAGAAAATTTTATTCACTGGATTTTAAAAAATAAAAAAACCTTGAAACCAAGTAATAAACATTAGATTCTCAGATTCTGAATAATAAAAGAAAATTAAATCCTTCTTCTGGGATTAACTGCAGCCTACTGTCTCAAAATTTGGGAAATCAGAGTTGCAGCCCCTGAGGATTTAAACTCTCCAATGACTCCCACTACACTCAGAATTAAATACAAATTAATGCTTGCTGCAACCTCAAAGAGCTTTAAGAGTTGGCTCCTACTAAGTTCTCCAATCTTATCCCCACTCTGTGCAGGCACCAAGCCTTTGATTAGTTCTCTAAACTGTCAAGCTCGTCTCCACCTACAGCCTTGCACACGTTACCCCCACTGCCTGGACAGAGCTGGACCTTTAGGTCTCAGTTTAAACATACCTCCTCAAAGAAACCTTTCCTGACTGCCTTAAAATGAAGGTAATTAAAATTTACTGAGAATCTAAGAAACGGGGCAACCCTTTACATGATTTCCACTTAATCTTCACTATAAACCTCAAGAGATTGGTACTGTTCTTATAGATGAGAAAACAGACTCAGAAATTAAATTGCTGGTCCAAGTTCACACAGGTAATACAAAACAAAGATTCAAGCCTGAATTTGTCTAATCCCAAACCCACAATCTTTCTGCTGTACTATATTGCCTCTCTGTTTAAAGAGAAACTACCTTACTAGGAAGAAATGTTTAATTAAATACAAAGTACAAAAAGGATCGTAGTTTACATAAAGATCTATAAACTGACAGTTGGGATAATTAACTCTATTCAGAACTCTCATTTGGTATCTGTATTTCTTTTATATTAGCAATTAGCTAACTAGGATCATTAAAGGGAGAATGGCTATTTTTCCTAAGACTAAAAGAGTTCATGAGATATATTTAAAATGTTGCTATTTCTCTTCTATATTTTATACAGTTGGTATAATAGGCAAATCAAGTAATTAAATTACCTGAATACCTGAGTTTACACTAAAGAGTTCAACTAACACACACTCAGGAACAGCACATTTTTTGTTAATGAAGGGAAGATTTTTTAGCATTCTCCAATTAAACTTAATAAATTGAAACAATATGAGGAAAAGTTAATTTGAAAAAATTCACAAGTACTCTGGAAATACATTTTATCTTCGTTTCTTGTTGTTTATATAAATGCCTAACTTTCCCAACTAGGACTACAAAATCCTAGAGGGCAGAGTCTTTAACCTATATATATCCATAATACCTTGCAATGGAACAACTCAAAATATTTTCTAATGCCAGATATTAGGGAAAAAAATTTTGTTTTATATCCCCTATGTTAGTTTTAAAATATGTCCACAAATTCCTTAGCATTCCTCCCATTAAAATATGAAGCCTAATTCTCTCCCCTTGAGGGTGGGTTGGCTTAGTAACTCCCTTCTAAAGAAAAGAATAAGGCAGAAGTGACAGTATATGATTTCCAAGACTAGGTCACAAAAGGTACTGCAGCTTCCTCCTTGCTCCCTCTTTTGAATCACTCACTCTAGGGGAACTAGCAGCCATGTCCTGAGAACATTCCAACAGCTCTGCAAAGATGTCCACTCTGCTGGGACTAAGGCTTCCTGCCAAGTGAGGAAGTAAGGCCAGTGAGGAAGTGAAGTCTCCTAACAGTCATGTGAGTGAGCCATCCTCCAGCCCCAAACAAGCTTTCTGATGATTACATCCTGGCTAACATCTTGACTACAATGTTACCACACCCTGAGCCAGAACAACCCTGCTAATCAGCTCCTGAATTTCTGGTCCACAAAACTGTGTGAGAGAATAAGTGTTCATTATTGTTTTAAACTGCTAAGTTTGGGGAGGTGGGGGGATGTTATGCAGCAATACATAAAGAATTAAGAAATCTCTCAACTGTTAAAATCCTCTTATTGATACCAATAAACATCTGCTTCAACCTTTTTCCTTTCCCAACATTCATCAGAATCCTGGGGAGCAAGGTAGCTATTTATTTAGAAAAGGTCCTCCCACATGATCCTGTCACACTTCTCCCTGATTTGACAATTACTGATAAAGAACATAATTATCTGAAAATAAATGAAATGCCCTTTAGATGTTGAGTACAGTAAGAAAGATAAGAGGATTTGTCAGACTTAGCACCCAGGTTCTCCCAGGACTTTCCTAACTGGTATGATTTATCTAAACCTCAGAGGGATTCCCCCTACTCTCTCTTTCACATGAGCCCTATGAAAAGGCTTTCATAGGGAGCAGGGCAAGAGCCCTACGCATAGGGAAGAGAGCATGAGCCCCACCAGAATTCTTATGGAAACTCTAATACATTAAAGTACCTAATTACATATAAGACAAATTTTCAAAGTTTTGTTAGATAGTAAGTTATAGAACAACTTAAATTACTACCCCTCCCACCAAATATGCCCCCAACCTCCTCTAAAAACCAACAACAACAAAACAAACAAACAAAAAAAGACCAACAGGGAGGTGTTTTCTGGTGGCACTTTTTTAAGTGTGAGAAAAGTAAATACCCTCTTTGCACACATGCCACATTCAAGTCTGTCCTGCTGCTCATAGAACTGTCAGGTTTACTCATGGCTGATACAACAAGACGAAAGTGATCATAGAAAGGCAGATGACAGGCAGTTTCGTTTCATGCCATTTAGAACTTAGAACACCCCCCACACCCCTACAAAAAAAAAAGAAAGCAAAATACAAGACTGAAGCTATTTCCTCAGGCAAGTTTATGAAGGGGTTGGAAGTAAGGAGAGGAAAAGAATGGATACAGTAAAAGGATGATGGCAGACAGAGCACTGAGCACTAACAGACACCAAATTGTACTCTTAGCTCATGGATCTCACTTCCTTGCCCCAATCAATATTCTGTTATCTAAATTTCCGAATTGCAAAAGATGAATGAAAATAACATAAAAGATGTACAAATCATACAGTTATAGCACTCATCCTCCAAACCTCAAGAAAAACCCATCCTGCTGTTCAAATTCTATCTCTGAGTTAAATACCCAGAGAGATTTCTCCCTTACTTTAAACAGCTATCACTCATCAATTCATCAATTCATCACTGGGGAACTGCTTCTACTATAGTATTGAACTGTTACTTAAAGTTATTGTTATTTACTTTTTTAAGCATTTATTTATATTGTGAAAATAAAACAAGCTCATAGCAAAAATTTTAGAATACAAAAAGTTCTCCCACATCCAGACCCTAGTTCTATTCACTAGAGTTAATGGATACATCAATGATGTATCAAAATGACACATAAGTTTCCTGTGTATCCATAAAACTGGAAATTATTTACTTTTCACATACTTGTATTCTGTTTCCTTCTGAAGAAAGAAGCTATGCTTTATATTTATTTGCATCCTACCCAGCACCATGCATACAGTAGAAAATAAATATTTGTGGATTTGATTTGTTACTAAAAAGTACCTATTGTTCATTTATTCCCAGAATTGACCATTCCAATAAACAAACTTGCTTGTTTTCATACATTTCATATAACCTGAAATGAATAAATCTACAAAAATCATGTCGTAGTGCCAAGAAGATAACTGGAACAAAAAATATAAGTTATGTTTAAACACAATAATGAAGTATTTGATCCTTCTGGAAAAAAATCTTGAGTGTCCCACAAGACATTTTACTGTAGTAACACTCTGCATCTTTGGAGATAATTTATCTTGCAATTTATGTTATCCTGATTTATGATCTACTCACTTTTAGATTAGAAATATTAACAAGGTTGTTTACCTGATGTTCAAGCCTACAGAAGATTAGAAAAAAAAATAAGAGGGATAAAAACAAGTATGTTTGACCGTAGTAAATTATCAAAAGAAAAAAAGAAGAAAAAGAAGCCATAAAATGAGGAAACAAAAACTAGAAAAGCAGATGTACAGACCCCCCCCCAAAAAAAGAATAGCCAAATTGGGATTTTAATACAGGAATAAACAGTCTTACTGAGGGCATTCTAGTACTATATAACTGCTGATTTTTATAAAGATGTAGAGGTAATGTTGCATAGTGATTAAGAGTTCAGACTCTGTGGTCAGACTGCCCAGAATTTACAGTAGCATTCTGCCACTCACAACTCATGTGACTGGCAAGTTACAATTATTTTACTGCCCTGGGGGTGATTCAATTAATCCTTAGTCTAAAGATACTAATACTTAATTTGTGTGCTAATGAGAAAATAAGATAGTTGATATAAATGTTCAGCCAAGTTTCTGAAAAACACCATCACCATCACCACTCCCAATGGTTAAATAAAAATAACGAGAATGTTAAATTAAGTTTGGTGTTTACTTTCTAAGAGGGCAAGAAAATGAACTTGAATATTCCCATCCAAGAAGCTTGCCGTTGAAAGGATCTTGGCACTTAGCAGGTTATAATCTAATTATATGGAAATTTAATTATACAAATCCATCTCATAACCTAGCAAAACAAAATTACAAATATTTTATTTTTTAAGTGCATAGAAAGAAGGGAGGGAGGAAAACAGGAAGGAAGGAAAGATATGACAGGAAAAGCGAAGTCAGAAGATCAAAATTAACATTTGATTATACCTGCCCAATAAGGTAAAGAAAAAATCTTTAACCTTGAGGTTTATCGCCAAAGGTAACACCCAAAGACTGGACATAGATCAGACATATTGTAAATGACATATGGCTTCCTTATATTTCCCATATGATAAACTATTCAAGTCAACATACACTGTAGTCAAGACAGTATTCAAGATTTAACTTGTATAAAATATACAAAAAAAATAAGAATACATTCTATCTCTCACACAGAGGTGATGTGGTTGAGGTTACATAAGATGTTTTAGGAAAAAAAAAATGCTCTTTCATATGCCAAAATAATAACTGTGGCCCTGGCCCCCATCCCCCGCCGCAGCCGGTGGAGCAGGCTAAATTTGGTTGCTTGCTGGCCTTAACACATGCCTCCAAATTACAAAACAAGATTTACTACTAGGTACACGTCGGAAGAAGCAGGTGTTAATACCACTGGAACTTTGCCTTGCAAATTATTTACATAATCTGGCCGTGTGGAGGACTGGCTCTGGCTGCTCCAGTCAGGCATAAGGGCTGTGCCACTGAGGTGGGAGAGTCAAGTTCAGGACACTGGTCCACAAGAGACCTCCCAGCTCCACGTAATATCAAATGGCGAAAATCTCTCAGAGATCTCCATTGCAACAAAAAGAATAAAATACCTAGGAATAAACCTACCCAAGGAGACAAAAGACCTGTATGCAGAAAATTACAAGACACTGATGAAAGAAATTAAAAATGATACAAATAGATAGAGAGATATACCATGTTCTTGGATTGGAAGAATCAACATTGTGAAAATGACTATACTACCCAAAGCAATCTACAGATTCAATGCAATCCCTATCAAACTACCACTGGCATTTTTCACAGAACTAGAACAAAAAATTTCACAATTTGTATGGAAACACAGAAGACCCTGAATAGCCAAAGCAATCTTGAGAAAGAAAAACGGAGCTGGAGCAATCAGGCTCCCTGACTTCAGACTATACTACAAAGCTACAGTAATCAAGACAGTATGGTACTGGCACAAAAACAGAAAGATAGATCAATGGAAAAGGATAGAAAGCCCAGAGATAAACCCATGCACATATGGTCACCTTATCTTTGATAAAGGAGACAAGAATATAGAGTGGAGAAAAGACAGTCTCTTCAATAAGTGGTGTTGGGAAAACTGGACAGCTACATGTAAAGGAATGAAATTAGAACACTCCCTAACACCATACACAAAATAAACTCAAAATGGATTAAAGCCTAAATGTAAGGCCAGACACCATCAAACTCTTAGAGAAAAACATAGGCAGAACTCTCTATGACATAAATCACAGCAAGATCCTTTCTGACTCATCTCCTAGAGAAATGGAAATAAAAACAAAAATAAACAAATGGGACCTAATGAAACTTAAAAGCTTTTGCATAGCAAAGGAAACCATATACAAGATGAAAAGACAACCCTCAGAATGGGAGAAAAAATTTGCAAATGAAGCAACTGACAAAGGATTAATCTCCAAAACATACAAGCAACTCATGCAGCTCAATATCAAAAAAAACAAACAACCCAATCCAAAAATGGGCAGAAGACCTAAATAGGCATTTCTCCAAAGAAGATATACAGAGTGCCAACAAACACATGAAAGAATGCTCAACATCATTAATCATTAGAGAAATGCAAATCAAAACTACAATGAGCTATCATCTCACATCAGTCAGAATGGCCATCATCAAAAAATCTACAAACAATAAATGTTGGAGAGGGTGTGGAGAAAAGGGAACACTCTTTAACTGTTGGTGGGAATGTAAATTGATACAGCCACTATGGAGAACAGTATGGAGTTTCCTTAAAAAACTAAAAATAGAACTACCATATGACCCAGCAATTCCACTACTGGGCATATACCCTGAGAAAACCATAATTCAAAAGGAGTCATGTACCATAATGTTCATTGCAGCTCTATTTACAATAGCCAAGATATGGAAGCAACCTAAGTGTCCATCAACAGATGAATGGATAAAGAAGATGTGGCACATATATACAATGGAATAATACTCAGCCATAAAAAGGAATGAAACTGAGTTATTTGTAGTGAGGTGGATGGACCTAGAGACTGTCATACAGAGTGAAGTAAGTCAGAAAGAGAAAAACAAATAATGTATGCTAACACATATATATGAAATCAAAAAAAAAAAAGAAAGAAAGAAAATGGTCATAAGAACCTAGGGACAAGACGGGAATAAAGATGCAGACCTACTAGAGAATGGACTTGAGGATATGGGGAGGGGGAAGGGCAGGCTGGGACAAAGTGAGAGAGTGGCATGGACATATATACACTACCAAACGTAATATAGATGGCTAGTGGGAAGCAGCCGCATAGCACAGGGAGATCAGCTTGGTGCTTTGTGACCACCTGGAGGGGTGGGATAGGGAGGGTGGGAGGGAGGGAGATGCAAGAGGGAGGAGATATGGGGACATATGTATATGTATAACTGATTCACTTTGATATAAAGCAGAAACTGACATACCACTGTAAAGCAATTATACTCTAATAAAGATGTTAAAAAAAAAGAAAGAAAATAAAAATAAGTGTGGCCCTGAGGAATATTTAAAAGCAAATGTCCCTAAAACAGAAAAGAAACTTAATTAAGCATTTTTCTTTTGACTTTTATCCTCTGAAAGTTGTATGATCTGCCAATTATCAATCACATATTACTGGTATTGAAATTTGGGTAGAAGTCAATAAGCAGAGACCCAGAATGACAATAAATAAAGAATGCAGGGACTGATCTTTTAAACAAATCATGTTTAATGTTAGCCATAATTTAAAATGTGCTATACTTCTTTTACAAATTGCCCTGACAAATTTGGATATAATACAGAAAAGACCTGTTCTATATTTGAAATAAAGATTTTCCTTCTTCCGTTATGCAAATGTCCATATCCTATAAAAAGCAAAGGGCTATAATACTGGTACTTATATTAATGCTAAAATATAAATCTTGCTAATGAGCCATAATAGTTTATTTTAATTATTCTAATTTACTGTGCTGAAATAAAAAGAAAAAAATGTTTCAATGTACGTACAACATATCAAAAATTCACTAACAGTCTTACCTTATGTTCCATTATTTTTCAACAAAGATGCTAAGATCATCTGATGAGGAAAGGACAGTTTTTTTAAACAAATGGGGACAGGATAATTGGATATCAACATGAAAAAAAATGAATATAAAGAATTTTACCTGATACCATATATAAAAATTTACTTACAAATGGC
Organism: Globicephala melas; assembly: GCF_963455315.2. Taxonomy (NCBI): domain Eukaryota; kingdom Metazoa; phylum Chordata; class Mammalia; order Artiodactyla; family Delphinidae; genus Globicephala; species Globicephala melas. Next base: position 51,556,312 of record NC_083314.1, read on the forward strand.
TCAAAGACCTAAATTTAAGAGCTAAAACTACAAAACTTCTAAAAGAACCATAGATCATCATCACGACCTTAGGTTAAACAAAGAGTTCTTATACAATATATGATACCAAAAGCCTAATTCATAAAATTAAAAAGTTGACAAACAAATTCACCAAAATTAAAAACTTATACAGTTCAAAAGACATTATAATAAATAAAAAGACAAGCCACAGACTGGGAGAAAATATCTTAAAATCACATATTCTTAAAAAGACCTTGTATTCTGAATATATCAATAATTCATAGAACCCAATAATAAGATAACCCAATTTAAAAATGGGCCAAAGATATGAATTAACATTTCACTAACAAAAAGATATAGTAGTGTCTAATAGGCATTTAACATCATTGGTTATCAGGAAAATGCAAATTAAAACCACAGTGAGATACCACTTCACACCTACTAAGATAGCTATACAAAAGACACACATACACACGCACACACACAAAGAAAATAAGTGTTGGGGAGGATATGGAGAAATTGGAAGCCTCATACGTTGCTGGTGGGAATGTAGAACAGTGCAGCTGCTTTAGAAAACAGTTTGGCACTTCCTCAAAAGGTTAAACATAGAGTTATCGTACAACCCACCCCTTCCAACTGTAGGTATATACCCAAGAGAACTGAAAACATAATAACAAAAAACTTGTACATGAATATCCATAGCAGTATTAGTCATAATAGCCAAAAGGTGGCAACAATACAAATGCCCATCAATTAATGAATCAATAAACTGTGATACATCTATACAATGGAACATTATTCAGCCATAAAATGAAATATGAAGTACTGATTCATGCTACAACATGAGTGAACCCTGAAAAGATTAGGGTGAGTGAAAGAAACCAACCACGCATTATATGATTCCATTTATATGAAATATCCATAAAAGGCAATTTAGCTAGTCAGAAAGTAGATTAGTGGTTATCTAGCACTGGGAGTGGGAATTAACTGCAAACAGATACAAGGGAACTTCTGGGGGTGATGGAATTGTTCTAAAATTGGACTGAAGTGACAGTTGCACAGCTGTATAAATTTACTAAAAATCAGTGAATTGTATAATTACAATAAGTGAATTTTATGGTAAGCAAATTACACTTCAGTAAAGCTTTTTACAAAAAAGATATACCAAAAAAAACTGTGTTATGTTTCAAATTACATAAAATGAGTCTCTTCTTTCTGTTATAATGTTACCAATATGAGATACTGAGTAATTCACTTAATCTTTACAATAAGCTAGACTTCTATTACTATCTCCATATCACAGTCCAGGAACCTTAGACACATGAAGATTAAATAACCTGTTATTCAGTTAATAAACTGCAGAACCAGGATTGGAACTCTAGTTTATCTGACTTCAAGTTACAAACTTGATAGGTACTTCATTTGTTTATAAAATGCAATAAGCATTTTCTATATGGATCAATGTTTTTAATCCTGTGGTTTTCAACAGGAGAAATTCTTTAGATCACTGAAGAGATCATAAATACCTAAGAAGTGACATAAAAAGAACACTTCATCAGGGTCAGAAGGCCCAAGTTGATAAACCTTATGTAAAAATGAGAACTGAACTAGGTTGTCTCTCTAAAATAAAATGCCTTTCAGGGACTTCCCTCGTGGCACAGTGGTTGAGAATCTGCCTGCCAATGCAGGGGACACGGGTTCGATCCCTGGTCCGGGAGGATCCCACATGCCATGGAGCAACTAAGCCCGTGTGCCACATCTACTGAGCCTGTGCTCTAAGAGCCCATGTGCCCCAACTGCTGAAGCCTGCGCACCTAGAGCCTGTGCTCTGCAACAAGAGAGGCCACCGCAGTGAGAGGCCCGTGCACCGCAATGAAGAGTGGCATCCGCTCATCGCAACTAGGGAAAGGCCACGCGCAGGAACGAGGACCCAATACAGCCATAAATAAATAAATAAATATATATATATACACATACATACATACATAAATTTTTTTAAATGCCTTTCAATTCTGTTTCACAAAATAAAATGTCTTCTGAAGAAAACAGACACTTTCACCATAGGTTTTCTATAGCTTTCTGTAACATAGCCACCATGGCAATCATTTGTTCCCTCCTAATTTTTTAATGTGCTTTAGTAGGTAGGGTAGAGAGGCACTGCTCTCTGTCTGGCCCTCTCTTCCATTAGTCATTCATTGCAAACTTCTATTCTTTAGGAACAAAGTAACAATGCCAGAATTCAACTGAAGTTATGTACAATTGTCCTGATCAGAAATTGAAGGGGAAATGTTTATGGGCTAGGGAAATGTACATAAGAAAAGTCTATATTTGAGAATAAGTATTGAGCAAAGAAAAGCAAATGTACTAAAGGCCTTTTATACAAAGATCACCACTATAGGAACTTATCTCTAGCCTAAAAGTAACAAAGTTACAAAATGTAATGTTCATTCCATTTCCTCTGTGTCTTAAGTTTCATATATCTATGCATCTTAAATGAAGTTCCAAAGAGATGTGTTCTTCCCAAATAATCTATGCTTGAAATTTTAAAAATCAGAGAAAGCACTATCAATGACCCAAAGGAATCAGTTTTACTTACTATTTGGGGATGAAAAAAATTAATGCTATTTTTGTTATTCCCACAGTAAAAAAAGGGACTAAAACTTCCTTGTGTCTTTAATGCTTCCATTTCAGAATAGAAAGCATTTTTTTTTATGCTGCCTAATTTTTAAGAGGCTGTATATCTCACTAAAACTCAAGAATGATTCAAAGTCAAGAGAAAATGTTAAACATACTTAAATATAGTATCATTAAGTACTGGATAATAGTGATTGTTAGAAAGAAAGTTACTTTAAAAACAAAAACCTTTCTTAAGTATCTTCAAACCACTCTATCTTCCTATCTGTGACACACTGTGGAAATAAGAAAACTAATAAGAGTAGAATCAACCTATAATCTTTGGGTGACAATGTGACTGAGGGCAAAAGAAGCTATCTATACAATGAAGGACCAAAGAATGAAAACCATTCTTAATCCTCCAGCTGCTCTAAGTGGATGTTTGCCTCCCTTGAGGCCAGGCCTCAATCAAACCACTGAGTCAGATTTACTCAGAGTCATGAGGAGGCAGACTGCACATGACAGCATGCTGTGTAATGCATGACACAGACCTGAAGTTTTTTGTTTGTTTGTTTTTGGTTTTTGACATACATTTAGACTTTATTACAGTACCTATGGAAGAACCAAATTTAAGCATTCTTTGTTCATATTTTCTGAAATATCTTACAAAGCCCTCACATAATTTTTTTTATAACATTTAATTTACCAGGTTCTCTTCTATAGCAAATGAGAATAATTAGCAAGTGTGATGATGCCATTTTCCAAGTTTATCCAGACAGCTGAAGCTTTCAGGATCAAGCTGCATTCGCCAAAATGACCGCATTCTCTTCTGCCGTGTTGCTCTCTCCCCCACTGCAGAGCCTTTGCTAAGTTACATGCAGATCGTGACGGAGATCGTGGTACCTACAGTCTGCACCCTCTGTACACTAATCACTGCAGTTCTCCTGATGCTTCTGCTGCGGAGCCTGAGCTGAGACAGGGTCACCCATTTTGTAGCTGCATGTTTCACAGAGAACCTTTGGGATCTTCAGGATCTTCCTCCTTTTTCTCCTTCGAAGGTTTACATACATCTGTTTTCAGGTTCTGTGATAATTACCTTCCCACCATCCCTCTCTCTCTCTTTTTTTTTTTTTTTGGCTTGAGCTTACAGAGGGCCCCATCAGCACACTTCACTTGAAATGCACCTGGCTGCAGGTAACCATGTTAGTAAAGGATATCCTTTTTTCCAGGCTACCATTTAATGTTAATTCAGAAAAATCATCTCTACCAGGTTTGTGAAGTATTAAAACACAGCTAACAAAAGTCATTTATGGGGGGTTGGATGAATGCAACTGCCCCCTTCTTTTCTTCCCTCTCCCCATCTTCTCCCATGGATTATGAAGAATGACTTTCAAAGGGTAGTACAAGTAGAAATCCCTTGAAAAGGCAGCTAGGTTATAAAATATACTTGCTCTTGAAGCTTTCTCAGATTTTAATTTAAATAGACTTCAAAAACAAGTGAAAGAATGTTAATAAACTATTCAATATGACTACATATTCATGGCTAAAAAAAATTTTTGAATGAACAAACAAAAAAAGTACTGCCTAAAAGAATGGTGTTTCTTTCCATCTTACCCACATAGAGTAGATACACATAGTGGAAAGCCCATCCCAGTTCTCCATATTATGCAACAATACTGCGAGAGTCTAGAATTCTGATTCTGCCTTGCTATGCCAATCTTTGACTACTAACTGGACCCATCTTTCTCCTTATTGCCTTTATTTACAGTCTACAATGTTTAAAAATATATATTATATATCTTTGCATGTGTTAGATACATGTCACCTCAACTAGACTACAGGTTATTTGAGGGCAAAAAGCATGTCTTCTACTTTCTGGTATAGAGTACAGGTTAAGAGCACAGGCTCTGGAACCATATCACCAGGGCTCAAATCCAAGCTCTTTCATCAGCTTTGTGACCTTGACCAAGATATTTATCTTTCCTATGCCTCAGTTTTCTCATCTGCAAAGTGAAGATAACAGCACACAGCTGTTGTAAAAATTATATAAGCAATAAATTCTGAGTGCCTAAAAGTGTCCTATACATAGTAAGCACCATAAAATATTAGTTATTATAATTATCTGTACCCCCTACAATACCTTGTACCAAGCTTTGCTCCTTTAGTAGATGTTCAAGTACCTACTAATTGGCAAAAAAATCTACAACTCTTATCAGCAACACAATTTCTCGTAACACAGCCATATAATTTATGAGCAATGTAGTCTCTACAGTTCAAGAACACCTTCTTTAATTGTTTAAGATATTTTGCTCAGTCTAAAACATAGCATCATATATCCCTACTTTTCAGTCTAGTGCTAGACTAGTTTGCATACATAGTTTTTAATAGCAAACTACTAAGATAGAAAATTTTAAATATGTTATATTTTTTTGCTGTAGTAGGGAGACTAAACTTGATCCAAACCATCATCTTTGTGGCTCCAACTCATTACAATATAGTTCCTAAGAACTTAAATTCATGGGAGGTTTGCATAGAATGACTGATTAGTCATAGCAAAACTTTGCACTAGGGGTGGGAGAGATGTAAGAAAAAATCATTTGTTTCGTAATAGAACCAGAATCACAGCTTTATAAGACCAGTGAGTAAGATGATACCAGCAGCGAAGAGAATGCTGATGTGTATGCTAGGAGAGTTTGAGGAGGAGGTTAAAAAATAACTACTAAGCACAAAACAAATTCTTCAGTTCGACAGTCCCAGCTATGAAGTATGAGAGAGCAGAAAACCTAGGGCAATCCAATTTTAAACTGGTTAGAATATCACATACATTATCAGAATACAGGAACGTTTACTGTTATTTTTTTGAAAAATAATATAAGTTCTTAATTTCAAGAGCAAAACAAAATAACATATTTTAGAGACATTTTTCACAATGTAACAAAAGAAAAAAAAAGCTTGTGATATTAAAACCACAATGAGATACCACTTTACACCCATCAGAATACTATTATCAAAATAAAAAGAAAAGAAAAAGGAAGGAAGGAAGGGAGGAAGGGAAGGAGGGAGGGAGAGAGGGAGGGAGGGAGGAAAGAAATAACAAGTGTTGGCAAGAATGTGGAAAAATTGAAACCTTTGTGCATTTCTGTGAGAATATAAAATGGTGTAGCCACTGTGAAAAAGAGTATGGTGGTTCCTCAAAAAAGTAAACACGGAATTAATATATGATGCAGTTCCACTTCTGGGAAGATACCCAAAAGAACTGAATGCAGGGACTCAAACAGATATTTGTACACCAATGTTCACAGCAGCATTATTCACAAAAGCCAAAAAGTGGAAGCATCCCAAGTGTCCACTGATAAATGAATGGAGAAACAAAATGTGGTATATAATTCACTGGAATATTATTTAGTTTTACAAAGGAAGGACACTGTAACACACGCTACTATATGGATGAACCTTGAAGACATTATGATAAATGAAATAAATCAGTCACAAAATGACAAATATTATATGATTCCACTTATAAGAGGTACCTAGAATAGTTAAATTCATAAAGACAGAAAGTAGAACTGTGGTTGCCAGGGCTAAGGGGAGGAAGAATGGGGATTTGTTATTTAATGGGTACAGAGTTTCAGTTTGACAAAATGAAAAAATTATGGAGATGAATGGTGGTGATGGTTGCACAATAATGTGAATGTACTTAATGCTACTGAAGTGTACATTTAAAAATGGTTAAAACTGTCAATTTTATTAATATTTTACCACTATATGTTTGTATGTATTGATAGATTATGAGAGAGAGAGAGAGAGAGAGGGAGAGGACAGTCCCTTAGAAAACAGTTTGACAGTTTCTTATAAAGTTAAATATACTCTTACCATATGACCCAGTAATCTAACACTCCTAGATATTTGCCCAAGAAAAATAAAAACATATACCCAGACAAAAACCTGCATGCCAATGAATATAGCAGGTTTATTCATAATTGCCAAAAACTGAAAACAAAATATTCATCAACTTGTAAGTGAACAGATAAACCGTGGCACATTCGTATAATAGAATACACTCGGCAATGAAAAGAAATAAAATACTAACACATTAAAAAATTTAAAAATTAAAAATGGAAGAATCTCAAAAGCAACATTCTAAGTTAAATAAACCAGACATACAAAGCTATATACTTTATGATTCCATTTATATGACATTCTGGAAAAGTCAAAAGTACAGGGACAGAAATCAAATTGGTGGTTGCCAAGGACTGAAAGTAGGAAAGGGGGACTGACTATAAAGGAGACAAGGCTACCTTTGGGATGATGGAAACACTCTCTATCTCGACTGTAGATGGGAGTTTACATGACTGTCTCTACTCATCGAAGTTCATATAGTTGTACCCATTATATGTGAATTATAACTCAACAGCAAAAGCCTGGAGTACTATGATCAACTTAAACATCTCTGCTTCTATAATAAGTATTCTTAGTAAGTATTCAATATGTAAGACAACAGTAATTTTGTACTACTTTGCTCAAACAGAACAGAGGTAAAAATCATGTTTCTAGTTTCATCCTTCAAATTTGCATTTTATTCCTAAGACAAGGGGTTGAGTTCATCATGACAATACACTAGAAATAACCAAAGGGTGAGCAATAAATTGAAAAAAATGGGTTATCATAACATAAATAGTTCTTTGGGAACTTATCTTACAAATCACAGTAACCAGACACAGGTGGCAGTTCTAGCAGTTTCCACCTAGTGCAAACTCAAAAGCACTCTCCTATATACACAGAATTACCAAATACCACATAAAGCAGGATGGTCATGCATTGTTGCATGTAAAGTTAGTGTTTTCAAATGAGTTCTGTTTCTACTTCATAAAACTGGGTGAAATTAATAGCTAGCTGTTGTTTTCTACATCCATAGAAAGTGTTGAGGTACTAAATTTTTTACACTTTTATGAAAAATTCCATGCCTAGTTATTAGGTTCCTAACTTACCCAAGTTAGTAAGTATATTCTACATTTCATATAAAGAGACACCGTCCCACTGTCTTATGAAAAAAAATAGGGAAAAACTTTTAGATAAGAATAGTAAGAATATCGTTCCAACATTCTTCAACAATCAGATACTTCAATTTCCCCTGAAATATAAAGCAAAAATTATCTGAAATGTGGTACACCTATTAAATATATAATGTCACAGGAACTGGGTAAAATGCTACATACGCACTGAAGGAAGCATTTGGGATGAACAGAACTTCCTTAACGTACTTTTTCTAATTAACATTTGGGCATCAACTCCCCCAGGATATCTGTAGGACTGGCTGTTAGGAAGGACCTAAGAAGGGTAGGAGGACTTCCCTGGTGGCGCAGTGGTTAAGAATCTGCCTGCCAATGCAGGGGACACAGGTTTGAGCCCTGCTCCGGGAAGATCCCACATGCCACAGAGCAACAGAGCCCGTGTGCCACAACTACTGAGCCTGCGCTCTAGAGCCCGCAAGCCACAGCTACTGAAGCCCGCACACCTAGAGCCCATGTGCCACAGCAAGAGAGGCCACCACAGTGAGAAGTTCGCACACTGCAATGAAGAGTAGCCCCCGCTCACCGCCGCTAGAAAACGCCCCCACACAGCAATGAAGACCCAATGCGCCAAAAAAAAGAAGAAGGGTAGGAGATAATTTCTTAAAGACTGAAACACAACATTCTAAATGTATATAGAATTTAATACTGAATTAAAATGCTGCTGCATTAATAGGAACAAGTTTATGGAGAAAGATTCTACAACTAGAAATACTTCCACTTTAAAAAAAGACAACTCACTTCAATAAAGGTGATTTAAAATTTCTATTTTAAAAAAAAGTCAAATTATCTGATAAAAGCTGGTCTTAAAATAAAAGCAAACTGCCCACCCAAGTTGGGGAGGGTGATTCTAAAAGAGAGGCTGTTGGGACCTCCCTGGTGGTCCAGTGGTTAAGACTCCATGCTCCCAATGCAGGGGTCATGGGTTCAATCCCTGGTCGGGGAACTAAGATTCTGCACGCCACACAGCATGGCCTTAAAAAAAAAAAAAAAAAAGATATCCTTGTTCTCCCCTGCCTTCAAAGATCTCCTAATTTAACTATATTAAACAGAAGAGCAACATGTGTAACATGTTAAAACATCTGTAAAGGAGATCTCAATTTTAATGTGCCTCCAAATTACCTGGGTGCTTGTTAAAATGTAAATCCTAGACAAAGTTCCCAAAGATTTTGATTAGTGGGAGACAGGAATAGGAAAGGTCCAGAGATCTGCATTTTTAACAAGCATTCCTAGTGATTCTTATGTAGATTGTCTGAAAGACTCATTTTTAATAACACTGGTTGACATGTTGAATGTGGCACCAATGTTATCTGTCATGAAATTCTAACAATCTCTATACACAGACTATACCATACTTGTTATTTATTACCACTAGCCTCTGGTCGACTCAACTAAGATCTAAAGATAAAAACAGATTTTAAATACAATACAATTAAATGGTCCAGAGCAGTGTGTGAGCTAAGAAATGAAAAGTAAATATCAGAGATTCATTTTATGATGAATGGCTAGGCTATAAAATCCAATAAATTTGTATCATCAATTTTTCCCTCATGCAAAACTACACTCACCGCAGCTATAATTTTATCCCCCAAAATAAATAAACCTTTACTGGTTATAAAAATTCTAGCTCTCTGATAAAGGTTTTTTTTTTAATTTATCATCTTAATCTTTTTTTTTAATTATATATATGTTTATTTATTTATTTTTGGCTGTGTTGGGTCTTCGTTGCTGTGTGCGGGCTTTCTCTAGTTGAGAGAGAGCGGGGGCTACTCTTTCCTTGCAGTGCGCAGGCTTCTCATTGAGGCGGCTTCTCTCGTTGCGGAGCACGGGCTCTAGGCATGAGGGCTTCAGTAGTTGTAGAACGCAGGCTCAGTAGTTGTGGCTCGCGGGCTCTAGAGTGCAGGCTCAGTAGTTGTGGCGCACGGGCTTAGTTGCTTCGCGGCATGTGGTATCTTCCCAGACCAGGGCTCGAACCTGTGTCCCCTGCATTGGCAGGCGTATTCTTAACCACTGCGCCACCAGGGAAGCCCTCCAATAAAGGTTTTTCATGCACCCCAAACATACTTGCCCCTAACAAACAGTACAGTCAGCTCACGAACCAGTCATTTTGATTCATTGCCTTCCTGGATACACGTGAAAATGACGTGCTAGGATGCAAACAGATAAATGACTTCTCATGTCATTTTGACATCCAATCATTTTTACTGCATTCCTGCTACAGTCTTCATTCCTGAAGACCTGAAAATATTGTTTAAGCAAGTGGCCATGTCAATTTCTTTTCCTCCATTTCTGACTTAAGCATAGTTAAAGCAGACGGCATTATTTTCTTTTTGACTTAATGTGCCTCCCAAAATATTCAATTTTTTAAAAAGCGTTGGTTTTATAAAATAGATGAATAATTCCATACTTGTCTATTTTTTTCTTATACCATATAAAAATAGGATTACTGATAAAGCACACTAATGTTTTCACATTTCACCTAACATTCCAAACCCATTCAGTTGAACATTTCATGAGTCTCAAGCTAGTGGTACATTCAGTCATTGATTTTTTTTAGCAGTAACAACAGGAGTCAGCTCCATGGATTCTATGCTCCTTTGAGCAAACTTAGGGTGCCCTTTGTCTTCAAGGTACAGAATACCATAAATAAAAATGAGGCAGTCCTAGAGCCAGGCTTAGCTTTTAAAGAACATCTATCTCCAAAAGCTTCCAAAGGAACCCAGGAATGAAAACCATTATCAGAAAGACTAAAACCAAAAATGAGGTGAGGTTAGTGAAAAATGCTAAAGATAAAAAAAACAAGGCTGGGTTTTTTGTTGGTTTGTTCTTTGTTGGTTTGTTTTAAGCAATTTACAGAAAAACAAAGCAGAGAGAGATCTAGGGTTTGAAGGGAAAGAGTGTAATGACAACAAATGACCAAGAGAAAGCAGAACTACTGTACTGGAGTCTCTAAGTAAGTCCCAACCTGCTTCAGGCTCAGTTTCTTCATCTATCACCCTATTTCACAAAATTGCTATGAGGAACACAAAGGAAAATGCATATCTTACATGCCCAAGAGCTACACAAATATAAGTTTTTAATCCCTTAATGAACAAAATACATTTTTTAAAAAGGAACATTAAGAGGAAATTGGAAAAAGAGAAAAATTTATTCACAGAACTCTGAAGGTGATCTTATGTAAAGAAAACATTGTATTGATTTTCATAAAGGAGTTAGGGGTAGGTCCCAGAAACCTAACAGTTTAGAAACCTAAATCACCAGTAAGTTTGATGACACCTGGAAAAAGCTGAAAATGTATAATGAAACAGCTGATTTTTAAAAACCTGGGGGAAAGAAGGTTTCTGGGATCCTGCTCTGATACCCTTTAACACATTAAAAGAACTTGAAAGAATCGTATTGTCATATCCCAAATCTTAATTGTGCTTTATTTATAAGATTTACTATTTCCTTCACTCAAGTACATTTATTTTTAATATAAGTAAATCAATTTTAAAATGCAGATTTACTAGTTACTTGGAATACACATTTAAGAGCTTTTTTTAAACTAAAATATAAAAACATCATACAATGTTTAAACAGAATGGGTTAGAGTTGAGTTCATCTCAGAAACTGAACCTGATTGAGATGACAGCCCCAAAAGCTATTCAGGTCAAATCATCCGAAAGATTACTATTTACAAAAGTATCATGACTTTAACACTCAAAGGGCTTCCAGTTAGATGTATTAGAGAAAGTAAAAAGGAATATTTTGATCTTTGAAAACACAAAATAATCTCACCCCACGGTCTTCAAAAGTATCCTTTAATATATGGCATGGCTCTAAAAAATTAGAACAATATTTATCTTACCTACCTAATAGGGCTATTATAGGATTAGATTGAGACATATTATGTGTGAATATGTTTTGAACAATTACTAAGTCTTACACAAATGTTAGGTATTTTATAAGAACATGCTTAGCTCATCAATTGCAGACTGATGAATTAAATTAATCTCCTATTTTGTTAAGAAACCTTGAGCAAAAGCAGATTTAACTGTAGTTCCTTCTTTAAAAAAAGTAATGTTTAATAATGACTAAGATCTAAAAATGAAATCATAAAAGACCTTTCTACCATTATGTTACCCTAATGAATTTTTCTTGTATACAGATATCTTTTTTTTTTTTTGCAGTACGCGGGCCTCTTACCTTTGTGGCCTCTCCCGTTGCGGACGCGCAGGCTCAGTGGCCATGGATCATGGGCCTAGCCGCTCCGTGGCATGTGGGATCTTCCCGGACCGGGGCACGAACCCGTGTCCCCTGCATCGGCACGCAGACTCTCAACCACTGCGCCACCAGGGAAGCCCTATATAGATATCTTAATGTACAAAGAGCTTTAATTAACTGAAATAGTATACTTCCTCATGGAACTCACACCTTACTAAGGTGATAGTATTAAAGAAATATTACTGTTAGTTGTGAGACTGTCAAATTCATTAAAGAATAGTTCAGTAAAGAAACAGTTAGTATTAGCTGTGAGACTATCAAAATGAATAAAATTCCCACTCAATAAGCAGCTTTCAATACAATAAAGGAAATAAAACATATACAAATAAGTAGAATACAACAAGTTAGATGATGAAAAGTTCCATAATAGAAATGTAAACAAAGTTTAATAGAAGTTCAGAGAAGGGAAATGTTATTTCTAGCTATGGGGGAAAGTAGGCATCTTTGTCAGGGAAGAAGTCATATTTGTGCTAGGTCCTAAAGGATGAAGAGGACTTTGAAATGTCCCTAAATAAAATACACATTTCCCTGGAAGAAAAATGCTTCCAGTTCACTGGGGGGGGAAAAAAAAAAAACAAAAAACAAAACAAAAAACTGTATCTCGTTAAATAGTACCAATATCCCTCCAATATTCATTCACAATTAAACAGAAGTTACCCTTTTCACATCCTCCCATCCTTCCCCACATCTCAATGCCCCATATTTAACCCTTCACCAAATCTTACCCATTTTAACCTACTTAATGTCTCTCAAATCTGTCCACTTCTCTCTTCTCCATCACCATCTCCATAGTCTGAATTACCATCATCTCCTGCCCAAACTACAACAATAGCCTTCTGTCTGGTCTCCCTGCTCCACACCAATCTATCTTCTACACTGAAGGCAGAGTGGTCTTTTCTAAAGCAAATATGCCAGGCACTACCTTCCAGAACCAAATCATTAACACATGGTTACTTCTCTAGCCTCATCTTATACCATGTGCCCTCTCACTATTTGTGACCCAGCCACTCTTGTCTTTATTCCGAGTTCCTCAAACTTGCCAGGCTCACTAACACCAGGACCTTTGCACATGCTACCCTCTTCATCTGGAATACTTGCCCACTCCTAACTCCCCTCACCTAGTTAACTCCTATTCACCTCTTAGATCTTAGTCACTTCATTAAGAAAGTCTTCTCTATTCTCCCAAACTAAATTAGATCATTTAGCTATATACTCTTAGGGCCAACCCTGTGTACTTTCTTATACAGTATTGTTAGAATTGTAATTTTATATTTATTTTGTGTTTATTTGATAAATAATTACCTCCCTGACTAAACTTGTAAACACTATTAGGACAGGATTCACAAAAAATTAGACCTGCCAACATACACATTTGTTCCTAAGTCAATATCAATACATTTTCTTTTCAGTCAAAATATGTATGGTGAACCAACAGGTATAGATGTCATTGCCCTGACTACACTACAACAAGCAGTCTGTACACCAAATTCTGGCCATTCACCAATTCCCACCTACTCTTGTTTCCCATTGTCTATTTGGCAAAAATTACTTTATTTTTTGACCTAATAATAAGCATGATTTAGCAGCTTAATTGCCTGCTAGTAAGAAGATTAGGAAGTTTAGTCTAAACGTGGTAAAACTGACTTTGCTTGCCAAAAATAGCACCTTCAGAAAAGAAAAAAAGTATTTCATTGATTTATTCAGGTCAGGTAAACATTCCCAACTTCCACTCCACCATTTACAGGAAGAGGTGTGCTATGAAATTTGTAGTCAGGGCTTATGCCATTAATAGTTTGCAGCATATCTGGAGGAATTTAAAGTAGATATGAAGGTTTTTTATTGTGTTGAGTCAGATGGCTATATGGGTGACACTACACTAAGGAGATACAGTGACCTCATTGGAGCACTGACTTTAAATAAGTATAAGGCACTAAAGAAATCCGACTTGTCAAAGCTTCAATAGCTCAAGGTCATACCTCCCTGAAGAGGTATGATTTGAAACACCAGATTTGAAACTGCAGAAAGAAAAGAAGAACACTGCTAATTTGCTCCAGGACATGTTATCATTCAGGTCCAAACCAGATATGGGGGGACTTCTATCAGTCAAGATTAACAAGGACCAGATTTACCCTTCTGTCTGAAACAACTAAAATTATTATTTTCCCATATTATATAAATCTTTTTAAAAGACTGAAGCAAAAACAATATTTTTGTGGGGTTTATAAGTAGAAGTAAAATGTATGACAACAATAGCACAAAAGCCAGAAAGGAAGAATTGTAAGTATAATGTTATAAGGTTCTTATACTATACATGAAGTAGTGTAATATCACTTGAAGGTAGACTATTATAAGTTAAAAGATGTATACTATAAACTATAAAGCAATCACTAAAGTGAAACAAAATAGAAAATTGAATCATAAAAAATACATATTTATTTCAAAAAGCATTAAAAGAGTAAAAGAGAGAAAAGAACAGATGACAAATAAAACATAAATAGTAAGATAATAGATTTAAACGCAACCACTCAATTTAAACCTAACCAATCACATTAAATATAAATAATTAAGTACAATCATATTAAATATAAATAGTCCAAATACCCCAACTGAAAGGCTGGATAAAAGATCAAGACTCAACTACATGCTGCTTACAAGAAACCCACTTTATAAAGAGACAAGTGGGTTAGAAGTAAAAGGATGGAAAAAGGTATTCCATGCTAACACAAGTCACAAGAAAGCTAGAGTGGCTATATTAAAATCAGATAAAATAGATTCCAGAACAAAGAATATCACGAGTGATAAAGATGAAAATTTCATAACAATAAAATACATAATGATATTATGTCTTCATCAGGAGGACATAACACACCTAAATGTTTATGCTCCTAATAACAAACCTTCAAAATACACGAAACAAAACCTGATAGAGGGACTTGCCTGGTGGTGCAGTGGTTAAGAATCCACCTGCCCCATCATCAAAAAATCTACAAACAATAAATGCTGGAGAGGGTGTGGAGAAAAGGGAACCCTCTTGCACTGTTGGTGAGAATGTAAATTGATACAGCCACTATGGAGAACAGTATGGAGGTTCCTTAAAAAACTAAAAATAGAACTACCATATGACCCAGCAATCCCACTACTGGGCATATACCCTGAGAAAGCCATAATTCAAAAAGAGTCATGTGCCACAATGTCCATTGCAGCTCTATTTACAACAGCCAGGACATGGAAGGAACCTAAGTGTCCATCGACAGATAAATGTATAAAGAAGATGTGGCACATATATACAATGGAATATTGCTCAGCCATAAAAAGAAATGAAATTGAGTTATCTGTAGTGACGTGGATGGACCTAGAGTATGTCATACAGAGTGAAGTAAGTCAGAAAGAGAAAAACAAATACCGTATGCTAGCACATATATATGGAATCTAAAGAAAAAAAAAAAAGGTTCTGAAGAACCTAGGGGCAGGACAGGAATAAAGACACAAACATAGAGAATCGACTTGAGGACACGGGGAGAAGGAAGGGTAAGCTGGGACGAGGTGAGAGAGTGGTATGGACATATATACACTACCAAACGTAAAACAGATAGCTAGTGGGAAGCAGCCTCATAGTACTGGGAGATCAGCTCAGTGCTTTGTGACCACCTAAAGGGGTGGGATAGGGAGGGTGGGAGGGAGATGCAAGAGGGAAGAGATATGGGGATATATGTATATGTATAGCTGATTCACTTTGTTATAAAGCAGAAACTAACACACCATTGTAAAGCAATTATGCTCCAATAAAGCTGTTTAAAAAAATAAACACAATCTTAAAGATTAAAAAAAAAAGAATCTGCCTGCCAATGCAGGAAACACAGGTTCAAGCCCTGGTCCAGGAAGATCCCACATGCTATGGAGCAACTAAGCCCATGTGCCACAACTACTGAGCCTGCGCTCTAGAGCCCGTGAGCCACAACTACTGAGCCCATGATCCACAGCTACTGAAGCCCGTGTGCCTAGGGCCCATGTTCTGCAACAAGAGAAGCCACCTCAATGAGAAGCCCGCGCATCACAACGAAGAGTAGCCCCCACTCACTGCCACTAGAGAAAGCCCACACGCAGCAACAAAGACTCAATGCAGCCAAAAAAAAAAAAAAAACCTGATAGAACTGCAGAGAAAATTAGACAAATCCACAATTATACCAAAGACTTCAACAAATCTGTCAATAATTGATAGCAAATCAAGAAGAATATAGATTTGCACAACACTATTAACCAACTAGACCTAATAGATATTTATAAAACACTCCACTCCATGACAGCAAAATACACATTTAAGTGCACGCCATATTCTGGGCCATAAAACAAGTCTCAGTTAATGTAAAAGGATTCAAATCATACAAAGTATACCCTGACCACAAATTAGAAATTAGTAACAAAATGATACCTGGAAAATCCTCAAATATTTGGAAACTATATGAACTTCTATAAGCCCATGAGTCAAAGATGATACCAAAGGAAAAATGAAAAATTATTTTGAACTAAATGAAATATCCCATATGTGTGGGAATGGAACTAATGCAGTACTTAGAGGAACATTTACAGCATAGAAATGCCTTTCTTAGAAAAGAAAAGTTGCAAATCAATGGTCTCAGCTTCTACATTAAGAAACTAGCAAAGGGATAACAAATGAAACCCAAAGTAGACAGAAGAAAGGAAATAATAAAGATCAGAACAGAAATCAGTAAAATTTGAAAGAAGAAAAAATAGAAAAAAGACAATGAAACCAAAAGCTGTTCTTAGACCAATAAATTTGATAAACTTAAACCTACCAGACTGATGGAGGATAAAATAGGGAAGACACAAATTTACAATATCAGGAATGAGAGAGGTAACATCATTAAAGATTCTGAAGTCATTAAATGGATAAGGAAATATCATAAACAATTTTATTCTGATAAATTTGACAACTTAGACAAAATGGACATAATCCTTCAAACACACAAACAACAAAAGTTCATCAAGAAGAAATGAATAACCTAAATGACCTTATATTTATTAAGGAATTGAATTTGAAGTGAAAAAAATCTTCCCACAAAGAAAAGTCCAGGTCCAGATGGCTTCTCTGATGAATTGTACCAAAAGTACAAAGAAGAAATAATACCAATTCTACACAAACTCTTCCAGAAAATCAAAAAAGAAAGAAATACTTTACACAACACATACTATGTTGTCAGCACATTCTAAAACCTAAGCCAGAGAAATAACACAAGAAAACCACACAAATATTCCTCCAAGAATATAGATACAAAATTCTTTAACATAATTTTAGCGAATCGAATCAAACAAATCAAGCAACATATAAAAAGATAATACATCAAAGGGTTTATGCAAGAACGGCAAGTTGGTTTAAGGCTCAAAAATCAGTGTAATTAGGGAATTCCCTGGCGGTCCAGTGGTTAGGACTTGGTGCTTTCACTTGTGGTGGCCCGGGTTCAATCCCTGGTCAGAGAACTAAGATCCCCCAAGTCTCACAGCCAAAAAAAAAAAAAAAAAAAATTGTAATTATTATTAGACTAAAAAAGAAAAACTATATGATCATCCCAACAGATGCAGAAAATGCATTTGACAACATCCATTACTGACTGAAAAAAAACTATCAAGAATAGGAATAGAAAGGGATGTCTTAAAATTGGTAAGGGCATCTACGAAAACACAAACTTAAAGCTAACATCACACTTAAACAGTAAAAGACTGAAAGCTTTCCTTTTAAGATCAGGAAGTCAAGGATGTCTGCTCTCACCACTTCTATTAAACGTTATCCTGGAGATTCTAGCCAGTGTAATCAGGCAAGAAAAGCTAATAAAAGGCATCCTGATCCGAAAAGAAGTAACATTCTTTATTTACAGACATTATATATGATCCTCTGTATAAAAAACCTAATAGAATCTACAAAATACCCACTAAAAATAACAAGTGAATTTAGCAAGGCTGCAGGATAGAAGACAAAAATGCAAAAATCTATTATAGTTCTATATACTAGCAACAAATAATTAGAAACTAATTTTTTTTAATATACTATCTACAACATCATCAAAAATTGTAATATACTTAGGGGTAAATCTAACAAAAGATGTGCAAGACCTGCACACTGAAGGCTTTGCAGAGAAAAATTTTAAAAGACAAAATACAGAGATATACTGTTATTAATATATTAAAATATTAATTCTCCCCAAATTGATCTATAGATTCAACACAACAACAATCAAAATCCCAGCAGGCTTTCTGTATAAAATTGACAAGATGAGTCTAAAATTCATTCAGGCATGGAAATGATCTAGAATAGCTTAAATAACTTTGAAAAAAGAAAAACAAAGTTAGAGGATTTATACCTGACTTCAAAACTTACTAGAAATCTATAGTAATCAAAATAGTATGCTTGTGAATCAGGATAGACAGTAGAAAGACAGAATATACCAAAGACCAGATGTAAACCCCCATGTATATTTGATCTTCAACAAAGGTACAAAAGCATTTGAGTGCAGAAAAAACAGTCTTTTCAACAAATGGTGCACGAACAATTAGATATCCATATTTTTAAAAGTAAATCTCAATCCTTATTTTGCACTATAGACAAAAATAAAATCAAAATGGATCACAGACCTGAAATTATAAAACTTTTAGAAGAAAACTCAGGAGAAAATCTTTACAACCTTGGACTAGACAAAACTTTCTTATGTAAAATATGAAAAGGACAATCCACAAAAGGAAAAGAAAATATTCATCAAAATTAAGAACTACTATTCTTTGAAGACAGTGTTAAGAGTATGATTAGGTAAGTCACAGAACAGGAAAAAGCAACTGCAAATCACATATCTGATTAATGACTTGTATCCAGAATACAGAAACAACTTATATAAACTCAATAAGGCACACCCAATCTATTTTTTTACTGAAGTATAGTTGATTTAAAAGTTGTGTTAATTTCTGCTACACAGCAAAGTGACTCAGTTAGACATATACATACTCTTTTTTATATTCTTTTCCATTATGGTTTATTCCAGGACATTGAATACAGTTCCCTGTGCTATACAGCAGGACCTGTTGTCCATTGACAAACCCAATTTAAAAATGGACAAAAGATTTGATTTGACATTTCACTAAAGAAGACAGATGAATGTCTGATAAGCATACGAAAAGATGCTCAACATTACTAGTCATCGGAAAAATGCAAATTAAGACCACTTTGGATATTGCTACACATCTCCTACAAGGGCTTAAATTAAAAAGACTGACCATACCAAGTGTTGGTAAGGCAGTAAAACTGGAACTGTCATATCCTGCTGGTGGTAAAATGACACAAGCACTTAGGACAACAGTTATGGCAGTTTCTTAAAATGTTAAACATAAACCTACCATATGACCCAGTCATTCTACTCTTAGGTATCTGCCCAAGAGAAATAAAAGTATATGTCTATACAAAGACTTGAACGCAAATGTTCACAGAAGCTTTATTTGTCATAGCCAAAAAACTGGAAACAACCCAAATGTTCAACAAAAGGTGAACTGATAAATAATCATGGAATATCTACAGTGGCATACTACTAGATAATACAAATAAATTAACTGTTGATACATGCCACAACATGGATGAATCTCAAAATGTGCTGAATGACAGAAGCCAGACTAGAAATAAGTGTATGTTATATGACTTCATTTATATAAAGTTCTTGAAAATCCAAACTAACCCATTAAAAACAAAAAAGCAGTTTAGTGGTTGTCTGGTGATGCGGTGGTGGGGATTGAGCAGGAAGATTACAAAGGGATGCAAGGAAATTTTTAGACGAAATAGACGTCCATTTTCTTGATTGTGGTGATGGTTTCATAGTTATTTATATATTCCAAAACATATCAAATTATACTTTAAATATGTTAGTTTGTTGTATGTCAAATATATTATATCAAATTGGTTTTTTTAAGACGTATGAATTAGATCAGAATGTAACACTATAACTCACTTCCCACTGCTATAATGCCCATAACTCAAAGAATCACAGATTTTGAAGAACTGCAATTCATTAGTAGGAAAGTTAAATTTCAGAACTGGTTCACAGTTTGCTGTGTTTAAATCATGCTTTAAGTTTCTGAGTCCTTGAACTACAAACCTTAGGATATGTTTAAACTACAAAGCATATGCACCATAAAGATAACCAAGTTCAAGAGGAACTAAGATAAAACAAATCAGGAATGATGAGAGGCCAGTGTTCCTGGGCTTTTGCAAAAGAACATGTGAATTCTAAAAATATCCTAAAATGTCTCTTATATGGCCAAGCTCTGATCAATACTTGGGTTTCCCTGGCTCTATGAAAGTGGATTCTCTTTTCAGAATTTCCGATATCAAAGGGGAGAGGCACTTGAAGTGTAAATCCTAGAATAAAGCTATGCCCCAGATGAATATGATTCATGGTTCTTATGATCGTGTGGTCTCTTATTTTTTTTTATTTATTTTTTTTTTTGCGGTACGCGGGCCTCTCACTGTTGCGGCCTCTCCTGTTGCGGAGCACAGGCTCCGGACGCGCAGGCTCAGCGACTATGGCTCACGGGCCCAGCCGCTCCGCGGCATGTGGGATCTTCCTGGACCGGGGCGCGAACCCGTGTCCCCTGCATCGGCAGGCGGACTCTCAACCACTGCGCCACCAGGGAAGCCCATGTGTGGTCTCTTAAATTTCAGTATTCTCACTGGCTTGGTCAAACATCAATAATAGGCCAACAAAGGCATTATTGGGGAAAAAACACTCTTTTTATATTTTGTATTACTGCTAAAAATACATAAATTTTAGATCACAAATAGACTTTGTGTAACCTTTTTTAAATATAGAAATATTCACACCACTCACCCACATACAGCTTCCTCATGTTGTCTACAGTTAATAAAACTTGGACACCTCTACGAAGATGTTCAATAGCATCATGACATCCAAAGCATATCCAGCACATCAAATGTCATTATTTTATAGTTACGGTGCTGTATAAAACACATAGGTAAACTTCAAGGTTCAAATTAGCAAATATCACAGTGAATGCTTTTTATAATAAGAGTTTAAAGTTCTTATATATGAGAAACGAAATTATACAGTAGTTAAGAACACAGACTCAAGACTGAACTGCCTGAGTTCAAATCTCACACTAGCCACTTACTTGCTCCATAACCTTGGCCAAGTTCCTTTATATGTCTACGCCTCTGATCCCTCATCTATAAAATGAGGTTAATAATAGCATCTACCTCATAGGGTAGTTATGAAGATTAAATAAATTAATAGGCCTAAAGAACCTCGAACTGTGCCTGGCTCATGGTAAGCAGCCAAGAAGTTTTACATTATTGTTGTTGTTATAATCATGCTTATGATTGTCACTGTTATTAGAGTTAAGATTACTATATAGGATAATTAACACTTATCACTGATAATTTGAAAAATACAAATATATCTACTAAGAATTAATATAAAAGAAGGATTTGAATAGACATTTCTCCAAAAAACATATACAAATGGCCAATAAGCCCATGAAAAGATGCACGGCATCACTCATCATGACGGAAATGAAAATCAAAACCACAATAAGGGTACTTCCCTCGTGGGAATGCAGGGGATGCGGGTTCCATCCCTGGTCAGGGAACTGAGATCCCACATGCCGTGGGGCAACTAAGCCCGCACGCCACAACTACTGAGCCCATGTGCCACAACTAGAGAGCCTACATGGCACAACTACTGAGCCCTGGTGCTCTGGAGCCTGCACACCACAACTAGAGAGCCCACGTGCCACAACTACAGAGCCAGAGTGCTCTGGAGCCCAAACACCACAACTAGAGAGAAGTCTGCGCACCGCAACAAAGATCCCACGTGCTGCAACTAAGACCCGACACAGCCAAATAAATAATTAATTTAAAAAAAAACCACAGTGAGATATCACTTCTCACCGACTAGGATGGCTTTAATAAAAAAGAAAGGAAAATAACAAGTGTAGGCAAGGATGTGGAGAAATTGTAACCCTGTGCAATGCTGGTAGGAATGTAAAAAGGTGCAGATGTTGTGGAAAAGTGGCAGTTTCTCAAAAGTGGGTATAGATAGTGGTGAGGGTTACACAACTTTGTGAATATATTTAATGTCACTGAATTGTACAGTGAATTGGTTACTCTCTCTAGCATCCTCACTTTTATTCCTTCAGTTCACCAATAAAGAACTCAATACCCATTCTTACCTACAAGGCTCCAAAAAAGGCAGAGAAGCTAGGATAAGACATACTGCTAAATTCTAAGAGAACTTAGAAAAGCATAAAGATGCTACTTTGATAACTCATGATAGGGACTTCCCTGGTGGCGCAGTGGTTAAGACTCCACGCTCCCAATGCAGTGGGCCCAGGTTCAATCCCTGGTCAGGGAACTAGATCCCACATGCATGCTGCAACTAAGAGTTCACATGACACAACTAAGGAGCCCTCGAGCCGCAACTAAGGAGCCCGCCTGCTGCAACTAAGACCCAGCACAACCAAATAAATATATTTTTTTAATTTATAAAATATAGCTCGTGATATATTTTAACACAACTATATTAAACTGGAAATAGTAACTATGAACTTGGATAACAGAGATGGGATAATTTTTCCCAAAAAAGTACTGGATTGTAACTCAGTTCCAATCTTACTCAGATTCCAATATAACTTCACCAAGAATCTTTAAATCACTAACTTTACATGATTACTTCCCAATAAAATGGAGAAAAGACTTATCATTTTTCATAAATTTATTGAAAAAAATACAGGGTATTTTCAGACTGTAGAAAAAAAGCAACTTTGTAAAAAGGTATCATTTTATAGAATATGCTCACAGGTAAATGGAATAACATTACTGGTTATATAAGTGAAACATTATCATTGCCAGTTATGCTACAGGCAAAGAAAGATTATCGGCTTCACAAGGTAATATGACTATTTCTCAAGGTATGACAATCAAGATGTACATCAAAAACATAACCTAAAGTGCAAGTAACTAAAAATTTCCTCAAACTGATTTAGGGGGTGCTTGAAAAAGAATGACTTAGGACTTTCTGACCTGAATAAAACAACAAGAAATATGGCCATATTAAATCCTCTAGAGAATCTTTCTATTTCAATAGGAATCACCACATATGATATTGTCCTTTCTTAACCATGTTATCAAACAAGATTCAAAAATTAGCAAATAAATCTTCATTTCTCTAAAAATGAAAACTACTATGAAGTCTTTATGAAGCCAGAAAATACTAAAAGTAGAGTCATTTTTTAGATTTGAACCACGTCTTTTTTTAGTTGGTAGCTACTATGCTGGACATCTTTTTCAGGTTCATTGATACAGGCTAATCACCAACCACTGGGCAAAACTGGCCCATTTCAAAATAGGAACGTGCACTAGAAAGACCTTGGGTTTCCTCACTCGGGGGTATTCTTGAAATCTACAAATACATAGAAAATTGTACAGAGTCAAGCCTAAGGAAATCATGGGAACAAGATACTTATATAGTATATCCTGCCCAAATTTAAATCAAACAAAATCTCCTACAAACTTCCACAATATTAACTGGATACAGGATTCTTCATTTCACTCAAACTGCTCTATGTCACTATTAAAAGTTAAGCTACTTTGTTCCTTTCTAAGTGTGCTCCTATTACATGCTAAACAAATGACTAATGGATAAAAGAAAATTTGGGTATGATTTCAACTATATAGCATTTTGGAAAAGGCAAAACTACAGAGGCAGTAAAAACATCAGTGGTTTCCAGGAGTTAGCGGGGTAGTGGGTAAGAAGAGATGAACAGACAGAGCACAGAGGGTTTTTAAAGCAGTGAAAATACTCTGTATGATCCATAATGGTGGATACATGTCATTTTACATTTGTCCAAACCCACAGAATGTACAACACCAAGAGTAAACCCTAATGTAGACTTTGGGTAAAAATGATGTGTTAATGTAGGTTCATCAACTGTAATTAATGTGCCAGTCTGATTGGGGATGTTGATAATGGGGGAGGCTATGTATGTGTGGGAACTGGGGATATATGGGAAATCTGTTATCTTCCTCTCGTTTTGCTGTGAAACTACATCTGCTCTAAAAAAAATTAAGTCCTTAAAAAAAAAAAAAGAAAACTGCTTAATGGTCTATACAAACTACGCTTTTTCAAAACAATTCCTATTCCTGCCCTTTTTTTTTGAAGAAAATATTTTAAATTACTTTTGTCATTAATGTTAGTTCTTGTTGCCATTCCTCAAATTTGGCTCTGACATTATAAACTTCCCTAGAACATACCTAAATGAATCCCATGCTAAAAACTCAGCATTAACACAGTGCTATATAAGGTATACACCTCAGTCATTCATCCAGCTAAAACTAAATGAACCTATATTCAAATCACTGATGTCAATTCCTTCTAATACTCTGAGAAACAAAGAGTAGAAGGAGGACACGATCAGCTGAGATGAAAGCCGCCAACTATGTTCTTCTTAGAGTATCTAGAACATTATGCATCTGTGTCAGGTCATTTCAGTTGGAGAGTCTAACGTAGTATAAATAAGGCCATGGTCATGGATTTGATCTTTAGCAGACCAACTGCTTTGACTCTATACTCATGCTCCCCTCATTCACCTGGAAATATGCCATTAATCAAAGGGAGTACCATTGAGGAAAAACACTCAGTTTTGAAGGTCAGTCTTATAAACATTAGAACTCTGAGCACATTTAACATGTGCTAAATAACGTTTAAGGCACTACATGAAATCTATGCAAACATACTTCAATATGTTGAAAGTAGCAATACAGAAGTAGGACTTAAAATTATGAGCCATACTTTCATATACTCGTGGCAAGAACTGCTTTCCAAGAAGGTCACACAAATTTGGCACTAAGTCTCAGGCCTTTAAAAACATACTCTTCTAGGAATTCAGCCTAAGGAAACAGTCAGAAGTTCAAAGACTTATGCACAAAGAGAATCAACAGACTGCTAATATAAAATTTTTGAAAAATGTTAATGTTTAAAATAGGATAATGGTTAAATCAGTTACGTTCAATTAGTCATTAACAAATTATATTTTCATATAAGCCTCAGTAATAAAGCTGTGTGATACTGGCACATGAACATAGACAGACCAACAGAACATAATAG
The DNA here is from genome assembly GCF_963455315.2 of Globicephala melas. Lineage (NCBI taxonomy): Eukaryota > Metazoa > Chordata > Mammalia > Artiodactyla > Delphinidae > Globicephala > Globicephala melas. The sequence continues at coordinate 51,581,429 of NC_083314.1, forward strand.
AAAATCTTGAAATAAACCAAAATGTATATGGCAATCTAATGAAAGATAAAGGAGTCATCTTAAATCAGTGGGGAAAAATTAATTATTCAATAAATGGTGCTAGGATAACTGGAAAGCCATCTTTCTAAAAGTGAAATTGTATCTATATCTCATACTTTATACCAGGATGAATTCTAAATGGATCAAAGGTTTAAATGTAAAAATAAAAACAAGAAAGTACTAGACAAACCATTATTATTTTATAACCTCAGAATAGGAAAGGCCATTCTAACTAGGACATAAAACCAAAAAGCCATAAGATTGATACATTCGGGACTTCCTTGGCAGTCCAGTGGTTAAGAATCTGCGCTTCCACTGCAGGGACACAGGTTCAATCCCTGGTCAGGGAACTAAGATCTTGCATGCCACGCAGTGTGGCAAAAAAAAAAAAAAAAAAAAGAAGAAGAAGAAGAAGATTGATACATTCAACTGCATAAAAATAATTTCCTCATAGAGGAAAAGAAAAAAAAAGATAAATGAAAATACCGGCAACTCATGGCAGACAAAGGGCTCTTAATATACTAAAAGTTCCTGCAAATCACTAAGAAAAAGATCCAACAACCCAATAAAAATGGGCAAAAGATATGTACAGTCACAATAAAAGGTATATTTAAATGGCTCTGTAAGATATTCAATCACACGTAATATAAGATTTGAAAGAATAAAATTAAACTAAGACTAATTTTTTAGATTGTCACATTAAAAATCCTTGATAATTCCCTATGTACGGGGAGATGGGCATTCTCATACCTTGCTGGAGAAATATAAATAGGTACAACCCCTAAGAAGAGCAATTTGGGAATATCTTTCAAAATTACAAATACATCTATCTTTGACCTAGCAATTCCATGAATTTTTGTTATAGATATACACAAGCAAAATGGCTTATATCCAAGATTATTCATGCACTATCACTTGCACCAGCAAAATGTGGGGATTGGTTTAATAAATTATGATTCATCCAAGCATCATGCAGCCATAAAAAGAATGAGGAACCACTTTACAAATGGACAGGAAAATATATCCAAGATATATTAATAAGTGTGTGTGGAGGGGAGATGCGAGGGAGGAATAACACAAACTCCAGATCAATTCCTATAATGGGTTAACAATTCTGTAAAAAAGGAGAAAAAAGCATATACACAGTAAAAACTATGATACTATCAATTCAGATACTAAGCAATTAACAACTGGCTCCAGACCCCCAGAACACCCAACCAACTTCCTTTGGGGGTTTGTTCCAGTCACTTCATTAACCTCACAAAAAAATGACCCAGCCTTTTTTTTTTTTTTTTTGGCCATGCGGGATCTTAGTTCCCTGACCAGGGATTGAACCTGTGACCTCGGCAATGAAAGTGCAGAGTCCTAACCACTGGACCACCAGGGAATTCCCAAACCCTGAATTTTTTTAAACTACATTTCTTGGATCCCACTCTTGGCAGAGTTTTTACCTATCTATCTATCTATTTCTATATGCCTGGAATAGGTATGGAAGGATACACAAAAATTTCCAACATTTATTCATTGTGTGGGAGGGAAATGATTGCCTGCCAGATGGCAAGTGAGGGGTGGGGAGGAGGGGTGAGAGAGACCTCATGACATATCCTTTTATACCTTTTGAATTCTGAAAGAAGGAAATGTATTTCCTATTTTTAAAATTACATTTAAAAATAAAAATATATTTGAAAAAATTTTAAAGATTTTCAAAGCCATAAGAAAATATGCTATTAGAAAAAGGCAGGATATAAAATAGATGCAGTATGATACCAAATATGTACAAACAAGTATATCTGTACACAGAAAAAACTGGAATAAAATATTAAAGGAAGAATTATCTCTAAGAGGTGGAATTATAGCTGATTTTAATTTTCTTTGGCTTTTCCTATAATTCAAATTCTTTACATTAAGCATGGATTACATTCATAATTAGGAAAATAGTATTAAATTTTTAATAATATGAATCAGAGAGGTTAGAAATTAAAAGGGAGGTATAAAGCTACTAAGGATTATCCAGGATTCTAAGGATCATAAATGAAACATTCAAATTTCCTCAAAACATCACTCCAATGGCAGAATAAAGAATTTAGGAAAAGATCTAATCTGTCCTCTAATCTACCTCCTAAGGATCACTATGAGATTATTCTCATCCTCCTACTTTCTGGATGTTTTGACCGTTTTTGTTTTCTGTTACCTAGGTAATGGTACTTCCAGCATTTCCCTTAAAGACTGTGAAACTAACAATCTGGTATTTCTCACTGACCTTCAGCTTTGAAAGGCCATCTCCCTAAGGGAAAGCAGTAAGATCTAGAAGCTATAACAGGAGGCTGAGGAATCTGAGGTTAAGAGTTCTAATCCTGACAAACTGTGGAATTTGTCTCCAATTTTGGGAAGAAGCTAAATTTCCTGAGTCAGTTTACTTAATGAGGAAACTTAAAAGATTATTTTGAAAAATATTTAGGACTATCAACTTTTTACACTTTTTAACTCTTCACACTATTCTTCTGAACTCTGTTTTCTTGCCTCATGTTAAATTTTTCCTCTCTAAATTTTCACTCTTCCAAACAGTATCTGCAAGTGTTACCAATGTCTTAGACTTAGGAGCAGGGAGGGGATACTTTTAGAAAGCCTACTGTAAATGACACAACATGAACAGAACTTGAGCCAAGTTGAAGACAATTTATGGGGGAATAAGAATGCAATCAGGATCTAAACTGGACCCTTATGAGCAAAGTGGCCACAGACAACCAATTAATGTAACTACATTGAGTAAGGGAAGGTAAAACTCAAGACTCCTAACACCTGAACCCTGCTGATAGAGATAGGAAGATGATAACTTCTATGTCACAGGGCAGCAAATGAAGTTTTGTCATGCTTGCTTTCAAGGGCTCAATTTTTATTTCTTTTGTTTACCGTATTCCCTCCAACCCCATTGAGCTGGGCCTCAGGACATCTTTTTTTCCCTACTATTTACATATCATGTACTTCTTGATGGCTGCCTTCCACAAGAAAACCAGCTACATTAAACTTGTAAAAGGTTCTCTACCAACAGGTCTTGAGAAGCACTTGATAGCCTTTGGGAAGAAACAAACATCAGAGAGCAATTATCCCTCTGCCAAGGGCGGAGTGCCCTCAGCACACTTCAAACTCCTCCTCCTGGTTAACAAGACCGAACACCTCTCTAGTTACTTAAAAGTTATTCCAATAGGGTGGGACAAGGGAGCAGACAGCTGAATTTTTTCTGGATTAACTCAGTCATTAGTTCAATGCTTTTTTGTGGTTCACCTACTTAAAAGGTGATCAAATCACTTTGTGCTACTCCAGAGAGCAACTGCTAAAAACAATTACATAAACCGTCCACTTCAATTTACCTTATCCTTCTTTCTAATAAAGTGTAAGAAACCACTGCCTTGCTACCATTTCTTCAGTAATCTCAGTAAAGCCTACTTTGTCATATGAATCCCTTTTGTTTTCCTTAGCAAATCAGAAAATTTTATTTCATTCATCATAAATAGGATACAACTGTACATCTTTTTTTTTTTTTTTTTTTTTTTTTTTTTTTTTTTTTGCGGTACGCGGGCCTCTCATTGTCGTGGCCTCTCCCGTTGCGGAGCACAGGCTCCGGACGCGCAGGCTCAGCGGCCATGCCTCACGGGCCCAGCCGCTCCGCAGCATGTGGGATCTTCCCGGACCGGGGCACGAACCCCTGTGCCCTGCATCGGCAGGCGGATTCTCAACCACTGCGCCAGCAGGGAAGCCCTGTACATCATTTTTTAAAGTGCATACACTGAATCTTATTATCTGAAGAAGATAAAGGCAATCCTTATAAACAAACTATTCTCAGATAAACAGGGGCAATCTAGAACTTCATATTATTTACATCAGAGAATTTGTACAGATCCTCAATTCCATACCGGCAATTCCTAAACCCAAAAAGCTCTGAACACTCTTTTTTCATAACTTCTCTAGCAGTAAAATCTGACCTGCACTGACACCATGCTATGTATAGTGTTAAACAATACTTAGCATGAATGTCCATTTGTTTAATTGCAGAACTATTAACATGACTGATGTTGCTCCACACACCACTAGGGGGGTTATATCACTATATATACCATATTTTCTAAAATCAGAAGTTTTGAATTTTGAAACACTCTAATCCAAACAGTTTTGGACAAGGGATTGTGGATGTATAGTTTCTATTCTGCAAAAGTATTTTCGTTCTCTGAAAATGAAATAGCAATAAACCAACATGATAGAGGGTAGAAAAATACTAAGATGTTGTAAAGGAAATTGTCCACCATCTAAAACATTAGTAGAATACATTATTTAAATGAGATACATAAATTTTCTCTTGAAGGAAAAAAAGGAGGGCTATTTGAAATCAATATAATTTAAAATAAACAGTATATACCTAGGCCTTCTTGGAAGTTCTCTTTAATTTCAGTGGAGAACTGTCTACTCCTACTGTGTATAAAATGTATTGGAGATTATGGGAAAATGATGTGTCAACACTCAAAGTCATCCTTGAGTATTTCTTTTTTAATGAATGGGCTTAAATATATTTTTTTAATATTTATTTATTTATTTGGCTGTGCTGGGTCTTAGTTGCCGCATGTGGGATCTTTAGCTGTGTAGTGCAGGATCTAGTTCCCTGACCAGGGATTGAACCTGGGCCCCCTGCATTGGGAGCCTGAAGCCTTAGCCACTGGACCGCCAGGGAAGTCCCCATCCTTGAGTACTGAACTCAAGCTTAAGATCCCAAGGATTCCTAAAACATTAATACTCATTTGTAAAAGTTCAATTAATAGTATTTGAGGAAATTAAAACACTTAAGTAACATGAACATGTTTTGGGATATACTGAATACATAGTCACTGATTTTCTTCTGGCAATCAATTAGCTAGAGCACATAAAACTTCTAGTCTTGGTTGAGCAATTTCACTTATCTACATGTTACCACAAAACAGGAGTCATGGGGTGCATATGTAAGACGTGTAAGAATGAGTGATTTGCGGGACTTCCCTGGTGACACAGTGGTTAAGAATCCGTCTGCCAATGCAGAGGACATGGGTTCAAGCCCTGGTCTGGGAAGATCTCACATGCTGCGGAGCAACTAAGCCAGTGTGCCACTACTGAGCCTGCACTCTAGAGCCTGCGAGCCACAACTACTGAAGACCACATGCTACAACTACTGAAGCCCGCACACCTAGAGCCCGTGCTCCGCAACAAGAGAAGCCACCGCAATGAGTAGCCCGCGCACCGCAACGAAGAGTAGCCCCCGCTCGCCGCAACTAGAGAAAGCCCACGTGCAATAACGAAGACTCAATGCAGCCAAAAATAAAATTAATTAATTTAAAAAATAATAAGTATTTTTTTTAAAAAAAGAATGAGTTGCTGAGAATATTCAAAGTGAATTATGCTAAGAACTTTCTGTATAAGGCCAGTGAGTTAGTCATAACTAATTCATACTAGACCAAAATAAAATAACTTCCTGGACTTGTTACTGGTTGCAACATTTTAAGTAAACATAGAAACATGTTCTCTAAAAATGCAATAAAATATACTTTTTTAATTAAATCATCCTTTGTTTTAATTTATGAAGTATAAGCAATATTACTTACTATAACCAGATAAGACTTCTGCCCCTGTCAACTCATAACCAGTTCATGAGAAATTCTTACCAAATTCCCATTGCCATATTTCTAGAATTGTATTATATTTGATGCAGTATGATTAATTCCCTTTTTCTTCTGCTTGCTGAAATAGTACCAGCCTTTAGAAATTTTCCAGGAGGTCCCTATCAATCATTAATAAACAATGAGCTATATATTAGCTTAATGGTAGGCAATAATGTTGATGTTATTTTATTAACTGAATATTTTAGATAAGTCCTGCCCATACTATTAAAATTAAAAACAATATGGTTTCTTGGTGATCACTTCATCATGAGAACTATATTTCCCCTCTAGCTATTTAAAAGCACATCTGTGCATACACCTGCAGATCTGTTGTACTGATGGGTGCAGAGCTCCAATGCGGGCACTGCTGGAGACTGGTATCTTTAATTTCCCCCAATAGTGCCCTTCACTCACCATCCATTCATGGTAAAGTAGTTAATTTTAACGTCCTCATTGTTTACCAGAAAGCAGAGACAGTGAGGCTGGCTTTGCCGTTCCCGTTTCCTTTTGCTGGGCTGCTGAGCTTTTTCAGCCAATTGACTTCACTTTGAGGCTATAAATATCTGAAAAATGTTCTGCATTTGATGCTCTTGGATTCTGCATCCATATTTAGCTGTTTGTGGCATGCCTTTGTTTAAGCTACTCTACCACCCATACAGTCAGTCAGGTTGAGATCTGGATGGTCAAAGGACAGATGGATCAACATTCAGCACACACTGACTTACCGTGGGGGAGGCATCGATCTGCTAGACACTGTGACAATGAAGGGAGTGGCAAGATAGGAATACAGAGATAAACAAGACAGACAGATTCCCTGGTGTCAAAAATATTATAGTCTTGACGGGCATGGGCACAACTTATAATAATATTGGAATAAAACAAATGAAACACTTTGCAACTAAAAGAAAATGAAGAATAGCACAGCATAACTATTTTCTCTTGGCTGTGTCTCAAAAATGTGCATTTGTTTGTGTTCTAAATATAGGTCTACATATTATAAAGCTCTGGACATATTCCAAAAAGTTTGTAATCATGACAATACACAAAACTCTGAATATAGGTATAATCCACCAAAGAGCCAGACCTATTAGTAGCAAACTCAAAACAGTGCCCAGTCTTCAAATTTTGTGAGGCAAACTAATAAAATATTGTTTCCAAAAGTTTCTGTAAGTAAATAAATAAAATAAAAGTTTCTGTTAAGATATTTGGGGAGAGGGGTTACTTCTGTTCTTCTTGTTTGTTTGCATACTGATTTCAAACCTTAAGTATATTGAAGAGGATATAAACCATAGCCAGAAGCCAGGAGCACTTAATACAGCTCCTTACTTTGCATCTTATCTTTAAAACCCACAGGTCTATTCCAGGTTAGGTCTCAAAACTGAATGAGCTAGATTTGAGATCCCCATTCCCACCTTCCTATCTTGTGAAAACATTCCAAACAAATATACATCTGCCCTCAACATTCCTTCTTTCAAAACTCAGTTCATTGACCTTTTGATAAAAGTGCTCCCCAGAATCCTGATAGTCATGATTTAAATGTATTAAAGGCTTGCTTGATGCCTGGCCCCAAGAGTCAGGGTGGAATTGGGAGGCACAGTTGTAGGTTAAATAATAGGGTAGGCCATAGAATCAGAAAACTCAAACTAAAATGTACCATAGATACAATTACTCCAGATTCCACATTTTATGTAGAAACCTAGACCCATGGACTTAAAATTACTTGCCCAAAGTTAAACAACAATTTGTGGCAAGGCCAGAATGAAAACCCAGGTTCTCAACCCCCAGTTGCATGCTCTAGACTAGTTTCTGGATTTCTTTAAAAAACGTTTGAGTACACTTATCAAAGTCTCTTTCAGTTGTGTAAAAGAACCTTGATGTTCCAAAACAATCAGGATTTTGAACACACAAAACAAATAAACAAGAAAACCAAAACGAACTGTTTTCCAAATTGATTTTCTACATTCTATTTTTTTTACTTCAAAGAGCTATACAACAGGCAACTTAAAAACTAGCTAAGGACATAGAAAAGCCAAGAGTCATTCAGATAGTTTTGGAATATTTACATCAAACTAAAGACAATAAAGTAGTACCCAAGATGAGCTGCCTTAGAGGAAGGAAAGTAGCAGTACTAAACAGTAAATAAAAACTTCTGGTTAATTGATAGGGAAGACAAAAAAGTTACAATGCAGTAGAAAGTCTGCAAATTGGCTTTGAAATGCACACTATATATGTGTGTGTGAGAGAGAATATATATTTAAGAATATACACACAAACCTAGCCCTAGGAATGGACTACAAAAACAAGCACATAGGTTTATGAGTTATATGCAAAGAAGGTAGTTAATACTAAGTCTAGAAAATCCAGACAGAATAGTTTGACACTGAAATACTGAATTGTCATATATACATATTCTTGCAGTTAACAAGGCCCTATCTCTAACTTCATATAAAAAACAATATGCAAAAGAAGTGTATAAGGACAGAAAGGATAGAATAGAAAAAAGTTGTAACCACAATATACTCTAATTCAAGCTCAATTTCAGATTCCCACCAACCTTTGTTATAAACCATCGGCTAAGTAGGAACAGCAGGTGGGTGGAAAAATCAGGCACTAAAGTTTTTAATCTGCTGAGAATGAACTGGGTGACCTTGCATCATCTCCCACTTCTTTGCTTTAATTCTTTCAGTTAATTAAAATAACATCAAGAAACATTTATAAACATCCAGCAAAATACAATTAAGAATTGGTTATAAAAATTGATGGATTTTTAGAACTACAAGGACCATTAAGAGATTATTTAATCCAATCCACTCATTTTACAGAAGAGGAATGAGACGTCAAAAAAGTGACCTGCTCTGCTCCAAATCACATAGCCATGTAGTGGAAGAACTGAGACCAAAATTCAGATCTCTGGACTCCCAGTTCTATGATCTTTCTCATGGTGATAGACTTAAAGTCTTGAAATCAACTGAACTATCCAGGAAGACAACTTCAAAGTCACAGTCACTCTTGAATACTAAACACATACCCTGTTCAGGATAAAAAAAAAAAAAAAAAACATAATGTACTTGATCACTAACGGGTTTAGATGCACATGACTGCAGGATAACATCTTAACATTGTGTTGATCTCAGGTGCTTCAAATTTGCCATCTTATACTCAGTCACATTACTAATGTCTTTTATAGTCCTGTGAGCTAAGTGATAAACACCTTGACGTTTCAATATTTTGGAAAGCCACAGCTCAGTCCTGAATGCCAGGCTATAAATCCTTGGGCTATGGGTTTTCAAGACCAACATGGTTTTAATGCTGCCACAAGGCTCGCCCTAATAGAATCTCATCATTCAGTTTTAATTAAAGAGGTGGTTACTAGGAATGCAGAAAGGGAAAGTTTTAGTGTGTTCATCACTTTTTAACTTGCTGAGTAGCAACCCAGTCACTTTACAAAGAGCACCAGAAACAATAGTGCAATCCGAAACAATCCACACCCCTTGGACTAAATGCTTGCCTTTGGAGAGTGAGGTTCAGAAAGAGGTTATAGATTTAGACTGTTCCCACCAAATAAATGCTTCTGATTTTTATTTTATTATCTTAACCTCTGCTAAGCTGTTTCATAATATCTTAGTTTCCAGCCTTGCCTCACTCCAGAGAAAGCAGTGAAACGCCATTCATTTGATTTCACGGTGTGTTCTTCTTGAAGATCAGCTGACACTTCCCCTGAAGTCACCACCTGAGAATTAAGTCTACATAGCCCAACTCCACCTTAAATGTACTGCAGGTACCTGAAAAGGTCCAAAGACCATACTGAGTCACATCTCTCTCCTCAAGTCCTAGGCTGGAGAAACTTGTCAAAAATGCACCCCAGACCAAAAGGGATGTGGGAAACGGACACAGGATTGATGGGGACTGAGAACAGGACTGAGACCAGGGAATGAATTTCAGCCTGAGCAAAGACACAAAACATCAGCCTCTAAGACGGCCTTTGGTCCTTACCGTACACCCGGACCCAGCTCTGTTGCTGGCACACGGACTCCAGAAGGATCCGATCCAACATGCCACCGGCCACGGCCCCACTGACCGGGACAACAGCGTCCAGCTCCTCCGGGGGGAGCGGCGAGTCGGACTCCAGTCCCGGGAACATCTCCGGCCAGGAGAGCGCCTCCGCGGCTCCTCCGGACGACAGGGAGAGCTCCATGGTGCCCCTGAGGGACAAGGCGGCGGCGGCGGCGGGGCGGGCGCGCAGCTCCGCGCCCTGCCTGCGGGAAGGGAAGGAGGAGAGCGCAGCAGCGGGGTCAAGGACCCGAGAGGCAGCCGGCGCGGACGCGGCTCACCTCCTTCCCCGCCGCCCACTGCCCGCGGCTCGGGCGCTGCTGCCCACCTGCAGCCGGCGGGCGGGACCCAGCCCGGGAGGCGGATCCAGCGTGGCCCCGGGTGGGGGTGGGTCCGGGCTCAGGTATGGGTCCCTCCCGGGAGGGGACGTGGAAAGACCCGGGAGGGGCGGCTCGCCCGCCCGCCCCCTCGGAGCCGCCTTTCTGTGCCCCAGCCGGCGTCACCCGCGGGCCGATCCGGCCGGGGCTGGGGATGGAGTGGGGCCAGACAGGGCTGGGCTGGGGGCGTCGCCGCCAGGGGCCGCCCCCTTTGACCGGCTCCCGCCGCCGCCGCCGCCGCCTCAGGGGCTCCGAGTGTCCACTCCCTCACCCCTGGGTGGGGGGGCGGGGAAGGCGGTGGCCCCGGGTTCTCGCCCGCCAGTCCTCAGCACCCACCCCAGGAATGAGCCGGCCCGCCCCTCTAACTCTCAGGCCAAGGCTCTCGCCGCTGCTCGGGGTCCGGCTCCGACTCCGCGGCGGATCCCACAAGCCCGGCTGCCGCGGCTGTGGCGGCGGCAGGCGGCATCCCAGGGTGATAGGCCGGAGTAATCGAGGGCCGAGAGCCAAGCCGCGTGTGCAGTAGAGTAACGAAGCGGAGGAGGAACTGCCGCCGAAGGCAGGAGAAATCGGACCCCGAGTTATTCATCCAGCCAGTCCCGCCTACTTTGCAAATACCCTCTCCGCCACCGCCCTGCAGTGCGTTTCCCGGTCTACCAGTCTTCCCAGCTGCTTCTTGAAGTGGAGCCGGCGTGGAGAGGCGGGGTGGAAAAAGGGTGCGGGAAATTTAAAAAGAAAGGAAAAGAGCTTCCCTTTCCCCTTTTCCCACCCTTTTCCTTGTATGTATGCATTTATGTCTTTATTTATTTGGACCAACATTTCTTTCTCATTGGACGGAGAGATTGGAGATGCTGCTTTATTTTACAGTCACCCTAGGGGAAAAGCTTCCTTCCTTCCCAGAGAGGAGAGTTGGCAGCGGGGTCTGGGATTGTGGGATTGTGTGGGGACCGCGCTCTGCGACCTGTCCGCACTAAAGCTGGATTTGTCATCGGTTTAGAATAGCATGGTTAAGAAGTGTGGTGTGGATGGATGGACGGGCCTCGCAAATACATGAAATGCTCTCAAAAGCCTAGTATTAACCAAACGTGTTTCTCTTTTTTTGCCTTCGATCTTTGTGCAGTATGTTGGCTTTTTTACCGAGGTCGCTAATGATGTCACTTGCGTTTTATTTTTGGTCTATCTGTAGACTGTCTCCCTTGACCTTGGGTTTAATTTTACGCCCACCCAAGGCAATATTCACCAGTTCAGATTTGAGTTGCTGGAAAAGTAATAATTATGATTTTAAAATTGAAAAGTAACAAACAGTGTCTTGCACATAGTAGGTCTCCAACAATGTTTCTTGAACATGGCTGCATAAAACCTAACAAGGGTTCCGTAAGTATACATTGCGTTGTTGTTTTTTTTTAAACTCCTTTTGGGGGGGGTGTTTAGTGTTTGTCCCCCGTTTCTCCCTACTTGGCACAAAGAGACGGGTCTACAAGGGGACATTTTTGTTTCCTGTATTGTTTGGGCTTATCAAGAGGTATGAGGAGGCGTTTTGTAATTTTCTCTAAACTGTTATTTAGAGTAATAGTATTTCACAACAGGAAGTAACCTTAGAGAGAATCTCATCCTGCCTCCTGTTTAACAGGTGAGAAAACTGAGGAACAGCCATGTTACCTGGCAAATCAACCACCAATACAGATAGGTCTGCAATGCTTCAGTGATATTGGTTACTTCAGCTTCTTTCCCTCAAAAACCTTTTGTGATTAAGCTTGTTGATATGTGGCTTGGTGATGTATTGAAGTGATCATTTCCAGTATCTAGAACCCTGATTTCTTACTATCTGACACCATAGTCAGACTTCCAAGTCTAACCATCGTATCCCTCAGTGTTTGGACAAAAGAAAGTGTTGAAGCTAGAGATTTAGAGCCCTGCACTGAATAGAGCTAGAGCATTTTTATTTACACTAAATTACTGTTGAAGTCATGGTAACAGAAGTCAGGGACTTCCCTGGTGGTCCAGTGGTTAAGAATCTGCCTGCCAGTGGTGCTGGGAAAACTGGACAGGTACATGTAAAAGTATGAAATTAGAACACTCCCTAACACCATACACAAAACTAAACTCAAAATGGATTAAAGACCTAAATGTAAGACCAGACACTATCAAACTCTTAGAGGAAAACATAGGCAGAACACTCTATGACATAAATCACAGCAAGATCCTTTTTGACCCACCTGCTAGAGAAATGGAAATAAAAACAAAAATAAACAAATGGGACCTAATGAAACTTCAAAGCTTTTGCACAGCAAAGGAAACCATAAACAAGACCAAAAGACAACCCGCAGAATGGGAGAAAATATTTGCAAATGAAGCAACTGACAAAGGATTAATCTCCAAAATTTACAAGCAGCTCATGCAGCTCAATATCAAAGAAACAAACAACCCAATCCAAAAATGGGCAGAAGACCTAAATAGACATTTCTCCAAAGAAGATATACAGATTGCCAACAAACACATGAAAGAATGCCCAACATCATTAATCATTAGAGAAATGCAAATCAAAACTACAATGGGATATCATCTCACACCAGTCAGAATGGCCATCATCAAAAAATCTAGAAACAATGCTGGAGAGGGTGTGGAGAAAAGGGAACCCTCTTGCACTGTTGGTGGGAATGTAAATTGATACAGCCACTATGGAGAACAGTATGGAGGTTCCTTAAAAAACTAAAAATAGAACTACCATATGACCCAGCAATCCTACTGCTGGGCATATACCCTGAGAAAACCATAATTCAAAAAGAGTCATGTACCAAAATGTTAATTGCAGCTCTATTTACAATAGCCAGGACATGGAAGCAACCTAAGTGTCCATCAACAGATGAATGGATAAAGAAGATGTGGCACATATATACAATGGAATATTACTCAGCCATAAAAAGAAACGCAATTGAGTTATTTGTAGTGAGATGGATGGACCTAGAGTCTGTCATACAGATTGAAGTAAGTCAGAAAGAGAAAAACAAATACCTTATGCTAACACATATATATATGGAATCTAAGAAGAAAAAAAAAAGTCATGAAGAACCTAAGGGCAAGACGGGAATAAAGACACCTACTAGAGAATGGACTTGAGGATATGGGGAGGGGGAAGGGTAAGCTGGGAAGAAGTGAGAGAGTGGCATGGACATATATACACTACCAAACGTAAAATAGCTAGCTGGTGGGAAGCAGCTGCATAGCACAGGGAGATCAGCTCGGTGCTTTGTGACCACCTAGAGCAGTGGGATAGGGAGGGTGGGAGGGAGGGAGACACAAAAAGGAAGAGATATGGGAACATATGTATATGTATGACTGATTCACTTTGTTATAAAGCAGAAACTGATACACCATTGTAAAGCAATTATACTCCAATAAAGATGTTAAAAAAAATAATGATAATAAATGCATGTATGGGCACTGAAAAAAAAAAAAAAGAATCTGCCTGCCAATGCAGGGGACACAGGTTAGAGCCCTGGTCTGGGCAGATCCCACATGCTGCGGAGCAACTAAGCCCATGCACCACAACTACTGAGCCCGCGTGCCACAACTACTGAAGCCCGCGTGCCTAGAGCCCGTGCTCTGCAACAAGAGAGGCCACCTCAATGAGAAGCCCGTGCACCGCAACTAGAGAAAGCCTGCACGCAGCAACGAAGACCCAATGCAGCCAAAAATTTAAAAAAATGAAGAATCCATCTTCAACGCTTATTTCAATCTCTGGTCGGGGAACTGAGATCCCACATGCCGCGGGCAACTAAGCCCACGTACCACAACTGGAGAGAAGCCCACGTGCCACAACTAAAGCTCCAGCAAGCGGCTGCAAAGACCCAACACAGCCGAAAATAAATAAATAAATATTAAAAAAAAAAAAAGAATAAGAAGAAAGAAAGAAGTCAGAGAGCAAGGGAATAATGGGCATCAGATGTACAAATTTGGGCACCTCTTTATTAGTCACTATATAAGGAATTTATTTACCCAAGCAGTTATTTCAAAGCAGCATTAGGAGTGGTGTATGAAACATTCACAGTGGTTTTTTTTTTTCTTTTTCCTAGCTTGCTCTCTCATTAGCGTCATTCATTGTTGAGCTGAAGAAAAAAGCTTCTGCCAATCTCCAGTAATCCTACTTTCTGCATCCAGTTTCCCCAAATCCCAGTTCTTCCTTCACTTCCCCGTTCTGACCCCAGACTGGCTTCAGTGGTTATCTAGTTGCTTAAGTAACAGTATGTCTGGAATGTATCTAATGTTTATAATTTAAAGAGAAAATACTTTCACAACCTGAACAATAATTCTGTGAGATAAGCCTAACCAGTGTTTTTTAAAATCATCATTTAGCCAATGAAAAAACTTGAAGCATAGAATTGTATTAAGCAACCTACATAAAGTAACATAGCTAGTTCATAGATTAAAACCCCAGTTTCCTAATATTTTAATTCACTGATGGATCTGGATTCCTTAAGGGGTTTCCCCCCTTTGGTAGGTAGAATTGTTCTAACAGTTGTGGAGCCAAAAGTAAACATTTCATGGTTTTTGTAAATTATTATCACTTAAGAAAAATATTGAAGAAAAATAAAATGAACAAAAGTGTTAAACCAATCGGCATTGCTGGGAGGCAGTTAATCCTACTTGGATTTATACCAGTGTTATCTGCCTGGTGAAATCCCAGATTTTAAAGTGAAGATAAATCCTTTGCTGTTAAAATCTAGTTTACATTGTAGTTTGCAAACAGGCCTTTGTGTGTGAAATACAATAAAGTCTCATTTCCCTGCCTGCCCTACTCTCTCCTCCTTTTTCCTCCCTCTAGAGCTTCTGACACCAAGCTCCCAGAGGTGATCTACATATTTATTGTCAATGGAATTCAACTCTAAGAATCTGACCCAAAACCCAGGACCAGAGGGAACTAAAAGTTGGGGAACTCTGGAGGAGAAAAGATAATAAATTCCCTGGTCATAGTCTGAAAAACAAAGGCTGGTAATAATCTGAGATTTCCAAAAGAAAGAAAGCAGTTTTGGGTTCTAAGTACACATTTTCAATATAAAGGAGAGATGAGGATTTGCAATCTTGGCTGTCAGTCTGAGGACCAGGTACATGTCCAATTTTCTCATCTGTTCGTCTGTCAGAAAACACATACATAAGAGGCTCCATCATCACAAATGCTCTTAACTATTTTCTTAATAGCCAGTTCCTTCTAGGTAATCTAGACACTAGCTCCAAACCCTTAATCTCCCAAGCAGTAATGCAACTGTGGTTCACCAGCCACTCCCTTTCAATATTCCCTTTCCCCTTGGACACAATGATGTGGCACTCTCTTGATTATATTCTGTAACATTGGCCATGCCCAGTTCATCATAATGGAAGAATTTAGACATTTCTCAAGACCCTGTTGTCCGTCTTCTTCCTGCCTCACTCTCCAATTCCTTGGTGATCTTTTCACTTCGAGGATTTCAGCTCTTTCACTTAGATAATGTTGACTCCAAGATACCCATCTCCAGCCCCATCCACAGTACTGAGGTCCAGTCAGGAGAAGTTTGTGACTGTTGAACACCTCCACTAAGCTACACATGCTTCCTGTGCTTCAAATTCAGTGCATGGAAAGTGAATTTTTTCCCCCTTTCCCCCAGCCAAACACCCTTCTCTTCTTGAATTTCCTTTTTATGTTAGTAGAACTAGTAGGTTCTACCACTGACTTGCTTAAACACGGAGTTACCTTTGAGTACCCTCCTCCCTCCCTAGCTTGCATAAATCCAAGCCATTTGAAATGCTTTCCATTCCCACTGACACCATCCTAGCTCAGGCTTGGTTAGCTTTCACCAAGATTATGCATTGGGTTTTTAGCTGTCCTCCTTCCCCTGAGACCTTTCCACTTCCAGTTCATCCTACACTTTGCTGTAGGTGAATTATCCTAAAGCACAGTTCAGGCCAGGTCACATCCAAGTTCAGAAAGACAGCTCCCCGCTGCCTACTAAGTAAAATGCATGCTCTACTAAGATTAAAAGGACCTCCCCAGGGCTTCCCTGGTGGTGCAGTGGTTGAGAATCTGCCTGCTAATGTAGGGGACACGGGTTCGAGCCCTGGTCTGGGAGGATCCCACATGCCGCGGAGCAACTGGGCCCGTGAGCCACAACTACTGAGCCTGCACATCTGGAGCCTGTGCTCCGCAACAAGAGAGGCCACGATAGTGAGAGGCCCGCGCACCGCGATGAAGAGTGGCCCCCGCTTGCCACAACTAGAGAAAGCCCTCGCACAGAAATGAAGACCCAACACAGCCAAAATAAAAATAAATAAATTATAAATAATTATAAATAAAAATAAATAAATTAATTAATTAATAAACTCCTACCCCCAACATCTTCTTTAAAAAAAAAAAAAGGGGGCCTCCCCAGTGTGGTCCCAAACCATCATTGCTACCTGACTCATAGCCTATGCTCAGCCACCCCAAATGGCTCATGTTCCCCAAATACATCCAGCACTTTTCTTGCCCCTTGCCTCCTCTTGTTTCTTATATCGGGAATGTCCTTTTCTCTACCTTTGCCTGCTAAAAACTCACCAACTTTCAAGCTCCCACCCCCTCCCCCATCAAATGCGGATGTCCTCCTCCAGCAAGTTATTTCTTATCGTCCAAGCTGGCAGTGATCTCTTCTTCCTCTGAGTTCCCATGGCATTTGTTCATGTCTGCCTCTGGAATCAATCACAGTTTATAGTATTTTGTGTAACTCTAATATCTGCTAGTATGTTATAAGCATCTTGAGGACAAAGGCCTTGTGTTAATTCATGTTTACGCCCTACCTTGTCTTTCACATACCAACCCCTCAATGAAACTAGAAGCCAGGAAACAAGAAACTAAACTGAAAAAGAAAAATGGTTGGGTTCATAGATGTTTAGGGCTGCAAAAACACCTAAAAAAGTCAATTTAATGAACCTGTCCATGAAACCCCATTCTCACCCTGCCCGTCCCCCATTTAAAAAAATATATATATACCAACAGAAATAGAGTCACAGATAGAGAGCAGTCTTGTGGTTGCCAGGAGAGGAAAGGAGGGGGAGGGATGAATTAGGAGGTTGGGATTGACATATACACACAACTGTATATAAAGTGGATGACTAATAAGGACCTGATGTGTAGCACAGGGAACTCTTCTTCATACACTGTAATGACCTATATGGGAAAAGAATATGAAAGGGAGTGGATATATGTATATGTATAGCTGGTTCACTTTGCTGTACAGCAGAAACTGACACAACATTGTAAATCAACTATACTGCAATGAACATTTTTAAAAAATAAATATAAATAGAGCTAGACCCAAGAAAATGACCTGGCTTGCCCAAGGTCATACACCTAGTGACAGAGGAAGGATTAGAATTCCGATCTCCTGAATCTTAATTCATCAACTCCATCAACAGATTGTTTCCTTCCTGCTCTTTTCTGTCCTTCTCTAAATGGAGGTTTTTCTTGTTGATACAGTTTTCTTCAGTAACGTAATTTTGTTCTTTTACGTATTATTTAAGCTTAAAGCATTTGTGCCACATTCCTGGCCCCACATATAATTTTAGCAAAATTATACTTTTTTTTTATAAACCAAAGGACCAAACAGAGACATCAGAGAAACATCTGGTCTGATTCATCAGGGTAGCAGCAACATTTCTATTTATACATGAGCACAGCCCTATCTTTGTAGCTCTCAGCTGTTCCTCATTGCTCAGTATGTCCCTCTTTTCAGCCTTGTCTGTCCCCCATCAAGAGAGCATCCTGCATCCTGAGTCTTAAGCAGAATCCTATGCAAAGGAAGAAAATAGATTCCCTACTCCCTAGAAGGGGTCTGTATTTCAAAGGAACTATTTCTCTACTTTCTGTCTTTTTATTCAAGAGCCTAGGACAGCGAGCCTCAAGTGGTTGGGTGGCTGCCATTCATTCTGCTGCATTCTGGGTAGAAAGAGTTGGATGAAAACCAAAGCTGTGGCATGAGTCAAGTTTGGAAGCAGGTCAGGTGGAAAGGAAGTGAGTATTCTAAACGGGAAACTGAGGTTGAGGTAGAGAACTGAAGGAGCACTGACTCTCCTCACAGCAACATTTGACTGTGATTATAAATTAGAAACTGCTGGATCTTAGACATTCATCCGTACCAAGAAAAACTTAGGGATCTTCTGGGGGTTTGTGAGCACCCTTTTATACCTGGCCCTTGTTGCCTAAGAGAAAGTCACTGTTTGTACCAACCGATGACAGTATTGTTTGGGAAAGCAGCAGAACAGGCCAAACAGAGCTCCGCCAGTCATTTCTTTTCGGTACAACCTCCTCCAGAATAATAACCTTGCCTCAGCATTCAGCTGCAGGAACGCAAAAAGAATAAAAACACTCAGATGGAGCCACAAGGACCACCAACATCAGGGCCTCATTGAAACCTTTTGAGATCCTAAGCACTGAAAATAATAAAGGGCCCTACTGCATACCATGTAATTAAAATGAAAACATTGCAAAGTGTCAGAGAGAGCAACAAGGTGCTGATTTTTTTTCAGTGATGACCACTACAGAGCCTGTTTTAGAAATGGCAAGTATCGAACTCTTAAAATTTGTGTGTGTGTTTTTGTGTACTCCTGCTTTTGCCAGCGCTCTAAACACCGTATCTTTTCCAGCTCTGCCTGGAACATACAGTACCAACCATCTATTAACTAACACAATCTATGAAGGGGGTAATCTTTAGCAAATTAATTTCTGTGTTTTTCTAGTAGCTATAGAAACACTAAATTACTTCAGCCTAGCTAAAGAAAATGACCCTTTCCTTAGCATTTTTGTTCTAATGAGTCCCCAAAAATGCAATTTAAAAAATCAAAGCCAAATGATTCTCGAGTGGTGATTTTTTAAATGATTTTGCTGTCCTTATGTTATCCTGACAGCAATACTATCACCATTTGTCAACATGTGGAGGCTACACTGGCCCATTTTCATTTTGCCTCTAGTTTAATAAAGGTGTTAAGACATCGGTTATAATAGTTGGAGCCTATTTAAAATGACTCTTGTGAGTAAAGACCAAAAAAGACCTAAAATATATCCCTAGAAGGCTGTCATCTAAATATGGATTAACATGGTCATACCTCCCGAAATGTCTTACCATTATTGATCAGGGTGGATTGCTTTTGAGAATAAGAACTCTGGAAAGTTTTTTTGGATCATTTTCCACTTGGTCTGTAACAGGACATCCTTACAAGACAACTAGGGAGGAGCTAGAAGTTAGAAGCTAGTAGTCAGAAAGTGGGTACTGCCGTTCAACGTTGCTGGGGTGTAATGTCTGAGTGATGACAAGATATAGAATGTGGTCCTGAGAAGTAGATAACTGAAGTAGAGTGGAAAAGAAGGTTACAAGTGTTAAGGAGGTACAAAAATTAGGAAGCTAAGTTATTGAACTTTTAGGATGGGGGTAGGAGGTGGGATAAAGAGGACGACTGTGAGTTAAGTCTCAAAGTCTTTGAGGAATGAAAGGAAGCAACCTGAAGGGTGGTTAGAGGCAGGGAGGAGGAGAGGGTAGTGATCATCCTTAAGAGAAGGTTGAACTTTTACATGAGAGTTGAAGAGTGATGGTCTGGAGGTAGCAATGGGATTACAAGTAGCCAAATACCAACCCCTGCACCTCAACTCCCTCTATAGCACAACATAACAAAGTGTATGAGAAAATGAACAACCCCAACTAGAGGAATTTGCAGGACAAATCCTAGCCTTGAAGGAAACTCCCTTAATTACCTTGGAGGCACATACCTCCAAGAAGAATAAGAATGTATTTTATTACAATGGAATAATGATCCATATGACTCAGTGGAAAGGATGATTAAGGGGCTTGTAGTGATAGGTATAAGAAATAAGAAACACGGGGTTTATAGTGATAAGCTGAAAAAGTGAGAAAGTACTAAACCATTAAAAGGACAAGGGTAAAAGAGAATAGGTGACTAGAAGCATTTCTCTTTTAATCAGTGACGAGGATTATAGGGAAGAGAAAGAGACGGGCTTCAAATATTACACTTTCGTGCACAGTTTTTGTTGTCCCAATAGGATAAAGTCTCTGTCAAAATGCAGAGATGTGGTGAGGGCTGCCACAGAGTTTCTAAAGAGGCCATGAAGACTTTGTTCTTGAACAAATTGTGTCTCTGTGTTTGGAGTTGTAGCAGTGAGCCTAGTTAGAAAAAAGCTCTCTAAATTTGTGGCTCAGCAAAGGGGCCATTTCTCCACTTCATGAGAACTCAAATCTGTTGATCTCTTTATTTGATTCCTAGACTCTCTTAGTCCCATGCCCTGCTTGGGATTAAGAATTGCTCCTCTGAAATACTCTCATGCGAGTCTTTTCCATTCCCTTGCACCCTGTCCTGCAGCATCAACTCTAGATCTTTCCTACAGTCTGCTGCTTTCTGCTTCTCCTTCTCAAACAGCTGAGAGCTGGAGACAGTCACATAACCTAGAGCCTTGCTTTGCTACAGATTCAAGCTCATCCGGGCACTCAGAGACTCCATCAATCCCTTAACTTATTTTTGATCAATTCCCTCTCCCATTCTCTCCAGTAAATATACCTAATCTTAGGAGTTCCCTGGTGGTCTAGTGGTTAGGATTCGGTGCTTTCACTGCCATGGCCCAGGTTCAATCCCTGGTCGGGGGAACTGAGATCCTGCAAGATGCGTGGCATGGTTTAATTATACACACACACACACACACACACACACACACACATACACACACTAATCTTTGTCTCTCTCCTCAGGACCTAGTCAACTCCCAATTCTCATTCTCAAAATACTTCTGCCGCCCATATCAAGGAGAAAAATTGAGGCCACCGAGAAAGATCTCCTTCAACATCTCCACCCCACCACCATCTTTTCCTTCAGTCTCAGAGAATGAGTGGTCCCTCCTCTTTTTCAAAAGTCAAACTCTCCCACCTCTTTCAGCCTCAACAATTATCTTCTTTCTTTTTTTCTTTCAACCACACTTTCAGCATTGAGGGCTTCTTCCCTCCGTTTATATTTTCATCTCTCCCATTTAATCAAAAAGCTCCTGACCTATGAAATGCACTGATGTCTGCAACTTTCTTTAAAGTGCATGCACTAAAATAAGATGTGTTCATGGGTGGATAGATGGACAGATATGTGATAAACCAAATATAGTATGTGTGTATGCAAATCTC
Source organism: Globicephala melas (assembly GCF_963455315.2). Classification (NCBI taxonomy): domain Eukaryota; kingdom Metazoa; phylum Chordata; class Mammalia; order Artiodactyla; family Delphinidae; genus Globicephala; species Globicephala melas. The sequence continues at coordinate 51,602,747 of NC_083314.1, forward strand.
TTGATAATTTTTCCTATTGAATTTGTCTTTTGTGACTCCATGAAACTTACATATACAGAATACATACTGAAATTTACTTTTTGCATTCAGTATTGTGTTTTTAAGATTTATCTACATTGATACTCATGGATCTAGTCCATTCATTTTAACTGCTGTGTAGCTTTGTATTGTATAAATATTCCAATATTAATTTATACATTCTGCTACTGATGGTTGTTTCCAAATTTTTGTGATTGCAAACAATAAAGCAGTAACCATCCTTAAGGCAATTCTCCTTGTGCATATGTATGTATAAGTGTGCCTCTAGATATATGTCCAGAAATTGAATTGCTGTGTATTAGGGTACACACTGATTTCACTCTGTAAAATATTGGCAAATTGCTTTCCACAGTAGTTGTACCAATTTACTTTCTCATTAGCAGAGTATGAGGGTTTCTAATTTCACATTCTTGCCAAAATATTATCAGATTTTAAATTTGTGCCATTCTCATATATATGAAAAACAGTCAAATTTTACATTTACATTTTCCTCTAGAGAGGTTAAGCATCTTTTTATATGTTATTGGCAATTTGGATTTCATGTCTCTGAATTGCCTATTCACAGTTATTGACAGGTATTTTTCTATTGCATTTTGGTCTGTTTCTTATTGACTTATAAGGTTCTCTTTATACACTGTGCCCTAATCTTTTGTCAGTTATTTGATTTGCAAGTATTTTCTCTTAGTCTTGTCTCTTAACATTGTTTATGATATCTTTCTCAATAGAAATTTTAATTTATCTTTTTTGTTTGTTTATGGTTTGTTTTTCACGCCTTGAAAAAGCCTCCCCGGGACTTCCCTGGTGGAGCAGTGGTTAAAAATCTCGCTGCCAGTGCAGGGGAGAACGGGTTTGATCCCTGGTCCAGGAAGATCCCACATGCCACGGAGCAACAAAGCCCGTGAGCCACAACTACTGAAGCCTGTGCACCTAGAGCCTATGCTCCACAGCAAGAGAAGCTACCTGAACGAGAAGCCCACGCACCGCAACAAAGAGTAGCCCCTGCTCGCCACAACTGGAGAAAGCCTGCGCGCAGCAACGAAGATCCAATGCAGCCAAAAATAAAATTTAATTAATTAACTATTTTAAAAAACCTTCCCTACTTGGAAGTAATGAATATATTGTGCTCTATTATCTTCTGAAAACTTTATTATTCTGCCTTTCACATTGAAGTCTTTGATCCAATTGTTATTTATTTATCTGTACAGTGGGAAGGATCTAATTTTTCCTTGTATGGATAGCTAATTGACCCTGCACCATTTATTGAATAGTCCAGTTTTTCCCCATTACTTTGTACTTTCACTTCTATTATATACCAAGTTCTCATATGTGTTGCTTTCTGTCCTGTTCTGTTGGTCCCCATTTATTTATTTATGCTCTAGTACCACACTGTGTTAATTTCTCCCCCTTATTTTTCTTTTTCAAAATTAGCTTGCCTATTCTTGGCCCTGAAGTATTCCATGCACATTTTAAAATCAACTGGTCAAATTCCACAAAACACCCTGTTGGGATTCTGACTGTAAATTTAACAAAATTTATACATTGAGAATTGTCTCTTCATAATATTGAGTATTCCCTTCAAGAATAAGCTATTTCTCTCCTATTTTATATCTATCAATAAAGTTTTATTTGTTCATACAGTTATTAGATTTTTTGTTAGATTTATTTCTGAATACATTATGGCCTTTCTTGCCACTATAATTCAGGGATTATCATTATTATATTTTCTAATTGGTTATTGCTTATGTATAGAAACACTATCAGTTTTTGAGCATTGATTTTGGGAATTCCCTGACCAAGGATTGGACCCGGGCCCCCTGCGTTGGGAGCATGGAGTATTGACTGCTGGACCATCAGGGAAGTCCCTTGAAAAAAATCTCTTATATGTATTGAATGTTCTCTGTAGATAATCATATTGTTTTCATATACTGACTATTTTCTTTCTTTCTTTCCAATCCCCTTTTTCCCCCTTGTCTTACTACATTGGTTAGGTCCTCCAGGACAATGTGGAATGGACACACTAATTCTGTCTTGTTTCTGACTTTAAAGGGAATGTTTCCATTAGTTCACCATTAACTATGATGTTTTCTATAAGTTTTTGGTATTAATGATTCTCTGATCTATTTCTAGTTTTCTAAGAAGGATATTTTAAAATCATAAAGTGAGTGTTAAATTTTATTAAATGTTTCCTTTTGTATTTATTGAGGTGATCATTTAGTTTTTTCCCTTAATTGGATAAGATAGTGAGTTACATTAACAGATTTCAAAAAATAAAGTATCATTCCATTTCTGGGATTAAACCTTTCTTGATTATATTGTATTTTTAATGAACTGTAAATATTTTATTTCATTTTTATGTATCTATATTTATATGTGAGACGAACCAATAACTTTCCCTTCTGGTGCTGTCCTTATCTGGCTTGAATAACCTTCCTGGATACTCAAGGGGGTTGCCTCCTTACGTACTTCTCAACCTGTTTCTACTCTATGACAACAGCTCTCAAAATGATATCTAAGTGTATAAATTGAAAGCCCTATATTGCAATGCTTCTGTTACATATAACAATTAAATTCTTCCTTCTTAAAATTTACTCTTCATTTTAATAACACTCTCCTTGTTCTCTCCTGCATCTTTGAGCATTCCTTCTCTACCTTCTTTGTTGGCCTATTTATCTTCTCCCTGGAATCTCCCTTGACCAGCACTCTTCTCACTCTACAAGGTTTCCTAGGTGATCTGACGCATCCTCAAAGTTTCAACTATCCCTGTACAGAGGTGAATTTCAATGCTGTACCTTCATCTTACATCTCTCCCTTCAGTTCTAGCTTATCCTGACTCATTCTGGCTGTCCCAAAGTCGCCTGGGACTTCACACATTTAGAACAGAACTCTCCATCTGTTCCATTAAACTAGCTTCTCCTCCTGTAGACAGAATCTTAGCTCATGACCCATTTATCCATATTTGTCATCCAAGAGAGAATTCTTTGGATTCTTCTCCTTCATTTCACAAGTCCAATCAATTACCATGCCTGACTATTTAACTTCCTCAGCATTACTTGATCTGCTCCACCTCTCTACCTTCACTATCCATGCCTCAGATAGGGTTCTCTTCATCTTTTACCTGGACTAGAACAAAAATTTGCTAACAAATCTCCTTTGTTTTGTCTACCTCAAATATAGATACAACCACATGGGACTTCCCTGGTGGCACAGTGGATAAGACTGCGCTCCCAATGCAAGGGCCCTGGGTTCGATCCCTGGTTAGGGAACTAGATCCCACATGCATGCCACAACTAAAAGTTCACATGCCACAACTAAGGAGCTGGCAAACTGCAACTAAGGAGACCTGGAGTCGCAACTAAGGAGCCTGTCTGCCACAACTAATGAGCCCATGTGCTGCAACTAGGGAGCTCACCTGCCACAACTAAGACCGAGTGCAACCAAATTAATAAATTAATTAATTAAAAAAATATAGATACAACCACAGGCACCACTACAACCACTTTCTAATTGTTCTCTTTACAGTCACTGAAGTAATTTATTTAAAATTCTAATCTTGCCATGGCACTTTTCTGCCTCAAAACCCTCTAATGTTTCTCAATTGCAGATAGGATGGTCTACATTTTTTAACATGGCGTTCAAATCCCAGAGTTATATAGCCCTTATCTTTTTCTCTAGCTTCATTTATGTCTTAATCTTGCATCCAGCAACTCAAAACCACGTGTAGCCTATGCATATTTTTCCTTCCATGCCTTTGCCATGTTGTTCCTTCTAGAAACCACAGCTCCACTTCCCTTCACCTCACGTACCCCAACCGAAATCTAATTCCCCACCCCCATTTCTACATGACTAACTGTCCACATCCTTTAAGATCCAACTCAGCTGTCAGCTCATTCAAAAACCATCCTAGGGCTTCCCTGGTGGTGCAGTGGTTGAGAATCTGCCTGCCAATGCAGGGGACACGGGTTTGAGTCCTGGTCTGGGAAGATCCCACATGCTGCGGAGCAATTAGACCCGTGAGCCACAACTACTGAGCCTGCGCGTCTGGAGCCTGTGCTCTGCAACAAGAGAGGCTGTGATAGTGAGAGACCCATGCACCGCGATGAAGAGTGGCCCCCGCTTGCCGCAACTAGAGAAAGCCCTTGCACAGAAACGAGGACCCAACACAGCCATAAATAAATAAATAAATAATAAAAATAAAGGAATTCCCTTAAAAAAAAATAAAAACCATCCTAACATTGACCCCTCCTGCAGTCTTCACTAAGTGCCTCTCTTTAATCATCTCATAAAAGTCATTGTTTTTACTATATTTTGCACTTACCACATTGCACTGTAATTATCTGTTTGTATATCTCCACTGGACAGTGAACTTATCAAGAGAAGCAATTGGGTTTTATTCATATTTAAAGTTTGAGAACCTAGCACAGAAATATCTGTTGAGTTCAATGAATAAATGATTTTGTTGAACTGAATATTCTCTTTGCAGAAACTTTTGGTCTTTCTAATTATTATTGCTTAAAATTTAGTTTTTGCTAGACTTTTCCCACCACATAGACTTCATAAATTTAATTTTTTTGCCCTGGATAACCAACTCTAAGAATAGTAAAAAAACAGTGACCTATGATGTGGCTAATATGGTCTAGATTAGAGTAGAGAACCACCAGGGAGAATAGAAGCAAATAAAGTAGGATACAATGATGAAAGGAGAGGATCCAAATTGGAACACATACTGTCTATCATCCCTAACTAGGGTTTTCACTAATACTATGGTGAGGAGTAATGGAGTAATGAATATTTATCAGTAGAATCACACTGTTAATGTCTCCTGGATTATCTGGAAAGTCGTATATCACCTTGAGGTTTACATAAACTCATCTGAAAACCCCATCCCATGTCTTATGGGGAAACCAATGCTCTCCCCAAACTCCCTGCAGTTTTTCTGGGCTCCCCATGCTCTTGATAACCTCAGGATTTGATTTCTGGCTTCTGCTGAATTCCCATTCTTCAGCTCTCTATCTTGCAGCTGTTCCTTTATCTTCATTTGGCACTGACTCAAGGGTGGGTTACAGCCCCTCCTCCTAGATTTCCCACCCCAAATTCATGAGAGGCAGCTGTGTGCAGTAGTATCTTCGTGCAGATTCAGAGATAATGTTTGCCAGATAAGAGGCTAAATGGCAAATACGCAGCACTCTTCAGCAGCCAATTTAAAACTGAAAATTTGATCTTCTTGCTCTATTCCTACCAACCCAAAGTTAAGCCTCTTGACATTTTGTTCAACCTTCTCTCCCACTCTTCCTCCTCATTTACTTCTTTTTCTTCTCATATTTCCCAATTTCTTATGCAGAATGACTTTGTGATCTTTTTGTTGTTTCTTTCCAACACATACAGAGCCTGTACTTTTGCTTCTTAGGCGCCTCTCAACAAAGACAAGTTTTACCTAAAAAGAACTCATGTCAGTTCACAAAATAACATTTTCTCATTCCTTGACTAATTTCTATTTATGGTATATATGTTTATGTATCAGAGAGATAAAAATTCAATATTGTTCATTTTAATTCATGTGATTATTTCTTCCCAATTAAATCTTTTGTAAAATCTTTTGTAAAAGAACACCTTTGCTAATGATTGGTGCCTGAGCCAGGTGGTATCAACCAACTTGTACAGTCACCATCCTGGTTTATAAGTTGGGACAAACCAAGGAGTAGTCTTTACAGAATTATGTCTGAACTGGGCCTTAAAATAGTCTCGACTTAATACCTTTAAATAAACATTCCTCGTGTTTGATACATGTATATGTGGTCAATCAGAATTGGATATTTCTGAACAACAGCAGATATTGATGGTTCTTAAACTTCTGGAATCCCAAAGAGATTTTCTCTTTTGGAAAGACTTGAATTCATATTCAGCAAATATTTGTCAAGAGCCTACCATGGGTCAGGCAGTATGGTAAACCCTAGGGACTGAGCGGTGAGGAAAAGAGTTGAACTCCCTGCTCCATTGGAGCTTATATTCTAGCAGGGAGCATAGTCAATAGGAAGGAAGTAGATATTCACACATTGTGGTGAGTTCTATGAAGAAAGTCAGCATGGCAAGTTAATAGAGAACAAGTGGGAGGAAAGGGTAGTTTGGGAAGTCCTCTTTGAGCTTTGACCTGTTTTCTGAGACATGAGAAGGAACTAGTCATGCAAAGAAATGGGGAGATCAGTTAAGAGGCCATTGTAGCAGCCCTAGTAAGAGATGATGGTGGCTTAGACTGGGGTTGTGGCAGTGGAGAGAAAAGAAAGGAGATGTAGTCCAGATATGTTTTGGAGGTACATCTATAGTAGTATTGGCTAATAATGTATATATTTAAAGACAGAGAGAGAAAAAATGAGGGATAATTTCTATGTTTGTGGTTTGGGCAACTACGTAGTTCATTTTGACACTAAGATGAAGACTAGAAGAACAGGTTTAGGTTGGGAAATCTAGTGTTCCATTTTGGACCTATACATTTAAGATACCTCTTGGACATTCAGATGTGGATATTGGATATATGAATCTGGAGTTCTGGGAAAGGTTAGGGCTGGAAAGAACGTATTTGGAGTAATCAGCACACAGATGCTATTTAAAGCAACAGAATTGAATGAGTTCTCCTAGAAAGAGAGTTATTCTTAGAGAAGAGGGCCCAGGCCTGAGCAGTGAAGCATGCTGACATTTAGAGGTTGTATAGAGAAATGAGAGACCGAAAAGGACTGAGAAGGAGTGGCCAGCGAGGCAAGCTAAAGCCAAGAGAGCATGGTATTATTAAGTCAAGAAAAAGTGGGACAACAATTAAGTCAGGGACGAGCCATGTTCACTCTATGTTGCATACCCAGTGCGAGAGTCTGCCCAACCTGTAAGTTTTCTTAGCCTGAAGATAGACATCAAGAAAGGTTTCTAACATCAAACCTTCCAGGGAAGGTTTTGCAGCCTAATTGGGTGTCTGAAGAGGCAGCAACTCAGGGCATTTGCACGAGTTCTGGTTCTTCCAGGCTGTGATTGAACACAGTAGTAGTAGGCAGTTAACAAGTGACTCCAAGCTGCCTTCATATTGACATAAATTTGTTGGCTGCTTCTTAGTCAATAATTCCAAAGGATCTTTGTGTTGAGAACAAAGTGTAAAGGCATGATTATAAAATTAGTATGGGAGTTTCATGACTTCCATGGTAAAAGCTGGATCATCTTTGTTAATTTGTGCCTAATTCCTTTTTGCAGGAGTCATTGATAACTAGAAACAAAGAGTGGTGCCTCTTTGTCTTCCACTTCCTTGTGGTTAACTCCAGCTCCCTGCTGAAAGTTGAAGCATCAATGGAAAGAAACACAACTTTTCACCTTACCTTGCTATAAACAGCACTGACATTCTAAAAAGCATTCCTTTGATGGCAAGTCCTGTGCCAATGTAGGTTACAGCCATTTTGATACAAGCTGTTTTATTATAGACAATTTGCTGACACACAGCTTTGACACAGTCATTTTGATGCCAGGAACATCTTGATGTGGCTGCCTTGAAGTGGCTGTTTTGATATGGGAACATTTTGACTCTGCCTAAAAACAAACCCATAAACTTTTTGTTTAAGAAAGTTATTACCGAGTAATGTGCATTGACAGACCTCCTCACCCACTCCCTGGGCTCCATCTCATCCCCACCCCCTTCAACAGAAGCTGGACTGCAGAGGTGGACAGGGGGACCCTTGAAAGGAGAAAAATCACCATGAGGGAGGGAGGAGACTGGAACAGTAGACCCAACTCAGCAATACAACCTGAAGAAAGAGGAAGGTAGTTGGGCTCTGGAACCCATCTGTCTCAGCCCCTTAAAAAAGTCATTTCATCTCTACAAGACTGCAAGTGGCTGAAGGAGCTCTGCTCTAAGAGAAACCTCCATCCCCTCAGCTTGCAAGAGCTGTGCCATGACCAGGCATTTCTTTTCTTTTCTTTTCCAAACAAAAGAAAAAACAAACAGAAGTTTAATAACATGTATACTTCCTATATAAATAGGACATACCCAGGAAACTGAGTAACTCTAAGCAGGCATTTCTTTGACAGGACATGTACCATTGAATGAAACACAGTACCTTTGAGCAAGGAGGTTAAAAAGAGCCACAGCCCTGCCCACCCAAACAGGAAGCAGCAGCTCCAGGCTGCCAAGTGACAGATGTGGGCATGGAGGAATCCGATGGTTGGGTTGATCCAGGGTTGATATTTTGTCATTCAGGTGTGATTAGACAATAGGGAAAGGAAAATAAAATGCCTTGGGCCCATTGTCTCACTCATATTATCAGGGATCCATCAGGGATCTATTATCAAGTGTCCTATTAGATGAATGCAGAATATAAACTGACTTCCTCTAGAGCAAATTCTTTTTCTCTATAAGAGCTCTCTCTTTAAGAAATAATAGAACGGAAACACTCTGGGAAACCAGTTAAATCATTAATATGATTAATGGTATAATTTCTCCAGTACTAGATGTTCATATCATTTATGCTCATGAAATAAAATATTAAATATTTTCAAAAGGTGAATCTCTGTCTATTTCTGCCACCATTAAATGTTACTTAATTGAATTTGAAGATGTACATGGAGGGTATTGAATGAAATGTAATATGAAAATCTATACGGTGCACGTGATTTATTTCCTAGAAATAGAAATTTCCCTTCTCCCCAAACCCATTTACTTTTTTTTTTTTTTTTTGGTATGCGGGCCTCTTACTGTTGTGGCCTCTCCCGTTGGGGAGCACAGGCTCCGGACTCGCAGGCTCAGCGGCCATGGCTCATGGGCCCAGCCTCTCTGCGGCACGTGGGATCTTCCCAGGCTGGGGCAGGAACCCGTGTCCCCTGCATCGGCAGGCGGACTCTCAATCACTGCGCCACCAGGGAAGCCCTACTTTGTCTTTTATTGCTAAGCATTTCTGTTTTTTTTAAAAAAACAAGTTTATTTTTTTTCTTTCTTTCTTTTTTTAATTTTATTTATGGCTGTGTTGCGTCTTCGTTTCTGTGCGAGGGCTTTCTCTAGTTGAGGTGAGCGGGGGCCACTCTTCATCGCGGTGCGCGGGCCTCTCGCTGTCGCGGCCTCTCTTGTTGACAGAGCACAAGCTCCAGACGCGCAGGCTCAGTAGTGTGGCTCACGGGCCAAGTTGCTCTGCGGCATGTGCGACCTTCACAGGCCAAGGCTTGAACCCGTGTCCTCTGCATTGGCAGGCAGATGCTCAACCACTGCACCACCAGGGAAGCCCGATTGCAAGCATTTCTTAGTGTTTTAGTTTCAGTCCTTTCCAAACACTCTGATTTCAGTTTAGGTCAGCAGATATGTATTAAATTCTATACTATGTGCCAGTCATTTTGCTAGGCACTACAGGAAACAAAAATATAAATATGAATAAGAAATAGCCTCTGCTCTCAGGGAATATGTTGGGAGAGATTAGACTTGTCTCTAAACAAAATACAAAAATAGAGATGTCACTAGGCACTCATGCAGTTGAATATCATCTGATAAACTGGCATAATCAGAATGACCTGGGACTACAACAACTAGAGTAATTAAACTCTACTGGGAGAAGGAAAGGGAATATGGCATTTAACTGTGGATAGCCTGTTCTGTGATAAGCACTGTGCTAAGTGTTTTACATATCTTATCTCATTTAATCCTCCCAACAGTCCCATTTTACAGCAGCTCAGCAACAATTAAGTACCTTGCCCAAGGTCACACAGCTCTGGTGTTGGAGGCCAAATTCAAACCTGGAAGAATCCACTCCTTCCAGTCCCCTCAAGGAAGGTAGGAGTGTGGATTACAGTTGAGTCAAGAGAAGAACTGGTGCCTCTTGACATTCATGTTTGAAAGAATGACTCTGGGTTATTAAAACTGTATAAACAGAAGGTAAAACACATGGTAGTCATAGCCAATCTAGATCCACCACTGAGCAATTCAGCAGCCACTTCAATCAAAACGGCTATTTGGGGGACTTCCCTAGTGGCACAGTGGTTAAGTATCCACCTGCCAATGCAGGGGACACGGGTTCGATCCCTGGTCCGGGAATATCCCACATGCTGCAGAGCAACTAAGCCCGTGCACCACAACTACTGAGCCTGTGCTCTAGAGTCCACGAACCACAACTACTGAGCCCGTGTGCCACAACTACTGAAGCCCATGAGCCTAGAGCCCATGCTCTACCACAAGAGAAGCCTCCGCAGTGAGAAGCCTGCACACCACAACAAAGAGCAGCCCCCGCTCGCCGCAACTACAGAAAGCTGGCACGCAGCAACAAAGACCCAATGCAGCCAAAAATAAATAAATAAACTTATTTTTTTTAAATGGCTATTTGGTAAATATGACTTTGTATAAGCTTTGTTGGGTTGTCAATGAGAGTAACAAGTTAACAAAAACATACAGTTTACCTTTTAAAATGACTACTCCAATTCTTTAGCTTCTTTCTTTCTTTCTTTTATTTTTTTTCGGTACGCGGCCTCTCTCTGTTGTGGCCTCTCCCGTTGCGGAGCACAGGCTCCGGACGCGCAGGCTCAGCGGCCATGGCCCACGGGCCCAGCCGCTCCGCGGCATATGGGATCCTCCCGGACCAGGGCACGAACCCGCGTTCTCTGCATCAGCAGGCGGACTCTCAACCACTGCGCCACCAGGGAAGCCCTTTTTTGATTTTTTAAAAATATTTTTATTGGAGTATAGTTGATTTACAATGTCGTGTTAGTTTCAGGTGTACAACAAAGTGAATCAGTTATACATATATCCACTCTTTTTTTAGACTTTATTCCCATATAGGCTATTGCAGAGCATGAGTAGAGTTCCCTGTGCTACACAGTAGGTCCTTATTAGTTATTTATTTTATATATAGTAGTGTGTATATGTCAATCCCAAGCTCCCAATTTATCCCTTCCCCCCTTACCTCGTGGTAACCATAAGTTTGTTTTCTACATCTGTGACTCTACTTCTGTTTTGTAAATAAGTTCATTTGTACCTTTTTTTAAAATTCCACATGTAAGCAATATCATGATATTTGTCTTTCTCTGTCTGACTTACTTCACTCAATATGACAGTCTCTGGGTCCATCCATGTTGCTGCAAATGGCATTATTTTGTTCTTTTTTATGGCTGAGTGATATTTTAGCTTCTTGAATGTAGAAATTTACCTTTTACTCCAATGAGAAAAATTAATAATTATAACCAACATTTATTGATTACTTACTAACGCTGGGCTCTGTGCTGAATATATAGAACCAGAGATTGAGATCACAGATTTAGAACCAGGTTTAGAGGGTTCAAATCTTGGTTTCACTACCTGTTAGCTATTACCTTCACCAAGTTACTTAATCTCTCTGGCCTTAATTTCCTCATCAGAAAGACTCCATAGTGTCTGATAAATATCTAGTAAGATTAGCTGTTATTATGAAGTTGCAGTATGTTTAACTACTATCCTGGGGAGTGAGGGAGTTTCCTGAGTACACGCACCCATGAATAAATCCAGGCCTCCTGCTTTGGGGCTCACGGCAAGGTGGGGGTCACACACACAGGGTAAGCAGGAAGGAGCCAGTCTCCGAACATGGTGGCCATCACCCCTGCTGGAAGGCCCTGGAAAATAAGGGGAAGTCTGCTGTGGAAGTAAAGTCCTCAAATGATGCCAAAAGGAAGTTGAGCTGGCAGAGCCATAAATGCTGATCACAATTCCAGGGAAGTCATGGTCTGCTCCCACTCATGCCTGGATGTTCCAACAAATGCCTCACAGTGTCTCTGATAGCCAAGCTCTGAAATAACCCCCAATGGCCCTCACCTTTAGTAGTCACGTTCTTGTACAGTTCTCTCCCACATTGTAACAGGGTTGATCTATGTAATAGGGCAGAAATGATCCTAGATGACACATCCAAGGTTAAGACACTGTGGCTTCTGAATGTTTCTTTCTTTTTTCTTTTTTTTTTTTTGGCTGTGCCGGGTCTTAGTTGCGGCACGCAGGCTCTCCTTCATTGCAGCATGCAGGGTTCTTAGTTGTGGCATATGGGCTCCTTAGCTGTGTCACACTTGAGGGATCTAGTTCTCCCACCAGGGATCGAGCCTGGGCCCCCTGCATTGAGATCTCGGAGTCTTACCCACTGGACCACCAGGGAAGTCCCCGTGGCTTCTGTCTTGGTCTCTCTCTTCTCTCTTTCAGATCACTTATCCTGGGTGAAGCCAGCTGCTGTGTCTTGAGCATCCTGATGGAAAGGCTCACATGGTGAGAAATTGAGGCTTCATGCTAACAGCCATGTAAGTGGGCTTGAAAATAGATTCTCCAGCTCCATTTAAGTCTTCAGATGATGGCAGCCCAGCCAATGGCTTCACTGCAATCGTGTGAGAGACCCTGAGCGAGAACCACTGAGCTAAGCCACTCCCAGATTCCTAACACTCAGAAGTTGCGGAATAATCAATGTTTGTTCGTTTCCTTTGACTGCTAAGTGTGGGGGTAAATTGTTACAGAACGATGGATAACTGGCAGAGTGTCCAGCAATAGAGAGCTTGCTGAGTTATCCCTCATTCCTATGGGCTTGGTTCTGGTAAGTCTTGACTTCTCTCCAGTGACACCCTCCTCCCCGTACACACACACACACACACACACACACACACACACACCCTTCTCTTTCAGCTCCTTTTCTTTATTGGCCACTCCAAGTGGCTTGCTTGCGGGGAACTAAGATGCCCCACTAGGGGCACGGCAGTGAAAGCGCCGAATCCTAACCACTGGACCACCAGGAAACTCCCTCAGCTCCTTTCTCTCCAGGACGGAGGGAATCTTTTCTACTCCTCAGGGAAAATCAATTGCCCAGAGACAACCCTTCTCTTTTTTTTCTTTACTACAAACTTTTATTATGCTAATATGTATTGTGAATGATCATAAGATACATTTAACATATAGCGTTTCCCATAATTAGTTTTCCCCAGGGCTCTTTCTTTGGGAAGCATCTCCTGGAAGTATGGTTGCTCACAACATACTTTTGGAAAAGCAAAATTAATCTCTCTGTCAGGGCAAGTGTTTCAATTGATTGCTTTTACCCAGATGAAGGCTGTAGATTTTCCCTTGATGAGGTTATTTGGTTAGCCTTTACCAGCCTGCCATAATGTTTTTTTTTAATATATGTATATATGTCAATCCCAATCTCCCAATGCATCCCCCACCACCACCACCCGCCCCACTTTCCCCCCTTGGTGTCCATACATTTGTTCTCTACATCTGTGTCTCTATTTCTGCCCTGCAAACTTGTTCATCTGTACCATTTTTCTAGATGCCACATATATGTGTTAATATACGATATTTGTTTTTCTCTTTCTGACTTACTTCACTCTGTATGACAGTCTCTAGGTCCATCCACATCTCTACAAATGACCCAATTTTGTCCCTTTTAATGGCTGAGTTATATTCCATTGTATATATGGACCACATCTTCTTTATCCATTCGTCTGTTGATGGGCATTTAGGTTGCTTCCATGACCTGGCTATTGTAAATAGTGCTGCAATGAACATTGGAGTGCATGTGTCTATTTGAATTATGGTTTTCTCTGGGTATATGCCCAGTAGTGGGATTGCTGGGTCATATGTAGTTCTATTTTTAGTTTTTTAAGGAACCTCCATACTGTTCTCCATAGTGGCTGTATCAATTTACATTCCCACCAACAGTGCAAGAGGATTCCCTTTTCTCCACACCCTCTGCAGCATTTGTTGATTGTAGATTTTCTGATGATACCCATTCTGACTGGCGTGAGGTGATACCTCATTGTAGTTTTGATTTGCATTTCTCTAATAATTAGTGATGTTGAGCTGCTTTCCATGTGCTTCTTGGCCATCTGTATGTCTTCTTTGGAGAAATGTCTGTTTAGGTCTTCTGTCCATTTTTTGATTGGGTGAGACAACCTTTCTCTTGCTATTGGCTTCAGATGTATTGATTACCTGGCATAATCTTCTTAATGGGTTTTGGGGCTCCTCAATTAGGCAGATACTTTTTTCTCCTTTTTTCTCTTGTCCTCTCTCCCCCACTGTACTTCAAGGAGTAGACCACAAGGAACAGTTCCAGGAAGAGATTTTGCTAATAACTTAAAAGTTAATATATTAAAAATATTATTCCACCAAATGCATTATCTCCTTTAAAAACCCTATGAGATAAATGTTCTTATTATCCCCATTTTACAGACAAAAAGTTATCTTGCTTTAGGTCATGTAGCTGGTAGGTAGCCTAATCAGGATTGAACCTCAAGTTTGACTGACTCCAGAGCCTGTGCTTTTAACTATCAGGCAATATCACCTCCTTATATCAATTATTCCAATGTCGTGATATTAGAATCTAATGAAAAGATGCGATTAGTGGAGTCTGCCTATACACAGTAAAATACAGACCTAAAATGAATCATTACTGAATATTAATTCCAAGAAATATTTATTTATTCTAAGTCCAGTCAAGTAGCTGACATATCCACCTATGTTTCAAACTTGTTTGTGGAGTAGGATAAAACACTTTCCCAGGCAAGCTCCTGGGTCTCATACAAAGCAGGGAATTTGGCTAAAAGCAGACGTCACAGTGGGGGAGGTTCTTCAACGTCACTCCGGACCCATCTGGGACCCTCGTAATATATTCCCTTCCATGCTCCAAAGCGACCGTCACATGTTCTTCTCTCTCCGCAAATCTGCAGCCACCCTTCCCACCCACACGTGTCACTTCCCCTTCACTCTCAGCAAGTGACTCAACACCCACGGATAGGGAAAGTACAAGCCACCCTAGATAGGCACCTCAGATTCCTACCCAAATCCTGCAGCCTGGCTCCCACCAGACATACCCCATCCGCCTTCTACTTGATTACGATGGAAGTCCTCTTCCTCTTCTCTGCGGCTAAAGCCCCTACCCGTCCTTTGGATCCCAAACCCTCCCACTTTCTCAGGAATGTATTGTTTTCTCCTCCTCTCTTCACTGCTCACCTTTCCCTCCCAACAAAATCCTTTCATCAATATTTTCAAATGGTTGTCCCAGCTTAATCAATCAAAAAAAAAAAAAAAACAAGCACCCTCCTATGGCCTCTGTTCTTTCTCTCTTCCCCTTCTCAGCCACATGTCTTAAGGAATTGTCTACACTTGGTGTCACTAGTTCTTTACCTCCCACACACTCCTCACCCTCACCACATCTCAGCTCATGCTATCAACATTTTTCTCTGTCTGCATCATCAAGGACACCAGTGACCTCCTTATTGCAAAATCCTAGGGACACTGCTCACTCCATTTATTTCCTCCCCTCTCAGTGTTTGATACTGTTGTTCATCATCTCTTGAACTGCTTTCTTTGCTTGGCTGGATTGTCTTTGTACCTCTCTGGCTGTACTTCTTTTAAGCTCCTCTTCCATTGGTCATCCCTTTCTCTTGGAGTTCTGTGTAGGGTCCTTTTCATTTCTCAATCTGTACCCCATTTTCAGTCACATCTGATGGTCATACCTTTAACTATCTCTGGAATCCACTCACTTATTTTTTCCTCTACCACTGACTAAGCCAAGCCCCCACCCCCTCTAACCAGGATTACTGCCAGCATCTCCTGACTGGTCTGCTTGCATCCAATCTTGTCCTTCTCAAATCCATTCTCCATCTTGCAGCCACGGTGATCTTTCTAAGTGCAAAATTTTCAAGATAAAACCCTAACTTCATGGCATGGCATGTGTGGCCTCTTGTGACCTGGCCATCTGTCACCAAGCTCTCCTTTGTCCCCTCTACCTCCATACAGTCTTCTCTCTGGCCTCAATGAACTGACACTAGTCTCTCTGCTAGCAGATTGTCCTTAGTCTCAATCTAGCTAACGCCGCTTCTGCAACATCATTTCTGCTCCACTAATTTATATGCCTGCATGTTTCTACCTCTTGTGGATTAGGCTGAAGTACTCTCCCAGGCACACTTTTGAGTCTCAAGCAAAGCAGGGAATTTGGCTAAAAATGTGTGTCATCGTGATGGGTAGCTTGAGTCAATATATCTTTTAAATACTGTCTGATTTCCTACACTTCCTTCAATCATAGAACATTTGTCTGTTTTCTCTCTTTAGACCCAAGGTACTTGAGACCATGACAATCAAGTACACTGGTTAAGAATTTGGGCTCTGGAGCAAGATTGCCTGGATTCAAAATCAAACTCTGTGATGTCCTAATTTTGTGACATTAGATGACTTGCTAATCTGTGCCTTAGTTTTGTCATCTGCACAATGGAGATGACAAAGTACTCATCTCATAGAACTGTTGTTAAGATTAAATGAAAAAAGCTAAGTAAAGCATTTTGAATGGCGCCTGGCACATAGCAAGCATTCAAAAGAGGGCTGTTATTACTTTTGAAGGCAGGTACTGTATCATTTACTTCCATAGAGCTCCTCACTAAATATTTATGAAACGAATAAATGAAGGAGATGTTTGTATCTAAGCTTGTTTGTATCTAAAATGTTAACCCAAAAGTGAATAATAAATAAGCTAAGCACCGTGCATACAGATTACACCAATATGGTCGCTGGTCACCTGGAGCTTTTTGGAAATGAGGTCATTCTATTTCTACCCAAGTGCTCAGGGAATTATACTCTCTAGAGGAGGGAGGTCTGAATCAAACGGGACACCTCAAGGTTCTTCAAGGTGTCATGACTGACCCTGAGGTAATGTCTTCTTTACATAAATGTGACTGTTAAAAGCAAGGAAACATCAAGGTAACTGTTTTAACTTGTTTTCCAGTAATTTAAGACTGCTGGGCCTTCCATTCTGCCAGTGTCACAGACCTGTAATCTCACTCATCCAGCTCGAGGGAAGGGCTGCGTTCTGAGGGTGCTTTCCCTCCCAGAGTCATAGAAGCTAGACCTTAGTTCAGACCTCACAAACTTTTGTGATTTAAAAGTCGGTTTTTAATAACGAAAGTAGTGCCACCAGCTGCTTAGTTATCAGGGGAGAGATAGAAGCAGAATAAAATTATTTAACAGAGGTGGGTTTGTTTCCAAAGAAACAGTCGAAGAGGGAACTAAGGTGGCCTAAGAGAAGTTTCAGAGTAGGAGAAAAAGCTCGACCAGACACATGCATGGCACCAAATTGCCAAATATGTGTACGTGTGTATACATATGTATATAAATACATGTGCATCCCACTCTTATTACTGTTTGCCTTCCTCACTGGCCTCCTGCCTCTTCTAGGGATGGAGGCACTGACACAGTATTTCTGTCTTCATAAAGGAAGGCGGGCATCTAGGGAAATGACCTTGATAGACTGAACTATAAATACAATATTAATCAGAGCAATTTGCTCTTGAATTGTGCCCCCTTTCCCAATATCCCAAAGCAACTCCAGGAGAGAGGCAGAAATGCTCAATCACTAGCCATTTAATGCGTGTGCAAGTAAAGGTCAAATATTCCCACACAGTGGGAAAGTAACCTGAGCCCTGCTTCCAGAGAAAGTTATTTCCCAAGATTGGCTACATTTAAATAGATTCCATAGATCCCTATGCCAAAGGGTCTCTGTCTTGGTGTCATAGAGCAAGGTGGTAAGGAAAATAAGGTTAGGGGTTTAAATCACATGTAACTACTCACATTTGCTCTCTGAACAATCCTTATTCTTGGACCAGCCATTGTGCAAATGTCTGTCCTCCAGAATGTCTGGGATGGGGAAAAGCCTAAGAAAGGGCCAGACTATGATCCTTACTGAGTAAAGGAAACAGCAACTCACAATCATAGCCTATTGGTAATAAGAACAGCACATTACATTCATTTGTTCTATACTATCATTGGACGTGAGCATTACTTTTCAGGTCAAATAAATGCTTGATTTCAACAAGACCAGGACTTTGTGTCCCCCAATAAAAGTCATCAAGAGGATATTCCACCCAGTAAAAAAGAATATTTTTAGCGTAAAGGTTGAACACAAAAAGAAGAGCCCTCGGTCCTCCCTGCTTAAGAGCCTCTACCGCCAATTTAGCTACTGTTTTACAAGTCAAAAGCTGGCTTTTCAGCTGCCAGCACTGGGCCCTCCACGCGAGCCTGGAGAATTGAGCTGCTCTCCCTCTGCCTCTAGTGACCTGCTGAGTAATAAAGGTTTGTGGAGTTGCTTTGTTTCTTTCTGTTTTTGTTTTTAAATCGGAACTAAGCTGACAGTCTTCATGACGACAGGGAGGGCAAGGGCAAGTTAAAATCCACCTCCAGCTCCTCGGGGAATGAAGAAGCTGAGGCCCCTTCATGTCAGCAGGTGTGAGTCATCCACACAGGGAGCAGCAAAATTGAGGAGGAAGGTGCCATTTTGTTGTCAATGTTCCCACCATCACTGCACAGAAATAAATAGTTGGAGAAAATGATCGAGGATAAAAGAATGATCCGGCTGGGAATCAGACTGAATAGAAGGTTCCCATTGAATGCTGCTTCATTATGCAACTTTTCCTTTCACTGAAGGATTCCAATTCTTGGTGAACCAATTGTGACAAGGAAGTGCTGACAACCCTGGGAACCAGCAACTCGGGCCTTTGATTCGTCGCTTTGAAGCCCAGTCCTATCACTGGATTGTTAGTTGCATGTAACCAAGTGAACTTGGCCTCCTCGAGTCTCAGTTTTTTCAAATCTGGATCTGTAGCCTTTACCTTTAGATTAATGTTTACGTATAGTGTCTGAGTTGAGGATACCATCGTGCCACTTTTTAACCATCCTCCCAACTTCCCCAGAGATACTCTCCTTGTCGTCTTGTTTGTTTTATTTTTAATTTTTTATTTCTTTTGGCCACACTGCGGGGCTTGCGGGATCTTAGTTCCCCGACTAGGAATCAAACCCGGGCCCACAGCAGTGAAAGCACGGAGTCCTAACCACTGGACCACCCGGGAGTTCCATCTTCTTGTTTGTTGCTGGAGGGATGGCGATTGGCTTGATGTTTAGCCCACACTAGAAAAGCATCAAAGGAACCTAAACAGACTCAGGATAGAACTATCTCATAACGAATTTTCTAGTGAAAAAGATCGACATTTAACCTCACAGCTTCATTCTATATCATTAATCATTTCTGTATGCTTAAGCTTTAACTGTTTTGTAAGCTAGACATAGTTCATTCGAAATAAATTTGGAAAGGAGGACCTGTAGTTCATCCCAGAGAGTGGGAGAATTTCTACCAATCCTTTCATTTGTTTCATTATAAAGTCCAGAATTTTAAACAGAAAAACCCACCAAATATTATTTTACGATTCTGTGGTTCTCAACCTAAAGTGTACATCGAACATACCTTTGAGCCCCACTCCAGATCTACTAAAGCAGAATCTCGGAGGTGCTTGGGCAAGTGAAATCGGCAAACTTGCCACCATGTGATTCTGATTTGCACACTTGGATAAGAAAGCAGAAAAAGTTACTCGGATCAAATGGAGCCCAGGTGACCCTGGTGTAGCATTTCCTTTCTCAGGTGATGCTTATTTCTTCCTTCCATTTGCTTAGGCCAAGAGCCTTGGCAACATCCTTAACTTTTATTGTCACACCTCACATCCAATCTATCAGCAAATCTTGTTGGCTCTGACTGCTTTCAAAATACATCCAGGAAAAAAACATGTGTTCATATATCTAGGATTCATCACTTTTGCTGATACCCTAACACAGTCTTTTTTCTACCAAGCAGCTAGGGTGATTCCGTTAAAATTTTAAGTCTAATCATTTCATTCTTTTGCTCCCAAACCTCCTGTGGCTCCCTCTTTCACTCAGAGTAAAAGGTAAAGTTCTGACCTTGGCACTCAGGGCTCTGCTGACCTAGAACCTGCCACCTGTCTGCCCTCTCCTCCTGTACTCTGCTACTCCAGTCACAGTAGCCTCCTTGCTGCTCTAGGCACATTCTCATCTCAGGTCCCTTGCACTGGTTCTTCTTTCTTTCAGAAAAGCTGTCCTCCAGAGGCATCCACATGGACAACTCCATCAAGTCCTTGTTCAAGTGCCACCTTCTCAATGACCTCCTCATGGCTACTCTGACCAGCCCATTTCCTTTACCCCAGCTCTCCCGGTTGCTCTTACTCTGATCTACTTTTCTTTTCCTTCCCCAAAGAACTTATCACCTTTCAATATATAATCTATTTTCTATGTTTTGTTTATTGTTGATCTTCCCTGGCTAGAATATAAGCCCTACAGGGCCAGAATCTGTACTTGTTTTGTTTCCTAATGTATTACAAGCCCCCAGAACACTGAGCACATAGTAAATGCTCAATAAATATTTGTAACATTTAAGGAATACAAATTCTAGAATCCAGAGAGAGCAAACTAGGTAAGTGCATAATGCTGCCTCCACAAAGTTCCCTTCAAATTGGGTTTGCCACTATGGGGTCAATCACAGCTTATATGAGATATTGAGACCTTTGTGGTGCTGTTGCTATAAATGCCATGAAATATGCTACTCTTGTTTTTCAAATCAAGAACTAAGAGTTCTCGAACTACTTCTACACTGACAACCAACAGCTAAATCAAAATCGTTGCCAGAAATTTTACTTTAGCTGCATGTTTGCGTGTTATGTGTTATTATGTAGGAAACGGGGTGAGACAGAATGTAGCTTTAGTCCTGGGACCTCCAGCTTCTACCAGATGGGTAGGGGTCAAAAACCATACTGTCAGAGAGTCCCTCTCTGAAATGAGTTCGTAATAGAAACTCAATTCATTGCAGAGAAAATGTTTTTTTAAAAAGAGAGAGAGGGAGATTTCACTTCACATATCTATTTTTATTTTGTTGGGCATTATCACAATCTCCCCCCAGAATGGTTAGCCCAGCGGGGCAGAGAGATCAAGAGGAACATGACAGTGATCAGAGGCAGTGGCACTCACCCCTGGTGGAAACAGTCTCTGAAACCTTCCCCCTCCCAGGACAATGCTCTTAATTAGCTGTACCATATTTCCCAGAGAACAAAAGCTCCCCACCCCTCAGAGGAAAAGCTTTTCCAGGAGATATCTCATTGGGGAAGCGCCAGGCACACAACAGGGAGAGGAGAACAGACAGCCTGTTCTGGGCTCTGCAAAGAGACACAAACTTTGGATTCCCAAGGGAGTCTTAGAGGTTACCTGGCACATGTTTCTCCACGTGACAAGCATGTGTTTCACATACCCTGAGGTGGCCGACTTCGGAGGCCCCCTTTTTCTTTTCCCTCTCCCTCAGCCACTAGCTGGGGTTAGGAGTCTTGCGGGTGGCTGGCAAAATCAGCTGGAATCATCTTCAGAACTGAGCATCTGGGGAGCAGTAGGGAAGGAACTAGGAGTTTATTTCAGGTGACAGACATGGAGCAGGCCCCTATTTTTTTCCTGCAACTATAATAATATTTCTGAAATGGGGATGCTTGAATCATATGTCTCTTCATATCACTGTGTGGGAAGTCTCAGTTACAAGCCTAACAACGGAAGAGATGGTGGGGTTTTTAGGACTTGGTGGGTGCTGAGCAAAGGGGTCTGGAAGATTGCTGGGGGTGGGGATGGGGGATGGGAGTGGGCTGGAGGTGGGGAGTGCAGGCAGAAAAGGCAATTAAGGGCAAAAGGACTGCTTCACCTGAGCCTGTTTAGGGAACAAAGAAGAAGGGGCTGAAAAGTCTTCTCTCCATAACAATTTTGCTCCCCCCATTAAATGTGTTTTTTGAAAAAACACAGAGGAAAAAAAAAGTCTTGTTTAAGTGCTTCTTCCTGAGTAAGTTCACTGTCAGGAAAGGAAAATCCAAACGCTCAGATAGTCTATTTTTGTGCCCAGAGGCTCCAGGCCCTGCACACAGACTCTTCCTTACTCTGAAGGAAAGGAAACTGAGCATGAGGCCTCCCTGTCACAGAGGCTGGAATTGAGGAACCTGTATTACTCGAAGGGCTGTTCCCAGTACAACCTCCATTTTAGGAAATAAGGATATAGTGCAGGATGCTTTGGGAGGGACCTGAGTGGCTGGTTAAAAAAACAAAAACAGAAACAAAGCTCATTATTCTGTAGGCAAACAATCATGGCACTGGACTTGAACTGGAAAGTTCAAGCAGCTGCCTCAGTGTTATGCTACTTCTAGTCATTACGATTTACTGCCACCACCTGCCTCTTGGCTACCACGCAGATAAGGATGAGAGGCCTGATTAAGAGTTTTGATGTGCAGGTCAAGCCAAAGTCCTAAGTCAGTAATAAGCATAATAAAACAGCAGTTGCCTAGGTAGATAAGGCCTTTGTACATTTTGCATAAATTTTCTACACCATTCACAAGTTTCTTGTTTTTCCTCTGTACTGCCTTTAACCAGTTCAAGGGTGTTGCTTAAGGTGTCCAGCCAAGGAAATGGGGTTCAGACCACTCCCCCTTTCAATCCAGCGTGACCCTGCCTCCCTGTCTACTTTGCCGGAGATTACCTTTTGTGAGGACCACAGGGTACACCGAGAAGAGCAGTCCAGCTTGTGACAATCACACCTCTTGGGCTGTTCCTGTCTCCTCTGCTATCTGGCCTGTGAAGCTGACCTTAAAAAGAGACCTCTGCTTTTAAAGGGTTTCCTGGGGAGCTGGTGACTGGGGATGGAGGAAGGAAATTGGAGAGATCCAGTTAAAGGGAGAGACTGATTCTTTACTGGCTTATTAACAGTGGCCCTGGCACAGGCAGAGCCTCCTAAAATGCAGATCTGATCGTGGCACTACCCCTGCTCATAATCCTTCAATGGCTCCCCAGTACCCTTAGGATAATGTCCACATATCCCCATTAAGGTTTACAAGGCTCCTCACTCGCTGGCCTCGGCTTGCACTGCTCCCCCAACACTGTTTAGCACATTTCCCTTGCCCTCCCTCTCTTCCCAACTCCCCCAGTTGAATTCACTACTGAATTTCTTTCGGTTCCTCAAATATCTGCTTCTTCTCTTCCCCAACTTTCAAACATCCTTTTGTTGCTGCTCCTAACTCATCCTTTAAGTTCTTTCATTGAACATTTCTATCCCAGGAAGCCTTCCTTCACCACCACGACTTGGAGTTAGGTTTCTCCCCTATGAGCTCCCACAAACCTCCTACTAAACCTATCACTTACACACTACTTTGTAATTACGCGTTCATTCGTCTCCCTGCTGGATGGTAAACACCCGAGGGCAGCACTAAGGTGTCTGTCTTGCCCGCTGCTTTCTCCCCAGTGCACGGCCAATGCCTGGCACGTGGTAGTGCCCCACAGGGATTCGTTGAATAAATGGGCATTATGCCAACATGACAAAAGAAGTCCCAGTGGTCCTTCCCAGATTCGTGTTTGCCTGTTTATTTGTCTGCTGAGACACGGGGAAGAGCCCTGAATTCAAACGACACGTGTTGTACTTGGGCCACCCTGGACCCCGCTTCTCCTCTTCCATGATGCTTTCCCAGGGATCCCAGTGTGCAGTTTTCCCAGTCAACTCAGGGCCACCGGTGGAGTTCCTTGTTTGTGCATATACTGGCATCTGTGTGACATTTAGTAATTTATTCTCTTTTTTATTAATTTGAAAATTAATTTACCATTATTTAATTATTTTCAAATGATTTCGTATTTATGCCTTATCTTTCCCACATTTTTCTTGAGAGTAGGAAATATGACTTCTTTTATCAATCCTTTCAATACCTAATGTTGTTCACAATTTGTGTTTAATGAATATACACCAGGATGACTTAAAGTCTAATTTTTTCTTTAGAAATGAATTTATTACAGCGCCATGGTGGAAATGCATGATAGACATATTTGGTGATGTGGCAATGGATTGTTTCTTAAAGGAAACTGTGGTTCCAGGATGGGCCTGGAAACTGTAGCCCAGAAGTATGAGGACGCCACAGCCCTGGTCGGTTGGCAGAAAGCCTGAAGCCTGGGGAAAATGTTGTTCCAGGGTGCCCTCTAGTGATCCAAGGTGCCGCTACGTCAGAAGCCAAGGCCAGATGCTCTTGAACTTCTGCAGGAAGCAGAATCCATGGGGGAGCCTAATAAAATGACAGATGCCAGGATGCCACGCCAGCTGGGAGACCAGTCCTTCTACTCAGCACCTTCAGGCATCTGATGCACAGTCCACAGATCATACTTTGTGAAATACCGACTAAGTGATGCCCATCAAAGAAAATGTTCCAGATATGTAGTCTGAGAACACCCAGTCTCATTCTTCTGCTTGTAGGGATGGATCACTGACTCCTTGCTGACTATTCAAGTATGGACATGAGTGAGAAAGAGGGAGACACAGAGATAGCCTAGACCTCTGGTATGAAATGCAGTCCAGGAAACACAAAAACAGTCAGCAGCATTTTTAGCTAGACCACTGAGAAAATGTTTTAGGGAGGATTGTGTTACCTTGATGTCTATTCTCCAACCTAATGGAGGGTAGCCCCTCTACTCTTTTTTGCCCTTCCCAGCAATGGGTGACTGTTTTTTATTGAGCACACACTCTGTGGCCAACACTGTGTCAGACTGTTCATGTATATCAGTATATCATCTCTGGAGGTACCTGGAATCACCACAAGTGAGGCACGCCTTATGCCATACAAGCAGAGGGGAGGATTACAGGACAACTAGTTCAAGCATAGGCAACAGCCAGAAACTGCTTTCCTGCATTCTATACTTATGCTCTGTTAAGCAAACTCACTAGAAAGATAAACAGAGCAAAACCCACATCATTTTCTCTATTGTGAAGGAGCTAATTCCTACTCAGAAACCAAATAACATCCATCGATGATAAAAAGAAAAAATTGTATCTCTGAATCCCTATCAGTACAGTCATCCCTTGGTATCCTGGGGGAGTGGGAGAGGGGAGAATTGGTTCCAGCACCCCCAGTGGATACCAAAATCCACGGATGCTCATGGCCCTTATATAAACTGGTGTGGTACAGTCTGCCTCCATATCTGGAGATGCGGAACCCATGGATAAAGAGGGCTGACTGTACTTTTTTTCTGTCCTTTTGAAAATTTCAGTTGAAGGCTGCTGCTTTAATTAGGGGCTGTTAGCACATTAAAATGTTTGTTGAACCTTGCAAGGTGATAAATTGCTCTGATTTTCAGCCTAGTACTTAGGTCTAATTAGTTTATGTACTTTTTCATGTACTAACAGCACCTAATGAATTCACTTAAATGGTAAAATCACATTTATTGAGTGTCTATGTGTCTGGACACTGTGTTGGACCATGGAAATATAAAGGAGGCTAGGTGAGGTTGAGTGCCTACGCCATGGGGGATCAGAGCCTAGAGGGTACATTATCTCTGATGCAATGTGATGAGTACCTTATCAGAAATATGAACCCAGGGTTAGGATAGCACAGGACAGTTACTTCTCTCCATGGGAACCGACTGAACAGAGAAATGCTATCACAGATACACACTAATATTCTAATAATTGATGAACATTAGAATTTTCATGGGGAGTGGGGAAAACCACAACATTCATTTCCAAATTATCTTGGACTAAAGAGTTATCAAGGCTTCCCTGGTGGCGCAGTGGTTGAGAGTCCGCCTGCCGATGCAGGGGACACGGGTTTGTGCCCCGGTCCGGGAAGATCCCACGTGCCGCGGAGCAGCTGGGCCCGTGAGCCATGGCCACTGAGCCTGCGCGTCCGGAGCCTGTGCTCCGCAACGGGAGAGGCCCGTGTACGCAAAAAAAAAAAAAAAAAAAAAAAGAGTTATCAAATCTCTCTTCTCACAAATAGCAATGTTTTCTTTCATACTACCCCACCCCCTTACTATATCTTTAAAACAAAACACGAGGTGCTGGCCTGATGCCATCTGATTTCAGTCCTGCTCATTTGCTTGTCCGGAAAACTTTAAGCATAGGCTCACAGAGCCCTTGATGAGAAAGCTCATTAAAAAGCTGTCTAAAAAGGGGAAACAAATTACATGTACAACACAGCCCACTCTTTTCCTCTTCATTTCCTTCTCCCCCTCTCAGACTGCGACATTATAAAAGACAAGGCAAAGTGAGTCATCAGGTCTGGAAAAGGCACTGCTGGATGGGTCCGTCTTTACCTTGCTGCTTTGATGACATTTATCTTGCTTCACTGCAGTACTAAAATGCTGCCCAAACAGCAGGAGGGCCCTGTGTGTGTAATGACGGCCTTGGGAAAGCCTTTGATTGTGTGTATTTGGGTGGAACTTGAGCTTGTAATTGGCAAATGCACACATCGTCTGATTTCAGAGCATCTCCCTAGAAACCTTGTTTATTCCTGAGGAAAGGGGAAGTTTCTTTCCTCCTAGGTATATCTGTGACCACCTTCTGAAGGTTTCCTCGGGAGCATTACTTCAGGATGGCAGCGATCATACTCAGGGCTGGCCCAGCCACAAAGTGTCTTATTAAGTCACCCCCTACTCCTCTCAAGTGGGGAATTTCATGAGCTAGGATAGGCTTCCTGCCTCCCGGCTCGAAAGGGAAGTGATGGGGGTGATTGTCCACTGGGAGGAAGAGAAAGGAGGTGGGTTTTATTTTTTCTTCCTTCTTCTCATCCTGGAGTTTGCAAAAGGAAGGCTACAAATACCAAACAATCCTTCCACACCTGGTAGCTGGGGCAGTGTTTGTGGGGAAAAGGAAATCCTTCCTGCCACCTTGCCCCTTGTTATATATAAATTGCTGGGGTTGAGGCACTTACGGTAAAATACTTGGAACATGGTTCTTTTCTGTGCTGAGGCAGAGAGACTATATCCTTTAAAGTCAGAAGACTACGGTTGAGGTTCTGTCTTTTCAATTCCTAGCTGTTTGATTCTTGAGAATTTGCAAAACGCCTCTGAATCTTATTGTCTACCATGTGCCAGGCCCTGTGCCAGGCACCGAGAATGCATAAATAGAGAAGTCACTGGCTCCACCCTGCAGTTTTGTGTAATCTCCTGCAGAGACAGACCCATGCACCGGCACAACACAATGTGGAATGTGCTTTACTGAAGCTGCAGAAGAGTTCCCAGGAAAACAGGAGGAGGGGACTGTGTATGTTTTGGAGGTGGGAGAGAAGAATGACGAGGTGAGAAGTGGTGAGACTATGGTTAGGGAAGGGCTCCCAAATCAGGAGCTTGGGCAGGATTTTGAAGAAAAAAGAGAGTTCACTTAGAGAGAAAGAGAGGGAGAGAGAGAGAAGGATGGTAGAAAGAACCCTGGCTGACAACATTGAAGAAGTGGCAGAGGAAAGGAATCTAAGAACAAGCCTGGGGAGTGGACTGAGAAGTAGGAGGAGAACCAGCAGAGACTGGCTTCAAATGCTGCAAGAGGCCAGCTGCAATGGGGACTGACTGGCAAGCATCCATTGGACCAGTGGCATTTAGGAGAAGAGCACAGTGGAGAGTGAATGGAAGGAGAGCAGTGGAGTCACTGAGCATATTCCTTATATTATTATCATTATTATTGAGGAATAGTTGATTTACAATATTATATGGGTTTCAGATGGACAGCATAGTAATTCAGTATTTTTACAGATTATACTCCATTAAAAGTTACTACAAGATAATGGCTATAATTCTTTGTAAAATATATCCTTGTAGGGCTTCCCTGGTGGCGCAGTGGTTAAGAATCCACCTGCCAATGCAGGGGACAAGGGTTCGAGCCCTGGTTCGGGAAGATCCCCCATGCCACGGAGCAACTAAGCCCACGAGCCACAACTACTGAAGCCCGCGCGCCTAGAGCCCGTGCTCTGCAACAAGAGAAGCCACTGCAATGAGAAGCCCGTGCAACGCAACGAAGAGCAGCCCCTGCTCACTGCAACTAGAGAAAGCCTGCACACAGCAACAAAGACCCAACGCAGCCAAAAATTAATAAATAAAGTTATTTAAAAAATCCTTGTAGCTGATTTATATTATACATGGTAGTTTGTACCTCTTAATTCCCTCCCCCTACCGTGCCCCTTCTCCCTTCCTTCCCTCCATCAATGAATGCTAGTTTGCTCACTCTATCTGCGAATCTGTTTCTTATTATATTCACTGGTTTGTTTTACTTTTTAGATTGCACATATAAGTGATAACATACAGTATCTGTCTTTCTCTATCTGACTTATTTCACTAAACATAATATTCTCTAGATCCATCCACGGTGCTGCAAATGGCAGAATTTCATGCTTTTTATGGCTGAGTAATATTCCACTATACATCTTTTTTATTCATTCATCTGTTGATGGACACTTGGGTTGCTTACATATGTTGGCTATTGTAAATAGTGCTGCTATGAATATTGGGGTGCATGTATCTTTTCCAATTAGTGTTTTTGTTTTTTCTGAGTACATATTTAGGAGTGGAATTGCTGGATCATATGGTAGTTCTATCTAACAAGCATATTCTTAATGTTCAGTGGACTTGGCTGTTAGGAGGAGATGAATAGGGTTTTGGTTAGAGAGGGATGAGAGATGAACAAAGATTTTTGTTGTTTTGTTTATGATTGAAGCTTGGGTGTAGTTATATACAGGAGGACAGGAGGAGTTAATTTAAAGGAAAAGGATGGGATTAAATGGGGTTAATTCCTACCTTGTAGAGCCCTTCTGAGAATTAAATGAAATCTCCTGGGGAACCCTTTTGTAATGAGATATACACATGTGAATATGATTATCCTGCTATGGAAACAAAACCTCCACACATCACAAGGCATTTGAGCTCACTTATCATGGGCTGCTGAGATAGGCAAATCTCCCTCTCCATAGCCTTTTTGTGTGAGCTGCTTTCCTATTTCCTCTTGCCACCACTTTAGACTTAGAGCCCAAGAATGAATTGAGCCCTCCTTGACATTTCTTCCTGCCAAACAACACAACTCACCATTTCCCTGGATCACAACAGGAAGCTGGGTGTTGATAAGTGAGAAGCAATTAAGGGAGGGGACAAGAGCCTCCTCCTTGTTAGGAGGTGGGACTCACATCTAGACCTCTTGGAAACTTGGAAACTCGCTTTGTCAGTTTATTAGCGTTTTATCAGATAACTTTGGAGCCACATGGGCTATGAAGTAGACTGTCCCCTCACAGACACCAGTGGCCCCCTTTCCATCTCAGTTCATGAACTGCAAGTCCCAATAGGGCAAGGATTTTTGTCTGTTTTGTTCACTACTGTATCCCCAGTGACTAGAACAGTGTCTGCCACCAGGATGGTGTCTAATAAATACTAATATTAATAAGTGAATGAATTTACCCATTCATTCATCTTTCCATCGACTCAATCGAAATGGCCAACAACTAAGCTCGTCCTAGATAAACAGCGATAAATAATTCCTGCTATCATTAAAAAAAATGTACATTCTGTGCCAGGCACTTTACATACACTAGTTCATGGAATCACAATCATTTTACAAATGGGAAAACCGAGACTCAGAAAGAGGTCACTTGGTTGAGGATATTTGGCTGGAACGTGGTGAAGCTGGGATTCCTCACTGTCTGATTCTAATACCTACGCTCTTTCTACACCACCATCTTCTTCTCCAGTCTCATCCCTCACCATTCTCCAACTTAAAGCGTAACTTCCATCATAACTGACCACCTATAATTCCTTGAGCATGTCATGTTCTCTCTCACACACTCCTTTGCCTGGGACACGTTTAGCTGTGCCCTCTGTCTGGCTAATTCTTCCTCACCCCTCTTCTGGGAGACTTTCTTAAAATGATGCTCTCCAAGTGGGGTAGGTTGACCTTCTCTGTGCTCTCACAGCCCCCTTTGCAGCCCCCTATCATAGGACATTTCACAGGCATTTTAGAAGCCTATATTTTTTTGGCCATGTCATGTGGCTTCTGGGATTTTAGCTCCCCGACCAAGGATCGAACTCTTGCCCCCTGGAGTGGAAGTGCAGAGTCCTAACCACTGGACTGCTAGGGAATTCCCTTAGAAGCGTATTTTTTGTGTGCCTTTCTCCACTAGCTGGGCAGGGACTGTCTTCATAATAAGAGCTGCCATTTGTTGAGGGCTGCAATGTACTGGCTTATCTTGTTCAATTCTCACAGCTATTATTATGCTTGTTTTATAGGTGAAAAAATGGATGCTCAGAGAGGTTAAGTAACTTTCCCAAGGTCACAATGACTGAGTGGCTAAGCCAGGAATCCAGCATAGGTACATCTGATTCCAAGGCCTAAATTATTGTCTCTTCAATATGTTATCATCGGAACCATCCACAGTGCTCACAGTTTAGCTGTTGGGATAAACAGATAAATACCACCTGAACAGTGAGATTAGTGAGCTAATCCAGGTTTATAAAATTCTTGGGAGGGAACATGTGGAAGGGAAGGGTTTGTTCTCTCTGGAGGAGGTGGGGTTGGAAAGGCTTCATAAAGTTGCCAGACTGCTTGGGAACTTGTAAATTGGTTCCATAATGATGGCTTAAGATGGAAAATAGATTCCTGCATCAAATATTGGTGATTAGTTTTGGAGGCCATGGCAGACATTGTTCAGGTCACCACTGCTTCCAACTGAGTCCATCTGGGTGCCAGGAATTTAGCCCAAATGCCTGCTGGTACCTGCAACCCAGTCAGCACATTGTTTCATTAAAATCTTATTCGCGCGCGCATATGTGTGTGTGTGTGTGTGTGTGTGTGTGTGTGTGTGTGTGTAGATGTGAATGTGTGTGTGTGAAAACTACTTTACATAATCATAGTTTTAATCTTACACACTATACTTTAAATTTAAATGAAATCAATACATTTTCAAGTTTGTGGCTATAAGGAATCATAGTTTTAATCTTACACACTATACTTTAAATTTAAATGAAATCAATACATTTTCAAGTTTGTGGCTATAAGGAATAGGGTAGTACTCCTAATTATGTGTTAACTTTTCTTCCTGCTCTTGGGTCTTAACTGCAGGCATCCCTGGAGGCTGCTTTCTCTCTATTCTTCTCTTCGGGGAATTCATCTATTTTCTAGGCTTGAACTACTGTAAAATTCCTATAAAATTAAACTTAAAACTACAAGCAAAAAAGCATGGCTTTAAAATGTACGGTACAATACCTTCTTTGTCTGCTGCAGAAGGCGTTTGTGAGGGAGGGCACAGTGGGTGGCCGGGCTCTGGCATCAGGCAATTAGGAGGCTTCTAAACTGCTCCATTTCCTAGCTGTGTGGCCTTGGGAAAGTTACTTAACTTCCTTAAGTCTGCATTCCCGATCTATAAGAGTGAAAATAATAGTATCCTAGTAATAGGACTATTGTGAGGACTAATAAAATAATGCAAAAGCACTTAGTAACTTGTTTGTTGTAAGTTACCAATAAGTGCTAGTTGTAACAATAATTATTATCACTCTCATCACTGGCAGGATAGAGCAATTTGGGTGACGGTGATTTGAAACCTGTGATGTACTATGAAAATGTGAAATATTATTGTTTTGTATAGTGTTGAGTGAAATCCAAAGAGCTCGATAGAAAGGGAATCGAACAAGAAATCAGGAAAGCCAGATCCTAACAGATCCTAATGCTACTTCAGCCACTAACCCTCACCGTGACCTTGGGCCAATCTCTCTCTGAGCCTCCGCTTTCTCACTTGTAAATGAAGCACTTTGCTTAGATTATCTTGACGAGCAATCCCAGCTCTGAAATTCTATGATTCCATGAGCGTTGGAGCAAATAAGTTATGTAGCAAATCTTACACAGTTCTTGGAATAGACTAGAAGGTTAATATGTCCCACATATACCAATGGCCAAAGTCCATCTCTGAGGTTGATAAAAGTTAACTGCGGGCTTCCCCAGTGGCACAGTGGTTGAGAGTCCGCCTGTCGATGCAGGGGACACGGGTTCGTGCTCTGGTCTGGGAAGATCCCACATGCCGCGGAGCGGTTGGGCCCGTGAGCCATGGCCGCTGAGCCTGCGCGTCCGGAGCCTGTGCTCCGCAACGGGAGAGGCCACAGCGGTGAGAGGCCCGCGTACCGCAAAAAAAAAAAAGTTAACTGCAACTGCAACAGTCAGAAAGAGCTATCTGGGGGAATTCAATGAAAAGGCAAACTACAACGCACCTCAAGACTCTTGGGAGACATCTTTTTTGGTAGAAGATAATAATATATCTATAATGGCAATACTGAACTAGTCAGAAAAAAGGATCAGGTCATGCCCGGCAGCTGTATACTTCGGCAAGAAAGTAGGTGCAAGACTCCTTAACATTTTTGGCTGTGGCTTTGAATTGTAATGTGCTGGTAGCTCTCCCACACAGCGTGAGGGGCCCCTGGCTTCCTAACTTCCTAATGTACTGAGTATCTGCTGTGTGCTAGATGTAATGGTCAACTGGGCTACTGAGACACACGGTCTCTATTCTCAAGGCACTGACAAACTATTGGATAAAGCATTGTAACTGTGGGGGGCTACTTTTACATTTTCAGCACAGTCCTGCATGGTATTTGTATTGTTTATATACTGTTTGTCTATTATTCTGTGAAAACATAGCTGTTTGTGTATTCAGCTCTCCACCCTCAGCCCTCCAGCAGCTTCTGGATGTTAAATATTATCTCTTCATGTGAGCTGTACCAGCAGGAAGAGTCATCTGTTACTCTTTTACTTCCTAACGAGCCCTCAAACTGGTTTGTAGGGCAGTTAGAGATTCTTTCTTCGCAGAGGAGTGATCATTTCGGATTTAGTTTGCTTGGTCTTATTCTCCGCCAGGACTCAAATTTTGTTCTTCCTCTTCACTTTCCTACCTTACCCCACATAAAACAAAATAACCAGAAATGATAACAAAAACTAGACAGTATAATGTGGTGGCAGCAATTTGATGGATCAGCTAAAATGCTTCTTTTGCTACTATAGCAGCTACTATTAAATGCCTTGTCACTTACCTTTGAAGTTCTTTGGAAAAGTGAAAGTTATTTTGCATATAAGTGCTTAAAATCACCTCAATTACCTAAGATACTTTCATCTCCCTCCAAGATTCTTCTTAAAGGGCCTTTTGCTATTTTCTTCAGATACTGTTATAAATGTAGAATGCGGTATTGATAGATTTCTCCAAACTCACTGATTTTCATATGCCCTGAGAATAACAAAGATATTATGAAAAAGACAATAGAAAAAATTTCCATAAAAATAATTAATCAACAATCAAAAACCTGATGCTTAGAGATACTTCCAATTATCTGGAAAATTGATACTAGGTAACCGACTGCTTATTCAACAATTCAGCGATAAGCATGTATTAAGTGCCTAAAAGTGTGGCATTGTGCAAAGTACTGCAAACATAAAGGAGATTAAGAAATGGTTGTTGCTTTCAAGGAGCTCAATTAAAAATTGTTCCCTTTATGTAAACCAACTATACTTAATAAAAAAAATTTGCTTGCTTTATATCTTGTATAAAAACTTAATATTTTACAAAACGTTTTCCACATGTAACAACTCATTTCATCCCCAGATCAATATTGGTTTCATACTTCATAAACTTGAGATTTCTTGTTGCTCACTCTTATTTGGCAACCAGAATGTTGATTTTGATGATGATAATGTTCATATTTCTCCACTATTCCTGGTTTGATTTTATGTACCTAATGACTTAAGAGTTTGCAAAGTGTTTCATGGAAGATAATATTTTCCACCTTCTCACCTTCTAGTCCGTGTTCCTCTTCTGCCCAGTTTCTTCCTGAGGGAGGTGGGGCTAAAATGACTTCAAATTCCCTGTGAGTGCTCTTAAGATAACGGTGACCTCTCCTACATACCTGTGGTGGGAAACTGGTTTTTGAATTCCTTTCCCACCAAAGCCTTTAGGTCATGATTTCAGAAATTCATTCCTACTTCATTTTTGCTTTCCATTTTTCCTTTATTCCATTCCGGATCATTCCATAATTCTATGCTATCTTGGACTATTGTTTCCATCAAAAAAATAGAAACAGAATTTAGCAACTGAGGGATTATTCTGCCCAATGCTTTCACTTTATGGGGGAGGAACTGGGTTCCACAGCCATGAGGATTGCCAAAGCCATACAAATAGGTGGTAGAGTTGGGCTTGAACCTCAGAAGTTATACACTCTTTGACCAGATATCTTTTTTTTTTTTTTTTTGGCTATGCCTGGAGGCTTGTGGGATCTTACAATAGTTCCCCCACCAGGGATTGAACCCTGGCCACCTGAAGTGGAAGCATGGAGTCATAACCACTGTACTGCCAGGGAATTCCCTGACCAGATGTCTTTTTAAAGATATCAGACTTTTTTTTTTTTAAATAAATTTATTTATTTATTTTTGGCTGTGTTGGGTCTTCGTTGCTGCATGCAGGCTTTCTCTAGTTGCTGTGAGCAGGGGCTACTCTGTTGCGGTGCGCAGGCTTTTCATTGAGGTGGCTTCTCTTGTGCGACACGGGCTCTAGAAGCGCGGCTTTCAGTAGCTGCAGCATGTGGGCTCAGTAGTTGTGGCTCATGAACTCTAGAGTGCAGGCTCAGTAGTTGTGGCACATGGGCTTAGTTGCTCTGCGGCATGTGGGATCCTCCCAGACCAGGGCTCGAACCCGTGTCCCCTGCATTGGCAGGCAGATTCTTTTTTTTTTAAAATGTTGGGGGTAGGAGTTTATTAATTAATTTATTTTTGCTGTTTTGGGTCTTCGTTTCTGTGCGAGGTCTTTCTCTAGTTGTGGCAAGCGGGGGCCACTCTTCATCGCGGTGCGCGGGCCTCTCATCATCGCGGCCTCTCTTGTTGGGGAGCACAGGCTCCAGATGCGCAGGCTCAGTAGTTGTGGCTCAAGGGCCTAGTTGCTCCACGGCATGTGGGATGCTCCCAGACCAGGGCTCAAACCCGTGTCCCCTGCATTAGCAGGCAGATTCTCAACCACTGCGCCACCAGGGAAGTACCAGACTGTCTTTAAAAGCTATCTGTCAAGTGAAACATTCTTCCCAGGATAACATTCTTTTATATTGCTAGTATATAAATATTTGGCTACTGTTGCAACAGAGACCTACCCAGTTTTACAATTTTTCACAGATTATACTGTTATGTTTTCAGTTTTCCCAGAGTGTACCTGTTCACCCAGGTACACTGTCCTTGAATCAATTGTTGAGCATCTACTATGTGTCACGCAGAACATAGGCGTTTTGGCCTGACTTTAATTGGAAGTACTCTTTGCATTCGCGTAGAATCATTTAACATTGGATTGCTAGTAACTGTACAGTTTTAGTGTAAGTAAGTGGTCCAGTAAGTGTGAGAAAATTAATAACAAGAATTGAATCCTAATAGGATGTTGAAGGTAGACATTAAAGCCTTTATGCATTTAGGATTTCACACATGCAGAGGACCCCCCCAACCCCTAATTATTTATTTATACATTGTCTTATTGAAGTAGTTGATTTACAATGTTATATTAGTTTCAGGTGTACAACACAGTGATTCAATATTTTTCTAGATTATACTCCATTTAAAGGTGTATTGGCGGTATTCCTTGTGCTCTACATTACATCTTTGCATCTTATTTATTTTATACCTAGTAGTCTGAACCTCTTCATCTCCTTCCCCTATCTTGCCCCTCCTCTCACCCCCCCTTCCACTATTAACCACTAGTTTGTTCTCTGTATAAGAACCGCCAAGTGTGGTTTTTAAAGTCTCCTGAACTTGCTACAAAGAATGCCAACAAAGGTTAATCTCCGGGGATCTGTTTCTATTTACTCATCTTCCTCCATCCCCGCCCCCAACTCCACAGTGGGCTCCACCTGCAGGGGGCCCCGGGGGACCAGGGGGCCCGGGCGCCCGGGAGAAGCGCGGCACTCCCGCGGGTGGGACTGGCCCGTGGCGCGGTCCCGGCCGCTGCCGCCAGCCTGGGTCGGGTCGCGAGTCCCCGGCGGCCGGGGCGGGGCGGGCGGCGTCCTGCTCTTCCTGCCGCGCTCGGACCTCCCCCTCTGTCGACACTTGCGCGGGGCCCTGGCGTCGGCGTCGGCGTGAGGACTGTGCTTGCCTCGGGCGTGGCTCTGCAGGTGCGGCCCTGACTCACCACAGAACCTCCAAAGGCGTTAACCGGCTCGCCCCCAGGAACCCGAGCCTTTGTTCTGCGTTGCAGGAGGGCCGGGCAGGGCTGCGGCAGGCACTACCAAGGCCGCGCCGCGCTGGGCGCCGAGTTGAAGCAGCCCCTGGCCTTTGAGGAGGCGGTCCCCCGCCATCTCTGGCCCCGTGAGGTAGGGTGACTGGCCTGGCCCCGGGACCCCCTAGACGCCCCTTCTCCGCGGCCACCACCCAAGCCCCGCGGGCTCCCGACCGGAACTGAGTTCCCGAGTGCTCAGCTAAGGGGCGCCCGCGAGACTGGAGCGCAACTTCGTGCTGGGCTTCTAGAAAGGCCCTTTCAGGGGTCACAAAAAGGCCGAAGCGCAAAAGGAAGACTGTTCCCCAGAACACAAATGTAGAAGTCCCCAGAGCTGTTGCCTTAGAAACAGAGAATTCTGATTTGCACACGACTTTGCATAACCACCTGCAAGTTATTGATTTAGCACAGATAAATGGACCCCATGCTTTGCTTCCTCTTCTTCAATATCAGCATCTAATTATCTGCCCTCCCTCCTCCCCCACAGCCAGCCCGCTAACGCTATTTACATGATAATGTGCCTTGTTCCCTCCCCTGGTGTACTGCAGTGATTTGGGGTGGGTGGGGTTATATTAGGGTTGTGGGCATTTACCCACATTTAGGGTGGTGGAAAATGGGGTAGCCACTTGGGCTTTGCCTGTTGATCACCTTGGTAACACTGTCACCTGGCATGGAGAATGAGAACCTCTGACAAGGTGAAGCAGGCAGTGAGTCTCAGGGTTGGGGACCGCTGGTGAGAGGGAGAAATGTGACTGCAGCCCTGAAGTGTCACTAACATGGACCCTGTGACTACATAGATTATTTGGGTGAGCGCAGGACAGCAGCCAGTCTGCTTCCTGGGATTCACATGCTGAAAGATGTTCACCTTGAATCAAGGTGGAGTGGCTTGAGGATTTATAGGTGCTGTACATGTCAGCAACTGTGTCAAGCACACAATGTGCATAGGCTTGAGGGCTGGGCTCCTTTGTTCTGTTATTTGTCCGGACTGCTGTGTCAGATATTAGCTCCTGAGAGCTGGGACTATGAGAATTTATCCATCGTTAAATCCCCATAGGATTTAACGTTAAATTTAATGTTAAATCCCCACATAGGCATGTGGCAGATGCTTAAAATATTGTTGAATGAATCCATTTTGCCCATAAAGTATCTTCTCATAAATAAGGTCACCTCTGTATGATATGGGAAATGTAAACAAACAAATATATAAATGAATGTCACCGATTCTGTCTCTCAGCCTTCATTTCCTCCTGTGATTCCAAGCCCTGTTGAGTTGGGTTGGTCTATGACAGTAGTTCTTTAAGTCCAGGCTGCATCAGAATTACCTTGTCAACACAGATTGCTGGGCTTTGTCCCCAGAGTTTCTGATTCAATAGGTCGGGGGCTGAGAATTTGGATGTCTAACAAGTTGCCAGGTGACACTGAAGCTGGTGATCTGGGGACCACACTTTGAGAACCACTGCTTAACAAGGTCTAGAGAAATTGCTGCAGGCCTGCCTCTGCTCTAGCTCTGTCATGAAACACATAAGCTGGGGAATCCTGTTCTAGCTTCTAGAATTCCTGATTCCCAAAACAGCTGATCATGTTACCCTTTGCTTAAAATCTTATAATGGCTTCCACTGTTCCTACGCTAAAGATTAAGATCCTCAGCAAACCCTACACACCCTCAGATGCTGTGGGCCTTGCTCTCTAGCCCCATCTTTTTCTCTTCTTTGTGCACTAAGCTGTTTTTTCTTTTGTCCCCACCACCGGGCCTTTGCACATGCCATTGCTTTTGTCTGTGCCAGGCTCCCTACCCCCCTATTTTGAATAGTTAACTCCTAGCGGTTCTTAGGTCAAGTGTTACTTTCACAGGGGATTCTCTTGATTTCCCCCAAAGGTCAAATCTCCCCATTATGTGCTTTCGTGGCACCGTATATTTCTATCTTAACATTTTGTGTAGGAGTTGTAATTTAACACATAAATCCTCATAATTATTTGGTTAATGTCTGTCTTCTCTGCTATACTCTTAGCTCCATGAGGTCAGGGACCTTGTCCATTCTGCCTCATGAATGTACACTGGTACTTAGTTCAGTACCTGGCATATAGTAGGCATTCAGTAAATTCAGTAAATATTATGGTATAATTCAATGAACTTTGTTTCCAGAGATGTGTACTCCTCTGCCTTTTTGCTCTATTTCCTTTGCAGGTCAGAGTTGATGTCCATTTCTGTGGGGTTAACTTTGCTGATATTTTGGCCTGTCGTGATCAGTATCAGGAAAGGCCCCAACTTCCCTTCACACCCGGTGAGTACGAAGGGGCCAAGTGACTCCTTCAAAAAAAGAAGATATAGAGTGTTTTCAGAACCATGTGCTTCATCTTGGGCACTACGGATGGCAGTGTCTGCCTGCTGTCAGTGGTGTCTTAGATATGTCAGCCTCACTACTAATTAGAATCACTAGATTGCAAGTGCTGTGAGGGAAGGTTCTATTACTGTCTTGCTCAACATTATTTCCCTCCCCCCACCCCCAGCCCCATTAGTACTCTTGTATCTGGCTCATAGTAGATGCTCAATAAACACTTGATGGATTGATTGATTGAAATATAGTTGATGTACAATGTTATGTTAGTTTCATGTGCACTACATAGTGATGTGACATTTGCATACATTATGAAATGATCACTATGGTAAGTCCAGTAACCATGTGTCCCATACAAAGTTATTACAATATTATTGACCATATCCTTATGCTATATATTACATCCCTGTGGCTTTTTATTTTACAACTGAAGATTTGTACCTCTTAATCCCCTTCACTTATTTCATCCACCCCTCAATAAATACTTTAAAAATGCGTAAACGAACAAATACAATTTTACATATCATTATACTCACCAGAATCCTGATCAGAACCATCGTTGGCCATAGTCATTCCCTTTCATTCCTTGACAGTGCCTCAATTTTGTTTTTACCCTGAAGGATCATAAACATCTGGTTGCAGCTAAAACTCTCAGTCCTCATGAATACATTCCCAAAGAAACCTAATACCAGAGGATCAGAAAGAAACAGGTTATACATTTCTTAGCAGCCTGCTCTCTGATTTGCATTATGCCCAATCTGATTACATTTAGATCCTGAATATGTGGACCAATGACTGATTTTTGTTGCTGAAATTTATTAAAAGAGATATAAGTATAGTTTAGTATATATCTGTATATATATATATATAAGTAATATACAGTTATATACTGTAAATATACAGTACATGTATACTTTATACAGATATATACTATTAGGGATACAGTGATTGCATATTAGGGATACAGTGATTGCAAAACAGTTGCTGTGTTTTGGCCTTAGGGTACTTGGTTAAGTCTCAACAATTGGAACCATTTCCCTCTGTTTGTATTTGTTGAAATGCTGGATGGGGGAAGATGTCATACTCAATTGAGTTATTCTTCTGGCGGCTCAAGTGGGAAATGTATGATAATTAAATTCAGAAATTTGGAGGTAGAAGAGGAAAGGGCAGACAACACCAATTCATCCAACTGAGCCAAGTACTATGTGAATAAATATAGTTCATGTCCTCGAGGGCCTCATAGTTCAGAAGAGGAGACATGGAAACAGATAAATACAATATGGTAAATTTGTCATTGAGGTGCTGTAGGAACCCGAGGCCCCAGTGATCAAGGTCAAAAGTACTTGTGTACCCGTGATTCTCTGTGCTTTCGCCCATTCTTACAATTTTCATTTGTGTCACGGTAAGAATGGGACTACTATAGCTTTTTAGGTTGTTATCACGAAATCTTAGTTCACTTTCCCGTGCTTTGGGTACAACACTCTTACCCTTCTTCCTGGGTCGGGGGAACACAAACCCTCTCAGCTCCAGATGACTCATAGGACGGCCTGTTGATCAGGGTTTTCTCATCTCTCTTGTGCTGGGCTTTACAGATAATCTTTAAACTATTTGTTTTAGGAATGGAGTTTTCTGGGACAGTATTGGAGACAGGCACAGATGTCAGCACGGTGAAAGAGGTAAATTAGTTGAATCTAGGGAATTGATGTGTGGGTAACTATGAGAAATGTGCTAACCTCATTTGTAGCCAAAGGGTCTTGCTTCTCCTGGACTTTGCCAGCAGACACCAAAGGGAAAACGAGACGGAGCAGGGAGAAACTAATTCTGAATTGAGGGAAGGAAGTCTGTGGAAGTTCCTGGCTTCGTTAAATATTTTATTACTAATAAAAGGCAGCACCTGGATTTTTAGTTACTGAGAGGATAGAGAATTCTCAAGTTTCAGTCTCGTGAAAGAAATGAACACTGGGATTCTAATTCATATTAGTCTTTTTCTTTTCTTTTCTTTTCTTTTTTTCTTTTTTTTGCGGTATGTGGGCCTCTCATGTTGTGGCCTCCCCCGTTGCGGAGCACAGGCTCCGGACGCACAGGCTCAGCGGCCATGGGCCTAGCGGCTCCGCGGCATATGGGATCTTCCCAGACCGGGACACGAACCCGTGTCCCCTTCATCGGCAGGTGGACTCTCAACCACTGTGCCACCAGGGAAGCCCCATATTAGTCTTTTTCTTGCTCAGTCCTATCATTGTCCAAAATGTGCTCAGATTGGCTTGGCCACCTGATGGGGGTAGTGAGAAAATGGCTGAATTATTTACTGAACAGTAACACTGAACAGATAATTAAGGGAACCTGTGTCTCAGTGGGTCGGAAAGAAAGATTTTCTTTCTTTTTTGGATTAATTCGGGAAGGGATAAATAGCAAGGGCATGCATTTGAACATACCCTTAATGGTATTTTCCCTTCAGGGAGATGGAGTTATTGGCGTGAGTGGCTTTAATGGTATGGCTGAAGAATGCATCACTGACCACAAGGTAGCCCTACCTCTCAATACTAGTCCTTGGAGATATTTTTTCTGCTTTCTTTTCTTTACTTTTCATCTATCCATCATTCCTTCTTCTCCTTTCCCTCTCTTTCTTTGTATTCTTTTGGTTATATCTTGTTTCTCAGCCAAGCACTTCTTTCTTTCAAATGCTAAACGCCCCTTTTTTTTTTTTTTTGCGGTACGCGGGCCTCTCACTGTTGTGGCCTCCCTCTCCCGTTGCGGAGCACAGGCTCCGGACGCGCAGGCGCAGCGGCCATGGCTCACGGGCCCAGCGGCTCCGCGGCATGTGGGATCTTCCCGGACCGGGGCACGAACCCGTGTCCCCTGCATCGGCAGGTGGACTCTCAACCACTGTGCCACCAGGGAAGCCCTAAACCCCTTTTTTATATCGGTGTGACAACACTTGCACAGAGGTTTGTTTGTGTAGAGTGGTTTAATGAAGAAGGGCATTTTG
This sequence comes from Globicephala melas, assembly GCF_963455315.2. Lineage (NCBI taxonomy): Eukaryota > Metazoa > Chordata > Mammalia > Artiodactyla > Delphinidae > Globicephala > Globicephala melas. The sequence goes on from NC_083314.1 coordinate 51,643,955, forward strand.
TTTTCTGAGCCCCGGAGCAACTGACTGGCTCTCCAAGTGGACCATAGTTAGGGGGTTTTGGTAGAAAAACTGGTTTGGGGCATTGAGCTGGATGTAATGGGTTTCTTCCCCACATCAAGCTTGTGAAAGAGAGAGTCCTGGGAACGTTGCCAGCGAGGGTGGGCGTGGGGTGGGCTATGTTTGTGCAGGATGTGAATGATGCCCCCTAGTGGTGAACTGTACACTTTTTTAAAAAACAGCTTTATGTGAGGTAAAATTTTTATACCATCCAGTTCACTCATTATACTACAGTGGCCTGTGTTACCTCCTCTGTAAGCTGGTTCCTTCCTGATCCAGATGCCAGCCTTAGGATTTTCGAAGAGTGATGCACCCAAGTCTTGAACTTGGCCACTGCTCGCTTGGTCTTGACTTCCACTGGGCTTGGTTCCTGACATGTGTTGCCCTTTGCAAATCAAATCATAATATATATATTGAGCAGCCTCTATGAAAAGGTACAGGTGCTTAATCTCTAAGTCACTGTTATCTCTTTTATAGGCACTGTGGCAGATTCCAGAAAGGGTCCCCCTCCGAGAAGCTGCTGCCCTGCTGGTATCTTATGGCACTGCTACTTTGGCCTTGGAGCGTCAGGCCCATACCCAGCCTGGGTGAGAACTGTGTAGACAATAGAGGGCTAGATGGTACCTTCTCTGATACCAGAAGTGTCCACCAAGACCTTGCCCCTTCCTTTCCTTTCCCTGACCCTTACCTCATGTCTATCTGAGGAAAGGCCGAAGGAAGGTAGCGAGTGACCCAAGATTGGAGTCTGGTGACAGTGGGGATATCCTTTTGTCTGAGAGGGAATGGTAGACTGAGAACTTGGCCAACATGTATTTGGAGAAATCTGTCCCTCAAGTCTGACTCCTCTGGATATCACCTCCTAGAAAACTTTACATTTTAGCCAGCTGGTTTATTTAAACTCGCTTCACTCTGGTTTTAATGGAGGCCTGTGGTATTTGTTTCTGTGAGGCTTGGTTGGGTGTACCTAAGTGGGATATTTCAAACTCAGAGGTGCTGAATTTCCCACTTTACCTGGAGCATAACTACAGCTTCTTGCTCTTTTCAGAGAGCCTCAGAATTGATCCAGGGAGATGGGCTTAGTTGAGCAGTGGCTGTTACCTTCTAAAATTTGGCAGTGTTTAGTAGGAGAATGATTTTAGGACAGAATTTATGAAGCAGAAATTGGAGTGGTAGTGCAAAGGAAGGCTGCCACTGGAATGAGGAAGAGACTACCTAGAGAGATTAAGGACCCTTACCTGGGAAGTCTTCAAGACGGGACTAAATTAGCACTGATCTACATACATAACCCAGCCTGAGAAGCTGGAGAGCATACATATATGTGTACATGTACATGAAAGGTCGAATGAAATGGCCTCTCAGTTCTCTTCTTGCTTGAAAATGTCCTAGCTTCAAAATGTTCGTGAAATCATACCGTTGGAGGATTTTTGATGTCTTGAGTAACACTCATCTTTCTCTGGCACAGAGAAGCTGTTTTAGTGACAGCAGCAGCTGGAGCCACAGGCCGTGCCGTGATTGATGTGGCAGCAAGTGTTCTTCAAGGTCACTTCAAGGTCAAGGTATTTGCATGTTTGATTCTCCATTAAAAAATATCATACCTCTTGTTTTCAAACATGGAATCTATTCATTTGTTTATTAAAAATCATATGCAAGTTACTGGGGATGTAAAGTAACCTAGAGTAGGGTCTTGCCATCTGTTTGCTTGCAGACTAGTGAGGGGACTTAGGAGTAAACCACTCATCCTTCTAAGTTACTAGAACCTGGCAAGGTTCAATTCGCTTCACAACCTCTGAAGATTCTATTCCTTCTACCTATAATGCTCTAAACTGTCCCCCCCGAGCTTCAAATTTAAACTCAGATGTCGCTTTTTTGGAGAAGTATTCTTTGTCCCTCAGGAGATGTTTGTCCCCTCCCCTGGACTATTTGTATGTGGTCTCATAGCATCCTGTACTTCTCTTTCATAGCATGTGGTTAATCCTTTACTTGTGTCATTACTAGATCAATGTGTCCCTCCCACTGGACTGTAATCCCCATCAAGGCAGGAGTAGTGTCTGTTTGATTCATTATTGCAGTCCCAGCACCTAACATGGTGCCGAGACCTTAGTAGGCACTCAATAATTATTTCTTGAATGAATGAATAAATACATGAAAGCAAGACCCACCTCTCTACAGGGGCTTTTCTCGGAGGCTGCAGGTGTTAGAGAAGAAGGATTTCTTGGAGGAGGTGGACGTTTAAGCTGACTTTTGCAGGACTGATAGCAGTTGAATAGAGGAAGAAGGGAAGGGAAGGCCATTTTAGTGGTGGGAGGACATATTAGAAGACAGAGACATAGGTACTAACGTGATGCATTCAGGGAATTGCAAATAGCATCTGTGGAGCGAAGGATATGTGTGGGGAACAGTGGGAGATGACTCTAGGGAGCGGAGCAGAGATAAGATCATGAGACACTGAGGAATTTGAACATTTCTTGGAAGCTGCAGGAGCTATTGAGGATTTTGTAGAGAAGTGACATGATCATCTTTGCATTTTGCAAAGTTCACTTTGGTAGCAGTGGGGATGAGGGATAGGGGCAAGGTCAGAGGCAATAGGACAGATTCCTGGAGCAATCCAAGCCAGAGGTGATGATACTTGAAACAAGGCACTGGAAGCGATGATCAGAGAGATACCAAAGTAGAAGAAAATAGAGAATTTGGTGACTGGGGAGCATCCTGATATAGTTGAAGGAACAAAGACTTTGACATTAGCCTGACCTAGGGGCAAACTGTAGCTCTGTCTCTGGCTTAACAGCTTCAGTTTCCTCATTTGTACAATAATGCTTTCTCATTGGGTGGTTGTGGGAATATTGAGGTCACTCGTGCCATGTGCCGGTTTGAGGGCATGGTGTGTCATGGAGGATCCCTTAAAAAGGGATCCTGTTATTATTAGATATTGAGTGGGAAGGCGCAAACTAGGTGCACTTGGGGATTTGCCATTTGCTGGGACTGAGGACCCAGGAGGATATGGTGAGTTCAGTTTTGGATGTGCTGAGTGTGAGGTTCCTGCGTAGCCTGCGGTGGGGATATCCAGAGGCGCCAAGATGCTATACAGGTTTGGTGATAATTGGACTGGTGTGGAATTTCTCCAGGTGGCAGCTCTCTTTTCTCACATTGACTTTCTTTTGGGAAGGACATATGAGTTCTGAAAGCAGTCTTAGATACCAGGAGGCTCTTCATGGAGTATTAACACATTTCAACTCAAAAGTGAGGGCTTTTAGCACCTCTCTTAGCGGGGAGACCACAGTTAGTCTCATTAGTTAGTCTCACAGTTAGTCTCGAAGTCTAGAACCACTGACTATTTAACATTTCTGGGAAGATAAAACTGTACCATTTGTTTTATTTATTTATTTTTAATTTTTTTAAAAAAATATTTATTTACTTATTTTTGGCTGTGTTGGGTTTTCGTTTCTGTGAGAGGGCTTTCTCTAGTTGCGGCAAGCGGGGCCACTCTTCATCGCGGTGCGCGGGCCTCTCATTATCGCGGCCTCTCTTGTTGCGGAGCACAGGCTCCAGATGCGCAGGCTCAGTAGTTGTGGCTCACGGGCCTAGTAGCTCCGCAGCATGTGGAATCTTCCCAGACCAGGGCTCGAACCTGTGTCCCCTGAATTGGCAGGCAGATTCTCAACCACTGCGCCACCAGGGAAGCCCTATTTTTAATTTATTTTAAAAGGAGATTCTGCTACTTTTTTTTTTTTTTTTTGGTTGCACTGGGTCTTAGTTGCAGCAGGTGGGCTCCTTAGTTGTGGCATGCATGTGGGATCTAGTTCCCTGACCAGGGATCAAACCCGGGACCCCTGCATTGGGAGCGTGGAGTCTTATCCACTGCACCACCAGGGAAGTCCCTACCATTTGTTTTAAATAGTTATAGGAAGTTAAGTAGAGAGAAAAATTTGTTTTAATTCAGATATTAAAATTAATCTAAGCTGTATTTTCTTTAGCAGCAATAATGGTTTTAAGCAAAAACAAACAAAATATAATGTCATCATGCCACCTACTTGGAACAGGTCATTTTGATAACATCTTTCATTCACAGTATTTCATATTGCTTTCACATTGCCTCCACAGCAATTATCTTACCCTTGGTCCTCACAGACCCCTTGGGAGATGGGGAATGAAAGTGTTTATTATCCCTATTTCACAGACAAAGAAGGTGAGGCACGAAGAGAGAAAATGATTCACAGCAGGCCTCACTGGGACCTACAGAGAATCCTGGGGTTGGAATCAGGTGCCTGACCCTCGACTGGTGTCTTCCCTCTATGGCACTGTGTGCTGATAGCAGTCAGTGAAACGCAGATGTTTGAGGGTTCCACTGGGGAGTATATGAGGGTAACTTTCAGTTTCAAATAGTTATGGGTGAGTTTGGAATTTTTTAAGGACACAGATGTTCTTGGGTGTTTGCACATTCTGAATGTCACCTTGGGGCCAAAGTGCTTGGGCTAGTGGATGCTGCTCAGGGATAAGGCACCTCTAGGCAATTCTTGAATGTCTGAAGATTTTCTGGAGACTTCCAAACCCCAGACTTCCTCACAATATCGCCCACAGCCATCTATGCCATCTTTGGCAGGTCTTAGGCATGGCTTTCTCCCAGGGTGATGGAGTGGAAAAGCATGGGCTTTGGAATCAGCAGCATTGGATTTGAATAGTTGTTCTATCACCTACTACCTGGATGATCCTGGCTTAATTATTGGGTTGGACAAGAAGTTTGTTCGGTTAGTGAATACATTGTTCAGTAAAGTTCTTCATGAAAATGAAAAATGTGTCTTTTATTTTTACTTAAAACCGAACAAACTTTTTGGCCGACCCAATACTTAACCTTTCTGGGTCTTTGTTTCCATCTACAGAATGGGAGTAACTGTACCTCCCCCATAATGTTCTTATGAGGTTTAAATAGAATAAACGATTGCATATGTGTAACAATAGATTCAGTTTATCCAACACTTTGTTTTCTAAGTGCTTTATAGACAGTATTCCATTTAATTTTAAAAATTTATCTTATTTTATGGATGGGGTAACTGAAGCTTAGAGGAGTTGGCAGGCAAAATAGAGGTTAAAAGCATGAACTCTAGAGACGAATTACCTGGGTTTGGATCCCAGTTCTGCCTCCCATGAGCTGTGTGACCTTGGGCAAGATACTTAACCTCTTTTGCCTCAGTTTCTTCATCTTTAAAATGGGGATAATAATAGTATGCGTATTATTGGGATATTAAGATTAAATGAGTTATTAATATATGTAAAGCATTTAGAATAGTGTTGGGCACATAGTAAGCACCATGTAAGTGTTAGTTCTTACTGAGTAATTTGCCTTAGGTAATACAGCTAGTTAGTAGTAGAGCCAGGATTTGAGCTCAGGTCTGTCTGACTTCAAGATCTTTCCATTGAATCATGTTTTACCCTCTGAGAAGTTTTTCCTGATCTTGTAGATCGAGGTTAGACACCTCTAGCTTGCACATACTGGACCCAGTATGATGGCAGTACTTCTGCCATCATACTGCTGGATCTTGCTTTTTTGACTCTAAGCTGGTTATTTAGCTTGTGTCCTTACTACTTGACTCATAGTGGGTACTCAATAAATGGTGGTTTTAATTTGCATTTGGAGAAGAACTTGTGAGTGTCTCCTGAACTGTCGCCTAGCTAGACCCACTGGGGTTCCAGGATTCCTGGAAATGTGGATCACGTTGCCAGTGGGTATGCAGGGGCCAGTGTGATGGTGCTGTGTGATGGGCCTTATGTGTTGGGTTGAGGCTGATGCTAGGACAGTGAGGTCACGCTGGTTTCCTTCTTTAGTTGGAGGCTGGGTGGGTGGGGTGAGCCTTCTTGGTATGTATTCTGGACCATCAGAAGCATTGTGTTCTTTATGTAGGTAATAGCTGCAGCCGTGCAAGCTGGCAATGCAGAGGGGTGCACAGTCCATCGTGAGCTACAGTCAGGGCAGCCTGAAGGAAGCAGTGGGGAAGCTGGTGGGCAGTGGCGGGGTGAACGTGGTCATTGATACCGTGGAAGGAGATATCTTCCTGGAGGCTCTCCGCAGGTACATGCAGTGGTCCTCCCGAGTGGGCTAGACCTGGGCCTCTGCAGAAACCTTTCCAGACCTCTGTCTTCCTTCTGGCCTTGCTTCTTTTTTGTCTTTGCTGCTCACTTTTCCCATAGCCACTGGCATCAACGAGAACAGCTGAGTGGCTGGGTGAAAAGGAATAGAAGCAGAGGGAAAATCAGGAAATGCTTAAATATAGCAAAAACAAAATAGCCAACTGGAAAATATCCAAAAAACGACTGCGGACTCTCTAGTTGGCAATATCAAATGTTTTAGAAATTATACATGTGTTAAATTCAGCTATGCCTGCCCCCACTAACTACTTTATATACATGGTGTCGGTAATTCTTGAGATCATTGTTCAGATGTTAGAATTACTGGGGTGGCAGTCTCCCAGTTCACTGAGCAGCAAGGTACAGACTCTTTTGATCTTACTGGTTTCTGAAGCAGCCACCAGTATAGGTGTCTCCTTGACTTGTTTTATTAAAAAAAAAAAAAAATCACTGGAGATTTCATGGGACTGCTGTAACCACACCAATTCTCATTCTGTTTCAACCAGAGACCCTGAAGGGCTCTGATAATGTTAACTTCATTTCTTGTGTCATCCTGGTAAGCACAGTTTTGTGGTTTATCTTAGTTTAAAGTAGAAGAAACAGAAGCAGAGAGAGCAGCTTGCCCACAGAAGGGATCCATGTGGTTCTATAGCCCCTGTGCATCACTGCACTGTGTCCACTACTGTGCTTAGACAGGAGGCAAAGGGAGGAGTGTGTTGACTAAATGGGGAGCCAGGACAGAGGACTGCTAATTCATACCCTTCTCTTGCCTTCCAGGTAATAGTATTTTGTCAATTATTCAAAATTCCCTAGAAAAGTATATAAATTAAATGAGTCCTAAAGTAAGCCTTAGTGTAAAGCAAATGATGCTTCATGAGAGTGTCTGAATTCTTATTCTTGCTTCCTAAGTTCAAAATTTTCAAACTGAGTTGTTCAGCATTGGAATGATATCTGTTTATACCTGATTCCCTTCCACAAAGTAGTTGAGTAGTTAAATAGACAGTTTTGATTCTAAAGTGGGTTCCCTTACAAGACTGGCTAGTTTCTCTGACCCCCTACTATCTTGCTTACGGCTTATTTTTCTATTTTCCTACTGAGGAATACAAATTGGTGTAGAATGGGTCACCCCTGCCAGTTTGTAAGGTCAATAGGAATTCCCAGCTGGGTGTTTAATGCATGTTGCTTTTTTTGTTAATTGTGGTAAAATATACAGTAACCTAATATTTAGCATTTTAACCATTTGTAAGTATACAATTAAACATATTGACAATGTTGTGTCAACATCCCCAACAAAAACTCTGTACCCATTACACACCTGCCCCCCACCCCCAAAACCTACTTTGTCTCTCTGAATTAATGTACATTGCTTTCTCTCCTCTCATTCTGTGTTTTTTTTTATTGTGGTAAAAAATACATAACAAAAGACTTGCTACATTTACCATTGTAAAGTGTAAGTTCAGTAGTGTTAAGTATATTTACATTGTTGTGAAACAGATCTTCATAAGTTTTTCTTCTTGCAAAGCTGAATTCTATATCCATTAAACAACAGCTCCTCTTTCCCCGCTTCTCCCCAGCCGTTGGTAACCACATTCTACTTTGCTTCTATGAATTCGACTACTTTAGATACCCCATATAAGTAGAATAATACAGTAGTTGTCTTTTTGTAAATGGCTTATTTCACTTACCATAATGGCCTCAAGGTTCATGCATGTTTTAACATGTGACAGGATTTCCTTCCTTTTTGAGGCTGAATAATATTCTACTGTATGTATATAACACATTTTGTTTAAACATCCATCAGTTGATGGACATTTGGATTGTTTCCACCTCTTGGCTATTATAGATAGTACTGCTGTAAACATGGGTGTACAAATATCTCTTCAAGACCCTGCTTTCACTTCTCTTGGATATAGATTCAGAACTGAGATTTCTGGATCATATGGTAGTTCTATTTTTAATTTTTTGAGGAACCTCCATACTGTTTTCCATAGCATTTGCACCATTTTACAATCCCACCAACAGTCCATGAGGGTTCCATTTTTCTAAATCCTTACCAACACTTAATTTCTGTTTTTTTTTCTTTTTTTAAATAGTAGCCATCCTAATGGCTGTGAATGTACATTGCCTTTTATAATCTTTTTTTCTTCTCCTTTTCCCCTCAGCCTGGCATGGGAGGGCAGGATTGTGGTGGTGGGTGTTGCTGGAGGAACCATTGCTTCTGTGCCGGCCAGTCTTCTGCTCCTGAAGAATATCTCTGCCATGGGGCTGTACTGGGGCCGATAGCAGGACCAGAACTTTCCCCTCTTCTTCAGAGGCCTGTCCTCAGCAATTCAGTACTGCCAGGAAGGGTGCATCCAGCCATACATTGGAGCGGTTTTTAAGCTGGAGGAAGTGAGACGCTCTTAAGGGATGTGTTGTAGATAAGGCCAGGAAATAATCTGTGCCAAACTACTGGATAGTTTCTCTCTAGGTACTATAAATCCTCCTTTTATAGAATTAAAGAGTAAACACAGTGCAGAATAATGAGGTGTCACAGGCTGCAGAGTCATAGGATTTCTCCCTGTTGGGTTGTATGGCTGTATACTCAGGCCTAGTAAGCCAGTGGGAAACTGAAACTGTGAAGGCCATGAAGGAGCTGGATTTTGAGGGCTCTGTCTACATCACTGGTGTCTTAAATAGAGGGATGTGGTAGTACTTAGAAAATAATTTACCCGTGTTGATATGAACTCTGAACTTCACAACATACAAGTCTAGAAAGGAAGCACTTAACTTGACCTTTGATTTTAGAATACAGACTCCTTTAAAGTACAACCAGATGATTTAAGCTGGAGTTCTGTGAACAGAACACCAAAATCATGCTCAGTATCATATGACTATATAATTCATCCATTAGTCACTGTAGTTAATTTCATTGGCTATTCAAGCCCTTTTTCATTCCCTCACAGTCCCATTAATGTGGCCTGAACTTCCTCCAAAGTATAATTGTGCGCATTCATATGCAGTATAGTTGTAAATGTGATTCTGTTATGCATTCGCTGTGAAGGGTTTTTTTTCTTTTGGTTGCACCTTGTGGCTTATGGGACCTTAGTTTCCCAACCAAGGATCGAAATCCGGACCCTGGCAGTGAAAGTACTGAGTCCTAACCACTGGACCTTCAGGGAATTGCTGAAGGGGTTTTTTTTTTTTTTTGGCTTAATTTGTTTTAGTGTTCAAAAAACTGTTCTGGTAACTCTAGTCAGCCACTGATGGAGGTGGTGTTCCATTCATATGCAGATTCGTGGAGCCCAAGCTGCCAGGCTTCATTGCTCTCCAGCCTTCCATTTTTATGTTTTTCCTATGATGAGGCACATTCTTCTCAAACATGTTTTACTTTCCTCCTCATCTTTTTGGTATGTCAGTCAAGAAGGTAATGTTCAATGGTAAAAAGAGAACCTGACTGGCCGTCAGATAACTGTTGGATTCGATTCTGTTTTAGCTCTGTCCCCATGTGGTTACAACTTTGTGGAAGTCCTCTCGCCTTTCTGACCTTCACTTTCCACATCTCTGAAGTTGAGGGGCAGGAATTCCCTGACGGTCCTGTCATTAGGACGTGGCACTTTCACTGCCAGGGCCGGGTTCAATCCCTGGTCGGGGTATTAATATCCCATAAGACGTGTGGCATGGCCAAAAAAAAAAAAAAAAAAGTTGAGGGGTAGGACGGTATCAGTGGCTTTCAGATTATACTTCCGAGCCACATTCGGGATGGGGGGTTGCAGGTGTAGACTTGAGCCTCTTGGGCTCTGGGACTCCATTTCTGCTGCTGAGGCCTGAGTAGCTGCACGTTTTTATTTTTTTATTCATGCTTTTCTTAAGAAAAGGTTTTGTGGCTTAAAAACTTGAAAACCACCAGCTTAGAGAATTTCTGGATCCCTTTGCATCTTGTGGCTTTTATTATGTGACTCGTAAACTGAGGTTTGCTTTACCTGTGGCTCACATACACCTGTTGATGGAGGATAAGCACAGTTAGGCAGTACCGGCGTGGAACCGCGTGCTAGTCTGTGCTGTTTCTTCTCTGCTTTGGTGTGTTCTAGGTGCATCTGGTAAGAGAAAAAGCCAGAGGTAGATTACGGTTTTAATCATCCACAATGATATCCTCTCTTCTCTTAAACACAAATTACTAACCTGCTGTCAGCTTCCATTTGCCCTCCTTTTCACTGAGGAGGGCACATAGGATTTTTCTAGTTCTTCCCACTCTGCTGACCTTCCCGTTATCAACTGTTCCCCGAGGCCACGCTCCCTAACATATTTCAAGCATCTCATTTACACACCATCCATTTACTATTTCTTCCCTTTCTGCTTCTTTCAATATGCAAGCCATTTAGAATAATAGTAATAACGGCAGCTCACAGATGTTAGGTGCTTATTATGGGTCAAGAACTGTGCTAAGCACTTTACAGGCATCTTCTCACCTAATCTTCGCAACAACCCTTTGAGGTATGAACCATTTTTATCACATGTTGCAGATGAAGAAATCAAGACTTGTAGATCTAAGAAACCTGCCATATTGTATGTAGTAATGACAGACCTGGAATCCAGTCCATGTGTGTTTCTGACTCCAGAATTGGAGCTCCTTATGGCTATGTCAAACTCTCTCTTCAAACAAGCCAGGAAATTGCTTCTTAGAAACCTTATTCTAGTGTATGAAGTTTATCCATCTATCATGGAATCATCTATGTGAATGAACTATCTCACTGTTAAAATGACCAGGAATCTTGAATTTTCCTAAGCAGTACCAGAATTTATATATTTTGTTCTTTTAAAATGAAGATGATTAAATGAAATTATAATTAATTTCACTGAACTTTAAAGCCTGGGTAATATTTTTTTCATGTTTCCAGGTATACATGTATGTGTCTGCTCTCTGCTTTCTATTCTATTCCCTTGGTTCACATATCTGTTCCTATAATAGTATCACATTGTTTTATGTCTTTAGCTTTGAAGCATGTGTTAATATCTGGAAGAGTAACTCTTCCACCTGTGTTCTTCTTTTTCAAATATGACTTAGCTCTTAGTGAATCTTTATCCTTTTAGATAAATTTTGGAATAAATTTCTTTAGTTCGTCAAAAAATCTGGCTGAAATTTTGAATGGAATTGTGTTGACTTTAGAGATTAATTTGGAGGAGTATTGATATTTTTGCAATTTTAAGTTGTCTCATTTATGAACAGGGATATATTGCTATTTATTCAGATCTTTCATGTTTTTAAATAGAATTTAAAGTTGTTCTCCTTAAAGTTGTGTGGATTGTTCTGAGTTATGTTAATTACAAGTACCTTACTGGTTTTGTTGCCCTTGAGAACAATATTTTATTTCTGTTATATTTCCCAGTTGATTATTTCTGATATAGAGAAATACCAGTAATTTTTGTAAGCTGATCTTGTATCTTGTAAGTTTCTTCCATGTCTTTTCATGGCTTGATAGTCCATTTCTTTTTATCACTGAATAATATTACACTGTATGGGTATACTACAGCTTGTTTACCCATTCACCTACAGAAGGACATCTTGTTTGCTCCCAAGTTTTGGCAAATATGAACAAAGCTGCTATAAACATTCTTGTGTAGGTTTCTGGGTAGATGTAAATTTTCAACTCATTTGGGTAAATACTTAGGAATGCGATTGCTGGATCATATAAGATTATGTTTAATTTTATAAGAAACTGCTATACTGTCTTCCAAAGTAGTTGTATCATTTTGCATTCCCATCAATAAAGAATGAGAGTTGCCATTGCTCCACATCCTCATCAGCATTTGGTGGTGTTAGTTTTTGGATTTTAGACATTCCAATAGGTGTGTAGTAGAGGTATCTCACTGTTGTTTTAATTTACAATTCTCTAATGACAATATGATGAGCATCTTTTCATATGCTTATTTACCATCTATATATCTTCTTCTTCTTTTTTTTTTTTTTTACCGGTACATGGGCCTCTCACTGTTGTGGCCCTTCCCGTTGTGGAGCACAGGCTCCGGACGCGCAGGCTCAGCGGCCATGGCTCACGGCCCAGCCACTCCGCGGCACGTGGGATCTTCCCGGACCGGGGCATGAACCCGTGTCCCCTGCATCAGCAGGCAGACTCTCAACCACTGTGCCACCAGGGAAGCCCTGTATATTTTCTTTAGTAAAGTGTCTGCTTAGAGCTTTTGCACATTCGTAAATGGGGTTGTTTGTTTTCTTATTGTTGAGTTTTAAGAATTCTTTGTGTATTTTAGGTACAAGTTCTTTATCAGATATGCATTTTGCAAATATTTTTGTTCCAAGCTGTGGTTTATATTTTTATTCTTTTAAGTGTCTTTTGCAGAGCAGAAGTTTTTAATTTTAATATGTCCAATTTTTTTTCATGGATTGTGCTTCGGTGTTATATCTAAAAAACTCATTCCTAAATCTAAGGTGCCTTAGTTTTTATCTTGTCTTCTTCTGGAAGTTTTTTAGTTTTGCCTTTTACACTCATGTATAAGATCCATTTTGAGTTAATTTGGTGAAAGATATAAGGACAGTGTCTTCATTCATTTTTTTGCATTGGATATTCAGTTGTTCCAGCACCATTTTTTTTTCTTTTTTTAAAATAAATACATAAAGGCACACATTTATCTATTTATTTTTAAAATTTTGTTTAGTTTTGGCTGCGTTGGGTCTTCGTTGTTGCATGCAGGCTTTCTCTAGTTGTGGTGAGTGGGGACTACTCTTCATTGTGGCACATGTGCTTCTCATTGTCGTGACCTCTTGTTGCAGAGCACAGGTTCTAAGTGCGCAGGCTCAGTAGTTGTGGCGCACAGGCTTAGTTGCTCTGAGGCATGTGGGATTTTCCTGGACCAGGGATCGAACCCGTGTCCCCTGCAATGACAGTCGGACTCAACCACTGCGTCACCAGGGAAGTCTCCAAACTTACTTCTTAATGTGAGCTATTTTTCTATTTAAATGAAAGTTAGTTTTCAAAAATATCAAGATACCAACTTTGAAGCTAATTTTAGAATTTCCTGACACCTTTTGGGATAGTAGAAGACATGCTGGAGAGACCCCAGGAGAGAAGGAAGACAAATCAGGATTGAGAAAAGTACACAAGCCCCACTGGGAGCTACCTTTCCCACCATTCAGAGCTGATCAGTAGATATCACTAGTAATAAAGATCGATTGTCCCCAGCTCACTAATGTCAAAATGACTTAGATTGAAAGAGGCAGTCATTAAGGAGAGTGAGTTTCTTCAGGTTTAACAAGTATTGGTTAGAACCCCTAATGACCTGCTCTCTGCTTGCCTGTGTTCCTGCTTCATTAGAATGATTTTATTTGAAAGCATTTGACTCACATTTTAGTCATCGTTTGGTTGTTCTACCGTCTAAGCCATTAGTCTGAAAAAAGAATCAATGCAGCTCCAAGTGACAGCATTTATTCTATATTCACAGACTTTTCCCAGCTCTCTCTTGTAGGCTGGCTGCTGGAGAAATCACTCCCACACAGCTACCTCTTCTTTTCCTCTAACTGTGGGTCTATCCACCTGCACACACTTCTCTTGACAACTGAACTGAGGTTTTGTGCTATTAGCTGTGGAATAATCCTGTCTGCACATCACCCGTGTATTTGTCCCTGTTCCTTCCTCTGCAGCCTGCGTGGCTGTAGAACGCTATCTTTTCTATTGGAACTATGGTAAAGACAACGAAAGATTTGTTCTTCGGCAAGTAAAGGAAAATAAAAGTATCTACACATAATCACTTTTATTTAACAACAACAAAAAAAAGCTAAGTAAACTAAGAAAAATTCACAGTATTATTTGTTTCTCTTATTTTCCTTCCAAGATTGTATAACTAAATAAAGAGCAGTGATTTTTTCAAAATGTTTATTGTTTATATGGGTCATGTGAGGGAAGGAAAGGGTTGTATGTGATGTACATCCTCATTATGGAATACTAAGCAGTTATTAAAAAGAATGAGACAAACACATGTTGGCATGTCTCCTTGTTCTCTTCCGTGCTGCCTCTTTTTTCTTTTTTTTAATAGATCTTTATTGGAGTATAATTGCTTCACAGTACTGTGTTAGTTTCTGTTGTACACCAAAGTGAATCAGCCATATGCATACATATGTCCCCATATCCCCTCCCTCTTGAGCCTCCCTCCCATCCTCCCTATCCCACCCCTCTAGGTCATCACAAAGCACCGAGCCGATCTCCCTGTGCTACGCTGCTGCTTCCCACCAGCCAACTATTTTATATTCAGTAGTGTATATATGTCAGTGCTACTCTCCAGACACCGTGCTGCCTCTTCATCACAGCTAGATTGGAGACCTGATCTGGAAATATGCTGATTTCTGGAACTTTATCATTGTTGAGGAATCATACACAAAGTGGTTATTTTATTTTATTTTTGCTGTACATAGAAATGGCCAGTTTCCTGAACTTTGTTGAGTTCTATCATTATCTTTAAAAATGATATTGTTAAAATAATTACAATACCACAGGGTCATTGAAAAAAGTCAAACCAGCAAGGAGTTTTTGAGTAGAAGTTTCTATTCTATTTTTCTGTATCCTGTCTCAGTCCCTTTCTCCAGGGCAACCACTGTAAGCAGTTTGGTGTTAGTCTTGCAGACCTTTTTATTTGTATTTGTTTATTTTTTATTGATATTTAGTTGACTTATAATAATATGTTAGTTTCAGGTGTATTGCAGGCCATTTAAAACATATACACACATATGCATAAACACATTCACATGTATACATACACACAGAGATTTTTTAAAAATAAAGACATACATAGGTTTAAAAAATAACTGATCATAGTACATAGTACATTACTGTTCTGTAATGTACTATTTTAAATTAATAATATGTCATGGACATCATTCTGTATTAGAACATATAGACTTATTCTTTTTAACAGCTGCCTAGTATTCCATAATGAGGATGTATAATCCATACAACCGTTTCCTCATTAGTGAGTTTATTCATCTATCTAACAAACATTTATTGACGTGCTTCTGTGTTCCAAGCTCAGCACAGCATGGGGAATATGATGGTGAGCAAAAGTTTACAAATCTGGTGGGGGAGACAGACATAAATTAAAGCCATGCCCAAGCAGTGCCGTGAAAAGCATAGTGGAAGAATTTAACTCAGGGAGGTCAAGATAGGATTTCCTGAGGAAAGACCCTTGAACCTCTATATGAAGTTGGAGCCTTCTAGGAATCTAATTCTAGGAATTTAAATAATCAGGGAAGACAAGGAAGAATATGCTAGGACCCTGTGGCAAATGAAAGCATGGTGAGTAAAGAGGCCTGAACGAAGGCTAGTGGGGCTGGAGCTTAAGAAATGAAGGCGAGTGTTGTGAGATGAGGCTGGAGGTGGGACCAGGTTAGGCAGGGCTGGTGGGCCCGTTCTGGGTGTTTTGCCTTTACCCTACGAGCAATGGGATGCCATTGAAGTGTTCTAAGCAGGGGTGGGGTAGGGATGGCATGACCAGAATGGCATAGTCTATAGTGAGGAGGAAGGACTGGAGAGGGAGACCAGTTAGGAGTCCATGAAAGTCCAAAGGGGAGATGACGGTCTTGGACTAAGGTGGTGATTATGGGGAAGGAGAGAAATGGACAGCACGGGAGCTGTGTGGGAGGTAAAAGTGAAAGGACTTGGTGTTAGATTGGATATAGCAGTGGGGGTAAGGGGAGGGAGAGAGAAAAGTCAAGACTCGTAGGTTCCTGGATAGGTATTTGAGAGGAGGAACATCAAAAGGGAACATACTGAGACATCCAAGAGATGTCAAGTATGCAGTTTTATACCTTTCTGGTGCCAGAGTGGAGGTGTGGCCTAGAGATACAGATTTGGGAGGCATTTGCGTGGAGATGACAATGATGCCTGTGTTGTGGCTGAGACTGCCGCTGGAGAGCAGGTAGAGAGAAAAGGGAAGAGGGTTTAGATTAACCTTAAACATCTTTCCTTTCAGTAGAACTATAGAATATTTTGTGACTGTGCTGTGGCCACTGAAAAAGACTCAGAGAGAGGTAGTTTGGTGCTTCAATGTAAATCACAAGTGTTTAGAAGGAAGGCTACATTGCACAGTGGATAAAAGACCATTCTCTCGATGGAAGGCCAGTGACTGGGGCTCTAATTCCAGCTGTTTGACTGTGGGTTAGAGTCATCTTTTTACTTTTCTCATGTGAAAAATGAGGACAATAATACATTTTTTCTACTATGCATGGTTCATGTGAGGGTCAAGTGAGATAATAATCTATGTGAAGGTGCTTTGCAAATTGTCATTTTCATAATAGAGTACAAGGTTGACTAGTAGCGGTGTGTTCAAATTTATTTCAGACTTGAAGCAAAAATGTATATTTTTTTCATTCAGCCTATGCTGGGCTGACTTGGAGCAAAAGAATTGCTTGATTTTTAAAAGTGTCTCTCAAATATTTCTGCATTTGATTTTAGCTGAAGCCATTTGTGCTCTTTTATAAAGAATAATGGACAAAGTGATGAGGGCCTGATGATCTGATACACCTCAAAGACATACAGAGCCATCCAAGGTCTAGAGAAGGATGCCTAAATTGGGCCAGAGGGTCAGGAGAGGCCTTTGTGGGGGATGATGAAAGAATTAGGGCTTTTCATTCTGTAAAGACCCAGGCTGAGAGGGGAGTATAATTGAAATTTATAAAATAATGAAAATCGTAAGATAAAAATATGAACTTATGAAATCCCAGAGCACAAGAACTAGGGGCAACTTTATCATTTTAAAGAAATAGTTTAGGGCAAAGTAAAAATAGCACTTCTTTCCACAGAAATAGTGAGTATATGGAACTTACTACTCTGAAATTTGGTTAGCACCAAGCCAACTATTATAAGAGAAAGGCATGTTGTTGGAGGGTAGAATCATAGGAGAGTACAAAATGAAATTAAAACTATTTGGGCAAATCTCCCTAATCTTGGAGGATGACATCATAGAGACTGCCCGTTAAGCTTTCCTATCCCTATCTGGCACCTTTATCCAAATCAGCGTTCCTGAGTGGATATGCAAGAGATGACAGAGGACAGAATTGAGCTCAGAGGGCCTGGCTGCAAGTTCTACCTCTCTGACCTTAGGGACCCACTTCTTTTTTATGTACCTCAGTTTCCTCAACTGTAAAAAAAAAAAAAGTCATATCAGCATTAAAACCCACCTAACTATTGTGAGAGATTCAAATGAAGGCCTGTTCTGGAAGTGCTTTATAATTGATAAGCAGATATTATCTATATGAACTTAAGAATTTCCACATTTACTGTAACATCTCCAGTTCTATGTCCTCCAGGTGGGTTGACCTTCATGATTCTGGCTGGCCTCCTTGGGAGCAGTATTTCCCAACTCAGAGTGAAGGAAAGGACTGAGGGCAGGGAACAATCCCTCATCCTCTCGGGAGGTGGAGAGAGTGCAGATACCTCTTCTCTCATGCCTTTTCCTCCCTGGGAAGATGGAGAAATAAAAGCTAAGGAGAAATTTGCAGCATCTCTCTTCTCCTTCATATGCTTTGGGTGGTAAGATGTCACTTAAATAACTAGTGTGCTAGTCTCTGGGTAACTGTGAAGGTTCTTGTGGATCTTGGGAAAACTAAAAAAGGCCAATATAGGGCTGGATGAGAAAAACCATGGGGAATGGTTTCCTACGGTTTCTCATAGGTTTAGAATTTAAGGGAGAGAAAAAAATAGGACTGAAATTTTCTCTCAAGATGGCCATTGCAGTTCACTATGGCAGGAAAGCTGATGGAGATCTGGAGGGAGAGAGTGTGTCATGCCTGAAGGGTCCTCTGAATTCTGTGTGTGAACCTTGGGAATCTGATTTAGGCAAAGCAGCTAAGGTAACAGCAGGAAGACACAACCGATAACCAATACCTTATTTCCTCCACAGCAAACATGGACTGCTTCACTGGCCTTCCAAGCACTCCACCATCCACCCTCCCCTGACATCATTTCCCATGGGGTATTGTGGAGAGGGAATGGCCCATGAGCTAGGCAGCCCTGGATTTGAATTTTGGCGTCACCACTAATTAGCTCAGTGGGCTCAGTCTCCAATCCATAAAATGGTGATAATAGAAACCCCCCTTATCTTTGAGTTACAGTGAGGAGCAAGTGAGATTATATTTGTGAAGCACTTACCATAGTGCCTGGCACATTATAGGCCCTAAATAAATGTCAACTTTTGTCACGACCCACCAGTACCCTGGACTCTAAGGAAACTGATCTCTGGACAACAGCTCTGTGAAAGCAGGGACCAGGATGCACTTTGCTCATCATTGCATTTGTGGCGCACACACAGTGCCTGAAGAAACAAATCTCTTCACCCCAAGAACCTGTCACTCCCTTTCAGTGCAAGTTGTGTCCATTCTGAGCTTGGCTGAAGTCTCGTTTGTTCAGTGAAACCAACTTGTATTGATCTTGCCCTTCTTGGAACTCTCCTGGCACACAATTCAGCCCTCAGGTTGCCAGGGATTTGCACAGTTGTCTTGTTGCATTGTGTATGGTAGTCTTATCCTTCAGTGATGTTCAACATTCAGGGAACATTTTCTTTTTTTTGAAATTCATTTTATTTATTTATTTTTTATAGAGCATGTTCTTATTAGTTATCTATTTTATACATATTAGTGTATACATGTCAATCCCAATCTCCCAATTTATCCCACCCTCCCCTTTCCCCCCTTGGTGGCCATACATTTGTTCTCTACATCTTTGTCTCTATTTCTGCCCTGCAAACTGGTTCATCTGTACCATTTTTCTAGATTCCACATACATGCGTTAATATACGATATTCGTTTTTCTCTTTCTGACTTACTTCACTCTGTATGACAGTCTCTAGGTCCATCCACATCTCTACAAATGACCCAGTTTCATTCCTTTTCATGGCTGAGAAATATTCCATTGTATATACGTACAACATCTTCTTTATCCATTCATCTGTCGATGGGCATTTAGGTTGCTTCCATGACCTGGCTATCGTAAATAGTGCTGCAATGAACATTGGGGTACATGTGTCTTTTTGAATTATGGTTTTCTCTGGGTATATGGCCAGTAGTGGGATTGCTGGGTTATATGGTAATTCTATTTTTAGTTTTTTAAGGAACCTGCATACTGTTCTCCATAGTGGCTGTATCAATTTACATTCCCACCAACAGTGCAAGAGGGTTCCCTTTTCTCCACACCCTCTCCAGCATTTTTTGTTTGTAGATATTTTGATGATGCCCATTCTAACTGGTGTGAGATGATACCTCATTGTAGTTTTGATTTGCATTTCTCTAATAATTAGTGATGTTGAGCAGCTTTTCATGTACCTCTTGTCCATCTATATGTCTTCTTTGGAGAAATGTCTATTTACGTCTTCTGCCCATTTTTTGATTGGGTTGTTTTTTTTTTTAATATTGAGCTGCATGAGCTGTTTACATATTTTGGAGATTAATCCTTTGTCAGTTGCTTCATTTGCAAATATTTTCTCCCATTCTGAGGGTTGTCCTTTTGTCTTGTTTATAGTTTGCTTTGCTGCAAAAGCTTTTAAGTTTCATTAAGTCCCATTTGTTTATTTTTGTTTTTATTTCCATTACTCTAGGAGGTGAGTTAAAAAAGATCTTGCTGTGATTTATGTCAAAGAGTGTTCTTCCTATGTCTTCCTCTAAGAGTTTTATAGTGTCTGGTCTTACATTTAGGTCTTTAATCCATTTTGAGTTTATTTTTGTGTACGGTGTTAGGGAGTGTTCTAATTTCATTCTTTTACATGTAGCTGTCCAGTTTTCTTAGCACCACTTATTGAAGAGACTGTCTTTTCTCCATTGTATATCCTTGCCTCCTTTGTCATAGATTAGTTGACCATAGGTGCATGGGTTTATCTCTGGGCTGTCTATCCTGTTCCATTGATCCATATTTCTGTTTTTTTTTTTTTTTTTTTTGCCAGTATATTATTCTCTTGATTACTGTAGCTTTGTAGTATAGTCAGAAGTCAGGGAGTCTGATTCCTCCAGGTCTGTTTTTTTCCCTCAAGACTGTTTTGGCTATTCAGGGTCTTTTTTGTCTTCATACAAATTTTAAGATGTTTTTGATCTAGTTCTGTAAAAAATGCCATTGGTAATTTGATAGGGATTGCATTGAATCTGTAGATTGCTTTGGGTAGTATAGTCATTTTCACAATATTGATTCTTCCAATCCAAGAACATGGTATATCTCTCCATCTGTTTCTGGCATCTTTGATTTCTTTCATCAGTGTCTTATAGTTTTTGAGTATAGGTCTTTTACCTCCTTAGATAGGTTTATTCCTAGGTGTTTTATTCTGTTTGTTGCAGTGGTGAATGAGATTGTTTCCTTTATTTCTCTTTCTGATCTTTCGTTGTTAGTGTATAGGAATGCAACAGATTTCTGTGCATTAATTTTGTATCCTGAAACTTTACCAAATTCGTTGATTCGCTCTAGTAGTTTTCTGGTGGCATCTTTAGGATTCTCTATGTATAGTATCATGTCATCTGCAAACAGTGACAGTTTTACTTCTTCTTTTCCAATTTGTATTCCTTTTATTTCTTTTTCTTCTCTGATTGCCGTGGCTAGGACTTCCAAAACTATGTTGAATAATAGTGGTGAGAGTGGACATCCTTGTCTTGTTCCTGATCTTAGAGGAAATGCTTTCAATTTCTTACCATTGAGAATTTTGTTTACTGTGGGTTTGTCGTATATGGCCTTTATTATGTTGAGGTAGGTTCCCTCTATGCCCACTTTCTGGAGAGTTTTTATCATAAATCGGTGTTGAATTTTGTCAAAAGCTTTTTTTGCATCTATTGAGATGATCATATGATTTTTATTCTTCAATTTGTTAATATGGTGAATCACATTGATTGATTTGCACATATTGAAGAATCCTTGCATCCCTGGGATAAATCCCACTTGATCATGGTGTATGATCCTTTTAATGTGTTCTTGGATTCTGTTTGCTAGTATTTTGTTGAGGATTTTTGCATCTATATTCATCAGTGATATTGGTCTGTAATTTCCTTTTTTTGTAGTATCGTTGTCTGGTTTTGGTATCAGGGTGATGGTGGCCTCGTAAAATGAATTTGGGAGTGTTCCTTCCTCTGCAGTTTTTTGGAAGAGTTTGAGAAAGGTGGGTGTTAGCTTTTCTCTAAATGTTTCATAGAATTCACCTGTGACGCCATCTGGTCCTGGACTTTTGTTTGTTAGAAGATTTTTTTTTCTTTCTTTCTCTTTTTTTTTTTTTGCAGTACATGGGCCTCTCACTGTTGTGGCCTCTCCCGTTGCGGAGCACAGGCTCCGGATGCACAGGCTCAGCAGCCATGGCTCACGGACCTAGCTGCTCCACGGCATGTGGGATCTTCCTGGACCGGGGCACGAACCCGTGTCCCCTGCATCAGCAGGCAGACTCTCAACCACTGCGCCACCAGGGAAGCCCCTGTTGGAAGATTTTTAATCACAGTTTCAATTTCATTACTTGTGATTGGTCTGTTCCTATTTTCTGTTTCTTCCTGGCTCAGTCTTGGAAGGTTATACCTTTCTAAGAATCTGTCCATTTCTTCCAGGTTGTCCATTTTATTGGCATAGAGTGGCTTGTAGTAGTCTCTTATGATGCTTTGTATTTCTGCAGTGTCTGTTGTAACTTCTCCTTTTTCATTTCTAATTTTATTGATTTGAGTCCTGTCCCTCTTTTTCTTTATGAGTCTGGCTAAAGGTTTATCAATTTTGTTTATCTTCTCAAAGAACCAGCTTTTAGTTTTATTGATATTTGCTTCTGTTTTCTTTGTTTCTATTTCATTTATTTCTGCTCTGATCTTATGAGTTCTTTCCTTCTACTCACCTAGGGTTTTTTTTTTTTTCTTCTTCCTCTAGTTGCTTTAGGTGTAAGGTCAGATTATTTATTTGAGATGTTTCTTGACGTAGGGCTGTATGGCTATAAACTTCCCTCTTAGAACTGCTTTTGCTGCATCCCATAGGTTTTGGATCATCTTTTTTTCGTTGTCATTTTTCTCTAGGTACTTTTTAATTTCCTCTTTGATTTCTTCAGTGATCTCTTGATTTTTTAGTAACGTATTGTTTAGCCTCCATGTGTTTGTGTTTTTTACGTTTTTTTTCCCTGTAATTGATTTCGAATCTCATAGCGTGTTTGGAAAAGATGCTTGATGTGATTTCAATTTTCTTAAATTTACCGAGGCTTGATTTGTGACCCAAGATGTGATGTATCCTGGAGAATGTTCCATGTGCACTTGAGAAGAAAGTGTAATCTGCTGGTTTTGGATAGAATGTCCTATAAATATCAATTAAATCTATCTGGTCTATTGTGTCATTTAAAGCTTGTGTTTCCTTATTAATTTCTGTCTGGATGATCTGTCCATTGGTGTAAGTGAGGTCTTAAAATCCCCCACTATTATTGTGTTACTGTCGATTCCCTCTTTTATAGCTGTTAACATTTGCCTTATGTATTGAGGTGCTCCTATGTTGGCTGCATATATATTTATAATTATTATATCTTCTTCTTGGATTGATCCCTTGATCATTATGCAGTGTCCTTCCTTGTCTCTGGTAACATTCTTTATTTTAAAGTCTATTTTGTCTGATATGAGTATTGCTGCTCCAGCTTTCTTTTTTTTTTTTGCGGTATGCGGGCCTTTCACTGCTGTGGCCTCTCCCGTTGCAGAGCACAGGCTCTGGACACACAGGCTCAGAGGCCATGGCTCACGGGCCCAGCTGCTCCACGACATGTGGGATCTTCCCGGACCAGGGCGCGAACCCGTGTCCCCTGCATCGGCAGGAGGACTCTCAACCACTGCGCCACCAGGGAAGCCCTCCAGCTTTCTTTTGATTTCCATTTGCATGGAATATCTTTTTCAGTCCCCTCACTTTCAGTCTGTATGTGTCCCTAGGTCTGAAGTGGGTCTCTTGTAGACAGCATATATATGGGTCTTGCTTTTGTATCCACTCAGCAAGCCTGTTTCTTTTGGTTGCAGCATTTAATCCATTCACCTTTAAGATAATTATCCATATGTATGTTCCTATTACCATTTTCTTAAGTGTTTTGGGTTTGTTTTTGTAAATCATTTTCTTCTCTTGTGTTTCCCACTTAGAGAAATTCCTTTAGCATTTGTTGTAGAACTGTTTTGGTGGTGCTGAATTCTCTTAGCTTTTGCTTGTCTGTAAAGCTTTTGATTTCTCTGTCAAATCTGAATGAGATCCTTGCCGGATAGAGTAATCTTGGTTGTCCATTCTTTCCTTCCATCACTTTAATATATCGTGCCACTCCCTTCTGGCTTGTAGCGTTTCTGCTGAGACATCAGCTGTTAACCTTATGGGCATTCCTTTGTCTGTTATTTGTCGTTTTTCCCTTGTTGCTTTTAATAATTTTTCTTTTTCTTTAATTTTTGTCAATTTGATTACTATGTATCTCAGCATGTTTCTCCTTGGGTTTATCCTGCCTGGGACTCTCTGCACTTCCTTGGACTTGGGTGGCTATTTCCTTTCCCATGTTAGGGAAATTTTTGACTATAATCTCTTCAAATATTTTTTCGGGTCCTTTCTCTCTCTCTTCTCCTTCTAGGATCCCTATAATGAGAATGTTGTTGCATTTAATGTTGTCCCAGAGGTCTCTTAGGCTGTCTTCATTTCTTTTCATTATTTTTTCTTTATTCTGTTCCGTGGCAGTGAATTCCACCAATCTGTCTTCAAGGTCACTTATCCGTTCTTCTGCCTCAGTAATTCTGCTATTGATTCCTTCTAGTGTATTTTTCATTTTCGTTATTTTATTGTTCATCTCTGTTTGTTTGTTCTTTAATTCTTCTAGGTGTTTGTTCTTTTAATTCTTCTATGTCTTTGTTAAACATTTTTTGCATCTTCTCGATCTTTGCTTCCATTGCTTTTCTGGAGTCCTGGATCATCTTCACTATCATTATTCTGAATTCTTTTTCTGGAACGTTGCCTATCTCCACTTCATTTAGTTGTTTTTCCAGGGTTTTATCTTGTTCCTTCGTCTGGTACATAGTCCTCTGCCTTTTCATTTTGTCTGTCTTTCTGTGAATGTTGTTTTCATTCCACAGGCTGTAAGATTGTAGTTCCTCCTGCTTCTAACATTTAGAGAACGTTTGCTCTGACTGGGGTCCTGGGTTAGTGACCCAACCAGGGAGTAAATTCCTTAGACTCAGGACCTACCTCTGATACTTTTTCCCCTGCACGGGACCCCAAGGCTGGAAAGTGCCCATCTTGTCACAGTCCTGAGGGAAACCGTCTGTTCTTAGGTGCTGCTTTTGACACATGACACAGTGGGATGCTTTGCAGAAACATCTCACTCTGAGGTCCTGGGAGAAATAGTTTGTGGCACTTAGAGCTTCCTCATTCCTGGTATCTTTGAGCTGATGGGACAGCTGTGCACAGGTGGTTATATTATTGCTGTTTTTTTCTCAAAAAAACACAAAGCAGCACTCAGAATACCTTTCTTCTAAGAACAGCATTCATATGTCAATTGGTGCCACTTTCATATTACTTAGGGCAATGGCTTAAAAGACTCCCCTTCTTTTCATCTTGTTCTGAAATTGCAAAAGCCAGTGGTAGATGCTGGGAACAAACCCACTGAATTTCTTTCTCTCTTTCTTCTCTGAAGGATGGATCAAGGGCAGTGTGTTTTTAAAGGGAAGGAAGGTGTGGGGAAGTGCACATGCACCCACACCTGCATGTCTCCTTCCATCAGTTTCTGCTCCAGTCTTAGGTCCATGTTCTGATGTAGATTCCAGGCCACCCTTCTCAGTTCTGATAGAGCCAGGAAGTGCTTTCACCCACCAGGGACCCTCCCTGCAGCTTCCAAGTCAGGGTCAATAACCTAGCTGTTCCTATTGAATAGTTCCCTTTTGACTTGAGCTTGTAACATTTCTTAAATGTTTTTCCTTTTTATCCTCTCCTTTTCTTTAAAAGTTATATTTTTAAGTTAAAAATAAGCACAAGGAGACCTTGTGATCCTCTTCTCACTGACCCAGATATTTTAAGAGCTGGAGGACTGACAGCAGCATCTCATCTGGGGATACAGGCTGGCTCTCAGGAGCCAACTATCTAAATGCAATAATAAAATATTAATCCATTTATCCAATTTCCCACACATAAAACCCTATTTTTTATTTCAAATAAAAAAATTTATTTTATTGGATTATCCAATAATCCAATTTCCTACACATAAAACCCTCTCCTTGTTTTGCCTTATCCATCCAAACCCTATTCATCCTTCAATGCATTGTAGAAAAAGCTATGGAGTTGAGGATAAAAGACTTGGGTTCAACTCCTGACTTGGAAACTTACAAGCTGTCTGACCTTAGGTGAGTCACTTTATGTCAGTGAACCTTGGTTTCTTCGCCTGTGAAACAGAGATACTGATAATCTCGTGGAGTGAGGGTTGGGGGTTTAGGGTCCATCCTGGTGACTGGGGTATACAGAACAGACTCCAAAGAAATACTTATCGAACTCCAGAAAGCCCCATTTGATTAATCCTGGAATCATTACTCTTCTATTTTTGGATTTCTGTATCATTGAGTGTATCTACACCATACAATTTAGCAATTAACTATACATTGTCTTTAATATGTGGCTCTAGTTTCTTCACATCCCCAACTGATAAGTTCGTTTCAGGGCAGTGCTGTTCATTTTATTTTTCTTGTGTCAATGCTACAATAATAGGCACTTAATCCTTGATAATTGATTGATGGAGTACCTTACTTTTTCAACTAAATTTGAGTTCTTTGCACAACACAGGTTATTTTCTTTGGCTTTATGTCTCCTTCACTGCTTGCTGCTAATGGTGAGGTAGCAGGAAATCTTTGAGGTTTTCATTATCTTGTCACTTTGTAGCTTCTCATCAAATATATGTTCTATGTATATTCAAAGATACTGCTGACCTGCCATGAACACAAAGTTTATTTGAACTGTTTATCCGCTATGAGGATGGGTTTTCCCTGAATCAGCTTTGTTTTCTCACTCAGGCAGGGTTGAGGACAGTCCACTGAGCATATGTGCTTGGTGAGGTTGCCCTTTCCCCTGCCTGGACACTGAAGTCTATAAAGTAGGCCTACTGCTGGCCCTCTTATGCAATGATAGGTGAGCAGCGGATTTAATAGAAACCCAAAGAGCCTGTGTTCTTTGGATGAGAACACTCTTCCTGACTGTCACATCACCTCCTTAAATTGCCTGTTGTGGGTTGAATTGTGTCCCTCTCCTCCCCAAAAACGATGTGTTGAGATCCTAGACCTCAGTAGCTGTGAATGTGACCTTATTTGGAAATAGAGTCTTTGTAGATGTAATCAAGTTAAGATTGGTCATACTGGATTAGGGTGGGCCCTAATCCAATGACTGGTAGCCTTATAAGTAGAGAGAGACTTGGACACACACAGAGGGAAGACAGCCATATAAAGATGGAGTCAGGGGCTTCCCTGGTGGCACAGTGGTTAAAGAATCTGCCTGTTAATGCAGGGGACATGGGTTCAAGCCTGGTCCTGGAAGATCCCACATGCCACAGAGCAACTAAGCCCGTGTTCCACAACTACTGAAGCCTGTGCTCCTAGAGCCTGTTCTCCACAACAAGAGAAGTCACCATAATGAGAAGCCTGTGCACTGCAACCAAGAGTAGCCTCCACTTGCCGCAACTAGAAAAAGCTGGAGTGCAGCAACAAAGACCCAATGCAGCCAAATAAACAAACAACTAAACAAATTAATTAACTAAAAATAAAAAGATGGAGTCAGAAATTGGAGTGAGGCAGCTATAAGCCAAGGAATGCCACGGATAGCTGGGCATTGTCAGAAGCTAGGAAGAGGCAGAAAGGATTTTCCCCCACAGGTTTCATAGGGAGCATGGTCCTGCCGACACCTTGATTGCAGACTTCCAGCTTCCAGACCTATGAGAAAATAAATTCTTGTTGTATTAAGCCACCAAGTTTGTGGTAATTTGTTACAGCGGCCCTAGGAAATGAATACACTGCCTAAGAGTCTACATAAAATGCAAAAGAGAGGCTCTAATTAGAATCAAATACCCATCTTCCCCTGAAAGGCCTTGGTGCTAATCCGTCATGCCTCCCCTTGTCATTATTTCAATGCAAGACTCACGGGTCCCCTTTCCCACACAGCTTCGTCCATCTCCTTATTTGACTTTATCTCCCACCCTCCTGACTCCCAAACCTCCCCTATGTCCTCAACCTGTTCTCTGAATGTCCCCCTCATCTTTTTGCTCGAATATCTGGCTCACTTCTGGGGACATGGGGACACCCCTCAAGTGTCCCAGGGCCTAATGATGGGCTCACTTCTGGGGACATGGGGACACCCTTCAAGTGTCCCAGGGCCTAATGATGGGATAGGTGTCTGCTTTGCTCCTCATGGCCACTCCAAGACCATGGTTCCTCCCTGACCTTTTCCCACCAATTTGAAGGACAAACCCTCAAATCTCCATAAACCTCCATGCTGTAGTCTTCACCAACCTGCAGTCACTCCTCATCCAGTGACGCTCTGCCGGCTCACTTCCCCCATCTTCACGCCACTTCTGTCCTCACTCGGTGGTTGGCCCACTTAGATCAGTCAGTCCCAACCCTGGCTTCACTCTAAAATTATTCAAGAAGCTTTTAAAAAAAAGCCCAGGTACCACTTCCCTCCCAAACAATTGAGCTGGAATTTTTGAGGGCTGGAGGCCTGTGTATTTAAGAGCTCCCCAGGTCATTCTAGTATGTGACCAGGTTTGAGACCACTGGTGTAGGTGGTCCAAGTAATATTCTGCCTTCTTGGATCCTTAACTTCCTTACTTTTAATAATCTTTTCTCCCCATTCAGCCACCCACTCTTACAGTAACACTCTGGTGTGTCAATTACTAGTACCTGCCCCAACTCAAAAACTTTGGTTTCTGGCATCTCACTGTGACCACCACCTCCCCACTTCCAGCTCACTCCATCTAGAACCCCAACTCCAACCATCCTTCGACTTCACCAGGTGCACCAGGCCATCATCCCTACACCTTTCCACTGTCTGTCATGGCTCCTGGACCTTGCCTTCCACCTCATCAACCTGAGTCCATGACCCTGCTCAACTCCCCACCTCTCTCCCCCTCTCCTGCCTGCACCTGGTGGACCTCCGGACCTGATAACACTCTACTCACCTGTTCACGTCTGCATCTAAGCACCAGATCTCAGAATGTGACTGGATGAAAACACACAGCTGGCTGGCCGGTCTTCATTTTATGGAAACAGGGCTCAAGTGGGTTCGACAGTGCTGCTTCATTTCCCTAGTTAATTCACTTTCTTATTCTTTGAGAGGCTCTTTTACACCTTCTCTCTCCAGACCAGCTCCCTCCAGTATCTCTGGCATTTTCACACCTCCAATAGGTCACTCTTGTTCCTGCCTCAAGACGTGCAATTACAGTTCACTTTGATTCCACTCTTTCTCCAGATGATACCTAGAACATGCCTCACTGAATTCATTTCACCTTCTCAGGGAAGTATATTTCCTGACTCCTCTACCTAAAGTAGCCTCCCGTCTCAGCCCTGACGCTCTCTAGCCTCCGACTGTTTCTTATTTTCTTTAGGGCACTAACTGCCATCTGTTTATTACATGATGGATTGATTTTTGCTTGCTTGTCTGTCTCCCTTCCCAGCATGTAGGCTTCATGTTGGCCACTTCTTTCTGGTCTGCTAGTTCACGACTAGATCCCCAACACCAGGTACAGAGCCTGGCACACAATAAGCTGTCAGTGAATGAATAAATGAACAAATGAATGAATGAAAAAAAAGGGATCTATGCTGTCTTTTTGTTGTTTTTTAATTTTTAAAAATTTTTATTGAGTATAGTTGATTTACAATGTTATGTCAGTTTTAGGTGTATGGCAAAGTGAATCAGTTATACATATACATATATCCACTCTTTTCTTAGATCCTTTCCCATACATAGTAGTGTGTATATGGGTTTTTTTTCATCTTTATTGGAGTACAATTGCTTTACAATGGTGTGTTAGTTTCTGCTTTATAACACAATGAATCAGTTATACATATACATATATTCCCATATCTCTTCCCTCTTGCGTCTCCCTCCCTCCCACCCTCCCTATCCCACCCCTCTAGGTGATCACAAAGCACTGAGCAGATCTCCCTGTGCTATGCGGCTGCTTCCCACTAGCTATCTATTTTACGTTTGGTAGTGTATATATGTCCATGCCACTCTCTCACTTTGTCACAGCTTACCCTTTCCCCTCCCCATATCCTCAAGTCCATTCTCTAGTAGGTCTGTGTCTTTCTTCCTGTCTTACCCCTAGGTTCTTCATGACATTTTTTTTTCTTAGATTCCATATATATGTGTTAACATATGGTATTTGTCTTTCTCTTCCTGACTTACTTCACTCTGTATGACAGACTCTAGGTCCATCCACCTCACTACAAATAACTCGATTTCATTTCTTTTTATGGCTGAGTAATTTTCCATTGTATATATGTGCCACATCTTCTTTATCCATTCATCCAATGATGGACACTTAGGTTGTTTCCATCTCTGGGCTATTGTAAATAGAGCTGCAATGAATATTTTGGTACATGACTCTTTTGAATTATGGTTTTCTCAGGGTATATGCCCAGTAATGGAATTGCTGGGTCATATGGTAGTTCTAGTTGTACTTTTGTAAGGAACCTCCATACTGTTCTCCATAGTGGCTGAACCAATTCACATTCCCACCAGCAGTGCAAGAGTGTTCCCTTTTCTCCATACCCTCTCCAGCATTTATTGTTTCTAGATTTTTTGATGATGGCCATTCTGACTGGTGTGAGATGATATCTCATTGTAGTTTTGATTTGCATTTCTCTAATGATTAATGATGTTGAGCATTCTTTCATGTGTTTGTTGGCAGTCTGTATATCTTCTTTGGAGAAATGTCTATTTAGGTCTTCTGCCCATTTTTGGATTGGGTTGTTTGTTTTTTTGTTATTGAGCTGCATGAGCTGCCTGTAAATTTTGGAGATGAATCCTTTGTCAGTTGCTTCATTTGCAAATATTTTCTCCCATTCTGAGGGTTGTCTTTTGGTCTTGTTTATGGTTTCCTTTGCTGTGCAAAAGCTTTGAAGTTTCATTAGGTCCCATTTGTTTATTTTTGTTTTTATTTCCATTTCTCTAGGAGGTGGGTCAAAAAGGATCTTGCTGTGGTTTATGTCATAGAGTGTTCTGCCTATGTTTTCCTCTAAGAGTTTGATAGTTTCTGGCCTTACATTTAGGTCTTTAATCCATTTTGAGCTTATTTTTGTGTATGGTGTTAGGGAGTGGTCTAATCTCATACTTTTACATGTAGCTGTCCAGTTTTCCCAGCACCACTTATTGAAGAGGCTGTCCTTTCTCCACTGTACATTCCTTCCTCCTATATCAAAGATAAGGTGACCATATATGCGTGGGTTTATCTCTGGGCTTTCTATCCTGTTCCATTGATCTATCTTTCTGTTTTTGTGCCAGTACCATTACTGTCTTGATTACTGTAGCTTTGTAGTATAGTCTGAAGTCAGGGAGCCTGATTGCTCCAGCTCTGTTTTCGTTCTCAAGATTGCTTTGCCTATTTTGGCTCTTTTGTGTTTCCATACAAATTGTGAAATTTTTTGCTCTAGTTCTGTGAAAAATGCCAGTGGTAGTTTGATAGGGATTGCATTGAATCTGTAGATTGCTTTGTGTAGTGGAGTCATTTTCACAATGTTGATTCTTCCAATCCCAGAACATGGTATATCTCTCCATCTATTTGTATCATCTTTAATTTCTTTCATCAGTATCTTATAATTTTGGCATTACAGGTCTTTTGTCTCCTTAGGTAGGTTTATTCCTAGATATTTTATTCTTTTTGTTGCAATGGTAAATGGGAGTGTTTTCTTGATTTCACTTTCAGATTTTTCATCATTAGTGTGTAGGAAATCCAGAGATTTCTGTGCATTACTTTTGTATCCTGCTACTTTATCAAATTCATTGATTAGCTCTGGTAGTTTTCTGGTAGCATCTTTAGGATTCTCTATGTATAGTATCATGTCATCTGCAAACAGTGACAGCTTTACTTCTTCTTTTCCGAATTGGATTCCTTTTATTTCCTTCTCTTCTCTTATTGCTGTGGCTAAAACTTCCAAAACTATGTTGAATAAGAGTGGTGAGAGTGGGCAACCTTGTCTTGTTCCTGATCTTAGTGGAAATGCTTTCAGTTTTTCACCATTGAGGATGATGTTGGCTGTGGGTTTGTTATATACGGCCTTTATTATGTTGAGGAAAGTTCCCTCTATGCCTACTTTCTGGAGGGTTTTTATCATAAATGGGTGTTGAATTTTGTCAAAAGCTTTCTCTGCATCTATTGAGATGACCATATGGTTTTTCTCCTTCAATTTGTTAATATGGTGTATCACATTGATTGATTTGCATATATTGAAGAATCTTTGCATTCCTGGGATAAACCCCACTTGATCATGGTGTATGAGCCTTTTAATGTGCTGTTGGATTCTGTTTGCTAGTATTTTATTGAGGATTTTTGCATCTATGTTCATCAGTGATATTGGCCTGTAGTTTTCTTTCTTTGTGACGTCCTTGTCTGGTTTTGGTATCAGGGTGATGGTGGCCTGTTAGAATGAATTTGGGAGTGTTCCTCCCTCTGCTATATTTTGGAAGAGTTTGAGAAGGATAGGTGATAGCTCTTCTCTAAATGTTTGATAGAATTCGCCTGTGAAGCTATTGTCCCGGGCTTTTGTTTGTTGGAAGGTTTTTAAACACAGTTTCAATTTCAGTGCTTGTGATTGGTCTGTTCATATTTTCTATTTCTTCCTGATTCAGTCTTGGCAGGTTGTGCATTTCTAACAATTTGTCCATTTCTTCCAGGTTGTCCATTTTATTGGCATAGAGTTGCTTGTAGTAATCTCTCATGATCTTTTGTATGTCTGCAGTGTCAGTTGTTACTTCTCCTTTTTCATTTCTAATTCTATTGAGTCTTCTCCCTTTTTTCTTGATGAGTCTGGCTAATGGTTTATCAATTTTGTTTATCTTCTCGAAGAACCAGCTTTTAGTTTTATTGATCTTTGCTTTCGTTTCCTTCATTTCTTTTTCATTTATTTCTGATCTGATTTTTATGACTTCTTTCCTTCTGCTAACTTTGGGTTTTTTTTTTGTTCTTCTTTCTCTAATTGCTTTAGGTGCAAGGTTAGGTTGTTTATTCGAGATGTTTCCTGTTTCTTAAGGTAGGACTGTATTGCTATAAGCTTCCCTCTTAGAACTGGTTTTGCTGCATCCCATAGGTCATCGTGTCTCCATTGTCATTTGTTTCTAGGTATTTTTTGATTTCCTCCTTGATTTCTTCAGTGATAACTTCGTTATTAAGTAGTGTATTGTTTAGCCTCCATGTGTTTGTATTTTTTAAAGATCTTTTCCTGTAATTGATATCTAGTCTCATAGCGTTGTGGTCGGAAAAGATACTTGATACAATTTCAATTTTCTTAAATTTACCAAGGCTTGATTTGTGACCCAAGATATGATCTATCCTGGAGAATGTTCCATGAGCACTTGAGAAAAATGTGTATTCTGTTGTTTTTGGATGAAATGTCCTATAAATATCAATTAAGTCCATCTTGTTTAATGTATCATTAAAAGCTTGTGTTTCCTTATTTACTTTCATTTTGGATGATCTGTCCATTGGTGAAAGTGGGGTGTTAAAGTCCCCTACTATGAATGTGTTACTGTTGATTTCCCCTTTTATGGCTGTTAGTATTTGCCTTATGTATTGAGGTGCTCCTATGTTGGGTACATAAATATTTACAATTGTTATATCTTCTTCTTGGATCGATCCCTTGATCATTATGTAGTGTCCTTCTTTGTCTCTTGTAATAGTCTTTATTTTAAAGTCTACTTTGTCTGATATGAGAATTGCTACTCCAGTTTTCTTTTGGTTTCCATTTGCATGGAATATCTTTTTCCATCCCCTTACTTTCAGTCTGTATGTGTCTCTAGGTCTGAAGTGGATCTCTCGTAGACAGCATATATATGGGTCTTGTTTTTGTATCCATTCAGCCAGTCTGTGTCTTTTGGTGGGAGCATTTAATCCATTTACATTTAAGGTAATTATCAATATGTATGTTCCTATTCCCATTTTCTTAATTGTTTTGGGTTTGTTATTGTAGGTCTTTTCCTTCTCTTGTGTTTCTTGCCTAGAGAAGTTCCTTTAGCATTTGTTGTAAACGTGGTTTGGTGGTGCTGAACTCTCTCAGCTTTTGCTTGTCTGTAAAGGTTTTAATTTCTCCATCAAATCTGAATGAGATCCTTGCTGGGTAGAGTAATCTTGCTTGCAGGTTTTTCTGCTTCATCACTTTAAATATGTCCTGCCAGTCCCTTCTGCCTTGCAGAGTTTCTGCTGAAACATCAGCTGTTAAGCTTACGGGGATTCCCTTGTGTGTTATTTGTTGTTTTTCCCTTGCTGCTTTTAATATGTTTTCTTTGTATTTAATTTTTGACAGTTTGATTAATATGTGTCTTGGCGTATTTCTCCTTGGATTTATCCTGTATGGGACTCTCTGTGCTTCCTGGACTTGATTAACTATTTCCTTTCCCATATTAGGGAAGTTTTCAACTATAATCTCTTCAAATGTTTTCTCAGTCCCGTTCTTTTTCTCTTCTTCTTCTGCAACCCCTATAATTCGAATGTTGGTGCCTTTAATGTTGTCCCAGAGGTCTCTGAGACTGTCCTCAGTTCTTTTCAATCTTTTTTCTTTATTCTGCTCTGCAGTAGTTACTGCCACTATTTTATCTTCCAGGTCATGTATCCGTTCTTCTGCCTCAGTTATTCTGCCATTGATCCCTGCTAGAGTATTTTCAATTTCATTTATTGTGCTGTTCATCATTGCTTGTTTCCTCTTTAGTTCTTCTAGGTCCTTGTTAAATGTTTCTTGCATTTTCTCTATTCTATTTCCAAGGTTTTGGATCATCTTTACTATCATTATTCTGAATTCTTTTTCAGGTAGACTGCCTATTTCCTCTTCATTTGTTAGGTCTGGTGGGTTTTTATCTTGCGCCTTCATCTGCTGTGTTTTTCTGTCTTCTCATTTTGCTTATCTTACTGTGTTTGGGGTCTCCTTTTTGCAGGCTGCAGGTTCGTAGTTCCGGTTGTTTTTGGTTCTGTCCCCAGTGACTAAAGTTGGTTCGGTGGGTTGTGTAGGCTTCCTGGTGGAGGGGACTAGTGCCTGTGTTCTGGTGGATGAGGCTGGATCTTGTCTTTCTGGTGGGCAGGTCCACGTCTGGTGGTGTGTTTTGGGGTGTCTGTGGACTTTTTATGATTTTAGGCAGCCTCTCTGCTAATGGGTGGGGTTGTGTTCCTGTCTTGCTAGTTGTTTGGCATAGGGTGTCCTTCACTGTAGCTTGCTGGTCGTTGAGTGAAGCTGGGTGTTGGTGTTGAGATGGAGATCTCTGGGAGATTTTCGCCATTTGATATTACGTGGAGCTGGGAGATCTCTTGTGGACCAGTGTCATGAAGTTCGCTCTCCCAGCTCAGAGGCACAGCACTGAGTCCTGGCTGGAGCACCAAGAGCCTTTCATCCACACGGCTCAGAATAAAATGGAGAAAAAGTAGGAAGAAAGAAAGAAAGAGGATAAAAGAAAATAAAATCAAGTAAGAAAAAATAAAATAAAGTTATTAAAATAAAAAATAATTGTTAAGAAAAAAAGTTTTTAACTTAAAAAAGAAAAAACAGACGGATAGAACCCTAGGACAAATGGTGGAAGCAAAGCTATACAGACAAAATCTCACACAGAAGCATACACATACACACTCACAAAAAGAGGAAAAGGGGAATAAATAATAAATCTTGCTCTCAAAGTCCACCTCCTCAATTTGGGATGATTCATTGTCTATTCAGGTATTCCACAGATGCAGGGTACATCAAGTTGCTTGTGGAACTTTAATTCGCTGCTTCTGAGGCTGCTAGGAGAGATTTCCCTTTCTCTTCTTTGTTCTCACAGCTCCCAGGGGCTCAGCTTTGGATTTGGCCCCGCCTCTGCATGTAGGTCGCCGAAGGGCGTCTGTTCTTCGCTCAGACAGGACGGGGTTAAAGGAGCCACTGATTCGGGGGCTCTGGCTCACTCAGGCCGGGGGGAGGGCGGGGCACGGAGTGCGGGGCGAGCCTGCAGCGGCAGAGCCCGGTGTTACGTTGCACCAGCCTGAGGCGTGCTGTGCGTTCTCCCAGGGATGTTGTCCCTGGATCCCGGGCCCCTGGCAGTGGCGGGCTGCACAGGCTCCCCGGAAGGGGCGTGTGGATAGTGACCTGTGCTCGCACACAGGCTTCTTGGTGGTGGCAGCAGCAGCCTTAGCGTCTC
Source organism: Globicephala melas (assembly GCF_963455315.2). Taxonomy (NCBI): domain Eukaryota; kingdom Metazoa; phylum Chordata; class Mammalia; order Artiodactyla; family Delphinidae; genus Globicephala; species Globicephala melas. The sequence goes on from NC_083314.1 coordinate 51,679,444, forward strand.
ATGCCTGTCTCTGGGGTCCGCGCTTTTAGCCGCGGCTCGCGCCCGTCTCTGGAGCTTGTTTAAGCAGTGCTCTTAATCCCCTCTCCTCACGCACCAGGAAACAAAGAAGGAAGAAAAAGTCTCTTGCCTCTTCGGCAGGTTCAGACTTTTCCCCGGACTCCCTCCCGGCTAGCTGTGGCACACTAGCCCCTTCAGGCTGTGCTCACGCCGCCAACCCCAGTCCTCTCCCTGTGCTCCGATGGAAGCCCGAACCTCAGCTCCCAGCCCCGCCCGCCTGGGCGGGTGAGCAGACAAGCCTCTCGGTCTGGTGAGTGCCGCTCGGCACCGATCCTCTGTGCGGGAATCTCCTCGCTTTGCCCTCCGCACCCCTTTTGCTGTGCTTTCCTCCGCGGCTCCGAAGCTTCCCCCGTCCGCCACCCGCAGTCTCCGCCCGCGAAGGGGCTTCCTAGTGTGTGGAAACCTTTCCTCCTTCACAGCTCCCTCCCACTGTGCAGGTCCCATCCCTATTCTTTTGTCTCTGTTTATTCTTTTTTCTTTTGCCTTACCCAGGTACGTGGGGAGTTTCTTGCCTTTTGGGAGGTCTGAGGTCTTCTGCCAGCATTCAGTAGGTGTTCTGCAGGAGTTGTTCCACGTGTAGATGTCTTTCTGATGTATCTGTGGGGAGGAAGGTGATCTCTGCGTCTTACTCTTCCGCCATCTTCCCCCGAACCCAAGCCAGTGTGAATATATTAATCCCAATCTCCCAATTTATCCCTCCCTCCCCCCTTATCCCCTGGCAACCATAAGTTTTTTTTTCTACATCTGTGTGTTGTCTGTTTTTGAACTGCTGTCTTGAGAGGCAATATAAACAGTGATGAAAGATTCATAGCCCTGGATTCAAAATCTGGGTTATCCTTGCTAGCTGTGGGACTTTGAGCAAATTACTCATTGTCTGCAAGTTTCAGTTTTCTCATTTATAAAGAAAGGGGAGAATCTTCTGGGTTGGTGAACACACAAAGATATGGGGAGAGTAGCATGCTGGGAGAGGATTTGGAAGCTCCTGGCACCTTCCCACATACCTTGTTCTGTGCGACTCTCCCATCTGGCTGTTCCTGAATTCACACCCCAAAATAATTCGAGATAGATCACAGACCTAAATGTGAAAGCTGAAACTATAAAGCTTCTAGAAGAAAGATTGGAGCATATATTCATAACCTTGGGGCAGGCAAAGATTTCTTTCATGAGATCCCCAAAGCATTAACTTTAAAAGAAAAAAGAATTGATAAATTGGACTTTATCAAAATTAAAATTTTCTGCTTATTAAAAGGCAGTTAAAAGTGGGGAGGGATAAATTAGGAGTTTGGAATTATATATATCTGAATCACTTTGCTGAACATCAGAAACTAACACAACATTGTAAATCAACTATACTTCAATAATAAAAAAAATCGTTAAAAAAAAAAAAAAGACAGTTAAGAATTGAAAAGGCAAGCCACAGACTGGGAGAAAATATTCCCAATAGATATCTCTGACAAAGGACTTGGATCCAGAATTAGAACTCCTACAAATCATAATAAAAAGAAAAATAAAGCTTAACATGGGCAAAAATAGGAAAAAAGAAGAGCAGTAACAAGAGCTACTTCATATGCTGCTGTGTGGATTACATAAAATTAATATAAGCGCTTTTTTCTGTAACAATTCAATTTCTCTTCTTTAACCTCATTTTACAGATAAGAAAACTGAGGCCCAGAGAGATTCAATTACTTACCTGACATCAATGGGGCTAGAGAGTGGCAGATGAGCCAGGACCTCAGCCTGACAGTGTGGCTTCAGAGCCCACACACATAACCATTGTGGTATACTTCCTCTGCTCAAAAACCTTTTGTGTGATCTCTCCTGGGGAGTTCAAGATGTCTTCCTATCTTTTGACTTAGTCTTGTGGTGGGTAAACATGAGATTTTTGGTTTGTTATTATAAGTAATTTAGTTTAAGGGTTGGAGCTTAAAATTCTTTCAAGAAGCAACATTTGTGCTTGTTGTTTCCTGCTGTGGTTTTGGTTTAGCAAAGTCTGAGCTAATTTCTTGAATCTGCTGATGATACTGCAAAGTATGTGCCTATGCGACCCAAAAGGTATGTACTTCGGAGCATAGCAGCCATTGCATTTTCTCCTTTTTATTTAACTGTTTAGTTACGTACAGACAGGTCTATAACTTTCTCAATTTACCTGAGATGTCTGAGCCAAGGAAATTGCAGGTTTATGAAAATATGGATGTATGCTTTTTGCACATTTTCCTAATGTGTCTCTTTTTAAGTGAGGGAAATGTGTGGAAAATGAGACCGCTAGATGGTCTTCGGATCAGGGTCACAAGTCTCATGTAAACTAAGGCCCAGTATGGTCAATAATAGCCTGAGCAGTAGAAGTGTTCTCGAAGAAGAAACGTTGTATTTTGAATATTCTTTCCTATCTTTTTTTGCATTGATTCCTTTTCTCACCACCCTTGAAATCACCTTGAGTTTATCTTCCTCTCCTGATTTCTCGTAGCTGACATCACACACTTGGCATTTATTTACATTCTGCTTTTTATGGATTTCTATTTGTGTTCTTCATTTCATCTAATTGAGTGATTATTAACAAGGTATTGGAGACTAGACTAATCATAAGACAAGATGGTAAATGCAGGTCATATTTATTTAAATATTCTTTGCATAAAGCTAAGGAGGTGCTCTTTGCATATAAAGCAAGAATATGATAATTATAAGTGCCTTCTCTAGTTATGACAAGTCAGGTTAGGTAGGATCTATTCTTAATACTTACAGCACAATGTTGTGAGATGATCTCTGAGAGCCAGAGCCCTAAGTTCTACTGTGTGACCTTGGGCAAGTTATTTAACCTCTCTGAATCTCTAATTATTTCTATCTAAAATGATGAGTTGAATTCAAGATCCTTTTAGGATAAAAAATTTTTGCCTTTACTTTGAATTATTTTTTGTAGTTTAAAGTAAAAGAACAACATTTATTTTTAAAAGGTTATTTCTAAAACAGTTCTATAATTTAGAAATTTTATCTAAATCAGGTCTTCTTCTCATTTAAGTTTAAAATTGAGAGCTTCACCCATTCCTGAGTAATGAATATATACATATGATATATGCCTTCTGGTTTATACAAATATCTACTTAATTCACAGTCTTTATGGTGATGGGACATCTTGAATTTTCTGTGATTGCCCCAATTTAAAAAAACTCTGTGGTGTTTCCATATAAATAATTTTACATCCAAGTACATTCATATACCTCACTTCATTTTAATTCAGAAAATGTGGCCAGTGAATACATAGTGACCTTGCCCATATTTTAATTATGTAAAATGTGTTGGTTATTTGGTCATTGATCAATAAGAGCTTATTTCCCAATTTCTGGCTCTGTTGCCGAAAGCAGGATTGACTGGTCAATTCCAGCTCCCTTTTCCTCAATTGGCATTTTCCCAAATGATTCCTGAGTCACCTCTAGAGGCATAATCTGAGGCAGTATGGGTTACAGCCCCATCACAACTTCTCTATGTGTGCAGGTGCCATGGGGCCCTCCCTCTGCACCACACTTCATGGGAAGGTGTGAAGATGTGACCCACCTCTGCCATCGATCTCAAAGGAGAGGAGAGCCGTGTGAGGTCTGGGCTAGAAGAGTGTTTTACATTTTGCTTTGGCATGGCTTGTCTGTTCCAGATAAGCACAAGAACATCTTCAGAATTCTGGAGTGTATTTGGAACACAAAGGAAAAAACCCAAATCTGTTTAAAATTCAGCAGAGTGCCTCAGAAGCATAAGAGTTCAGGCAAGTTACCACTTGTCAATACTTTTTACATAATAGAAACAGCTTTGGGCTTCCCTGGTGGCACAGTGGTTGAGAGTCTGCCTGCCAATGCAGAGGACACGGGTTCGTGCCCCGGTCCGGGAGGATCCCACATGCCGCGGAGCGGCAGGGCCCGTGAGCCATGGTCGCTGAGCCTGCGTGTCCGGAGCCTGCGCTCCGCAGTGGGAGAGGCCACAACAGTGAGAGGCCAAAAATTAAAAAAAAAAAAAGAACGTTCATAGAAACAGCTTTATTGTTTGTTCTGATTATATAAATAAAACTTTTTCTTTGAAAAAGATTGAAACACACATAAAATTACAGAGAATAAAATAAAAATCATGTGGAAGCCCACCACCATAAGATATCTAATTAACACTTTTGTAAACTTACACATACTTCTCTTTATACATGCAGATAATTTTATAGGAATGGGATGTAATAAATGCTGTTTATTGTGAAGGCTTTAAAAAAGTTACTTCCATCCCTAGTCATTGCCCTTGTACATCCTCCCCCTCAAATAAAGGAAGTATTATTAACTGCCAGGTACATATCTTTTGTATACTTTTATCTATATAGATACATAGTCATATATAACCACATATAATCATATATATCTATGCATATATAATAGCATGTGGGATAATATTATACTTTTTCACTCAATAATATGTCATAGAAACCCCAAACGGAATAATATTATACCTTTTTTGGCTCATTAATGTTCCCTAGAAACCCCTTCAAGTTAACTGATGTAGCTCTAATTCATTATTTGTCATTAGATATCTGAATATCCCACAACATAAATGTCTCATAATCTATTAAAAATATTCCTGTTCATGAGGATTCACTTTCAGTTTTCTGCCACTCCAAGATCATAATTTTGTTTCAGCTCAAGCTCATAATTTTTTGATGAACTAAAATCTGTAATGCTGACTACAAGTCTCTAAATTTCACTTTTTCACTTTCTAATCCTGATTTTTTTTTTTGGTCAGTTATCAACTTGCTGTCATGGTTGTTTAGAAAGTCAACATATTATTTAGGTTCCTTTTGGAATTCTCATCTAGATACATGAAGGGGTATGTGCCTTCTTTCTGTAATTCTGTAATAAAAGAGGTAGTGAGCTCTTTTACTGAGACCTTCTCAATATGGTGGTCAGATCATGTTTCCAGCCTCAGGATCTACACACAAATCATTCCGTTGGGAAACTGTTGCTGAAGCAGAAAGGTTCTGGGCAGCTGACGTGGCATCACGCTTTACAGTGTCTGCCAGTTGTGAGTAACAGCAGGCTGTCATGTTGGGATATAGCCGAAGCAGCAGCAGCAACTCCTGATTTAGGGGCAAAAGATGTAAGTACTTATTTTCACCATTAACCAATTAACCTAAACCAAACTCAAACTGAAGAATACTGAGGGAATACAATTCCCACCAGAGACCCTTCTACCAGATTCATTTGAGAAACATTTTGTCTTAACCAGAGTAGAAAGTTTCAAGCCAGCACATGGTTTTCAGCAAAAGGAAGAAACTCACAGGGTCTTGCTTGAAAAAAACAAACAAACAAACAAACTTCAACTGTGGCTAATGCCACTTTCAAGTCCTAACTCCTTGGAGTACCTGCATACTCTGGCAGGGGCTGTCCCCTGTGGGATAGAGTGCATTGCTAATGTGCAAAAGGACATGTGATTTCAACTTATATAAAAATCTTAGGCAGGTTTGGTTATAGGAAGATGAAAGGAGGCTTAGCAGTTACAGTGTTTGGGGGAGAGGAGAGAGCCTGTTAAATATTTTAAGGTGGATTCAAGCTGGTTAAAGCTGACTTAGAGGCAATGGTGGAAACTTCTGTTCTCGAGGTATATAGATGACTAGGGGCATGGTGCCTGCCAACCCAATGACAAATGAAGCCCTGGCACGGATCCTTAGGTTGAGCTGCTGTTCCCAAGGCTCCCACCCTGGAAATCATGTCTTCAGTGTCTGGTATTTTCAGAGTTTCTAAACCATGTGTTTAGGGGTTGGTGATTTTTTTTTTTTCTTTCTGTTGAGACCTTTTACTCTGATGCTCAGCTCTTCATAAAACCTCACAAAGACCAACAGTGGTCCACCCTGAGTGTGGTTAACTTACTAACAGATATTTTTGATTGTTACCTCTATACTGGGGACACCTAAGTGAACAAGATGGAAGGGGTCCCTGGCCCAGTGGAGTTTGCTGCCCAGAAAGAAAAACAGATGTTATGAGAGGAGGGATGAACAGTGGATGGGGAGTCAGGAGACCTGGATTTGGGTCCTGGCATTGATCCCATTAACCATATGGCACTCTGGGCTTCAGTTTATGTGCTATAAAATGAATGGGTGGGAAGGATAACCCCATCAGTAATTGATTCCTCATCTAGTGTGAGTTTTTCCCTTGCTGAACAGCTTTTTACATAGCACTGAATTTGCTCCACATCCAATTTGGGAACGGGTGTTTTATTTATAAAATAGATCTCACATGTCACCCACCAGGCTCTATCAAATGGTGATTTTTCTATAACAGAAACTTGAAGGATCCTTCCTGGACGGGCCCACATATGATATGATATTAATAGGAGGAAAGATTGTATCTGAGAAAGATGTCTTAAAGGTAGCAGTTTCACACAGACTCACCTTAAATATCTATTTTCAAATGGTTATGGATGAGAACAGGTACTTTTCCAACTGCTGCTGATTTTTGAGGAGCAAAGACACAAGAGCCTGACACTAAGAAAAATGAAATTTCTTAAAATAAGTGTGACCCACAGGCTACAGCTTCAGAGGAATTAAACTGAGTCAAACATAAGCCAGACTGTGGTTTCCAATAGAATAGAAAATACAAAAAAAAAAAAAGAAAAGAAAAATAATAGAAAATACCCACCACTGGGGACTGTGTGATACATCCTCAGCTTCCTGAAACCCAGCAAAATCAGCTCAGTCAATTTTAGCTTTGGAAACTGTGGGTGTCTCATTAACATGTTTTAATAGAATGAAGGAAAAGTCAATTTCTTTAGCATAATTAGTATGTATATTTTTTCTATCAGCCTTGCCTAGCCTAGCTCACAAAATTATCCACATGGGCATTCATACATTCCTTGCTGCCTCCCTCCCTTCTCAATGGCAAAAGTGTACTTTTTGACCCCTGAGTAATCTCTTCTCTTGGGCTATGAGCTCCATCCCCCTTGGCCTTCTCTCTTTTTCGTGTGTGTGTGCAAAAAAATTGTTTTTTAAATTTGTTTATTTTTTTGGCCACACCACAGGGCATGGCCTGTGGGATCTTAGTTCCCCTGACCAGGGATCAAACTCGTGCCCCTTGCAGTGGAAGCGTGGAGTCTTAACCACTGGACCACCAGGGAAGTCCCCGCCCACCACATCCATCACTCATGTCTCTTATTCTCCCATCTCTTTAGTTTCTCCTCTACACTGTCTTTCCACCATAGGTAAAAACATGTTCAAGTGTCTCCCATTTTATACCAACCAACCAACCAACCAGCCAGTGAACAACCACTCATGGTCCCTCTCTACTGTCAAGTTCTTATGTAACTTGATCTCTTACTGTTTTTGTTCTCTTTACTCTTCCTCTGTTTTGACCCCTTGGCTTCCTTGATGCTGTTATGACTCTACCTTCTTAGTCTTCATGAACTTCTCATTCTCTGCATTTTAGCCTTAATTATTATTAGTTTTTTAAAATTTTGAAGCCTGTGCTATCCCTTGCCAATCTCATTCATATCCATGATTTTAATTGTGACTTGTGTGCTGATAACATGTAAATCAAAGCACATACAAATCTTCAGGAAAGAAGCAACGTATAAACAAATGAACACCACCCACCACATGTGTGTCCCTGCAGACTTTTGTCAGGAGCTCCTGACTCATATTCACTGCCTGAGACACCCTTAAGTATATTGTCCTGCGGACAGCAGTTCAACTTGCTATGGTCCACCCAGAACTTACATTTCCTCAGAATATGTGCTTCTTCCAGTAAAATGCACTTCAATCTTGATCAGGGACATCGCCATCTACCATCACAAGGCCAGAGCTGTGTAAATACAGTGAACCTCTAGATCCCATCACAAGGCCAGAGCTGTGTAAATACAGTGAACCTCTAGATCCCATTTATTCTGCTTCCTTGTTTTCTCTTGAATCCGACACCTACCTCCTGCTCGCTTTTCCCCTTCCACCAGTGCTTTAGTTAAGTTTGCATTGACTTTAAAACGGAGGATGGTGGTGACTGCCTCTTAAGGCTCACCCTGCCCGCAGTCTGGCACTCCCCAAGCTGTTCTCTACATTGTGACTTGTCTGGTTTTCTAAAATACCAACTTAATGATGTCACTTCTGCTTTGGGTCTTTTAGAAGCCGCTTGAAGTCTTCAGCAAAAATCCAAGGCCTTCACCATTCAGTGCCAGTTTGGCCATCTGGCCTCCTTTCTCCCGCTCCCCTGAAAGGGCATTATCTTCCAGACTGATTGAATATGGTGGGTCATCAGAGCTTGTCCAGCTGGGCCTCCCCTCCATGCCTTTGAACTTACTGATTGCTCTTCTGGAACCGCCCCCATGCCTCAGTTCACTTGACTAAGTCCTAATTATCTAACAAGGTTTAATGAGCGTTTTCCCCCCTAGGAGGATTTGCTTGAGTTGGCTGCCCTTCTGTGATCATATAATAATCTATGTAACATTTATCACTTTTAGTGATAATTTATTTGCCTTTCCAGTTGATGGTGAAAACCTAAACAACAAATTATGTCCTTTATTTCTGTGTCCCTAATGTCTACAACAGCATGAGGCACATAGTATTTATTCAAGAAACTATTAGTGGGTGAATGAATGGGGGACAGATGGCTGCCTCCAGCTCCAGGTTGATATTCTATCACTTCAGTCAACCCAATGGGAAGCACACTTCTTTCCCAGTAGTTCAAGTATAAGTTCTGGGAGCATGCTTCTTGGACATGTCCCTGGACATCTGCTAACTGCCAAATTAATCACTTTGGCCAGGGAGCTGCAGGACTCTTACTGTCAGGTATGAATTTTGCGTCCATTCATAGAACAAGGGGTGGGGTCAGTCACATACATGCTGTATAAACTGAGAGGGGGCAGGGAAGCTCATCAAAGGAAAACTAATGATTTATTACCAGAAGCTGGAGGATAGGATGCAGGGCAGGCAGAAATAGCACATGTTTGCCACACTGTGTGCAAACAGTCTGGGTACTGGGGACAGCTGGGGCTACACTCTGCTCTACTTGCTGGCGGAGGCAGCTAGGACAGTCTCTTCAGTCTCAGCCCTCATCACTTCTGTCTTTATCCATTCAAGCTGCTATGACATGGTACCATAGACTGGCTGGCTTATAAACAACAGAAATTTGTTTCTCACAGTTTTGGAGACTGGCAAGTCTAAGATCAAGGTGCTGGCAGACTGGGTGTCTGGTGAGGGCCTGCTTCCTGGTTCATAGACGACCATCTTCTCACTGTGTCTTCACATGGAAGGAGGGGCACGGGATTTCTCTGGGGTCTCTTTTATAAGGGCACTAATCCCATTCATGAGGATTCTGCCTTCATGACCTAATCACCCCCCGAAGTCTCCACAAATACCATCAGATTGGGGATTAGGTTTCAACATACAAATTTTGGGAGGACACAAATATTCAGTCTATAGTAATTTTTTTTGCATTCTAGGCTCCAACTACACTGAATATAAAACCCACTGATGATGTGCTGAGTGCACAGGCCCTCCTTCACCTCTGAGCCCTTATCATATCCATCCTCTTGCTGGGATCACCTTCTCTCGTGCTCTCCCTTCCCTCCTTCCAGGCTAATGAACTCATATCCTTCAGGTCTCCCTTGAGACATCTTTCCTTGCTGGAAAGCCTTCTCTGACTAGGTTTGGCAACTCTGCTGTGTGTTTCATCTGTTTCTTACTGCCATCCTCTTAGCACTGATTATTGGTGTTGCCTGTTACTTTGTCTGCAGTAAACTAACTCCAAGAGGATAAGGAACAATCTCACCTTGGGCACTTCCTGTGGCCTGCACTTAACACCTAAGACAATGCTTGGCACATAGTAGGCACTCAATAAATACATGATGAGTGAAGTACTCAGTTTCTCACCCATTTCTTGGTTATTAAATAGGAACCAGGATTCTTTTGGTTTCCTTCTACATAGTCCTGGGGCTTAGCAGCTTTTTTTTTTTTCTTCAAAGAAGAGTGAGTCTTGTAGTATTTCTTTCTTTTTTTAAAAAAATATTTATTTAATTAATTAATCTCTATTTGGTTGTGCTGGGTCTTAGTTGTTTCAGGAGGGCTCCTTAGTTGCGGCTTGACGGCTCCTTAGTGGTGGCATGCATGTGGGATCTAGTTCCCTGACCAGGGATCAAACCTGGTCCCCCTGCATTGAGAGCATGGAGTCTTAACCACTGCACCACCAGGGAAGTTCCCTTAGCAGCTTTTTTAGGGAGACTGTGGAGAGCCAGCTCATACAGGAGAAAATATTCTTATTACAATAAATAATAAATTAATATTTGTCCAAAATATTATTTATTGAATGAAGGAAATCATTTGAAAAATTCTCCCAGGGGCAAGGCTATATACCCCAGTCAGATTCATTCAGTGGCCTCATCCATCCAATGAACGACGTTTGGACCAGCACTAAGACGTGGTGTCATAGTGTCACGATGTCGTGGAGCATAGAAAGTATCGCATCTTTAGTGAAAAAGGAAGTATTCTTAGGAGGCTTGTACAGAAATGTCACAGAAACAATGTTGGGAAAGGCAGTAAGTATTTACTCAGCATGCAGAGACTCTATAATATTCACTTATGGGCTGCTCCCAGAAAATAATGAACTTTGGCCATCTCCCTTGTGATGACTGCAGATATTTATGCTTAGAAAAGAAACTTCTCCATCAGCTTGTCGTGCCCTTCAGCGTCCTCCAGAAACTGAAGTTGGAGCTTTGTTTTTTGGCATCATAAGTGGCTCCTATGGAAATTGCCCTGATGTGCTAAATTCAGCAATAGAGCAGCACTCCTGGGGATCTTGGCTATATCCGCAGTCACTTATTCCAGGCTGAGAGAACAAGAATGTGAGTGCCACTAAAATACGTGTGTGCACTCACGCTGTGCACACACGGGCTATTTCTGTACGCGGAATATCAGGCAGAGGAGTAGGACCAGCAAAGTGATATGCGCCTTTACTGACTGACAAATGGGGCAAGGAGGAAATACAGAAATTAAGCTTTGAGTTTCTGTTTTTATGAACATATATATTCCTATTTATATGTCAAATTGAATGAACCTATTTACAGTGACTGATAGCTTTGAAGATTATGGAATAGATTTTGAAATAATTGCATTTTTGTATTAAATATATCACATGGCTATTACTAACCAGTATGTTTTTCTGAACAAAGCTTTGACTAGAAGTCCTGTAATTGATTTTCCTCCAATTGATGACTGATACTGGCACTGCGTGAGTTTAGTGAAAGCCCTTACCCTTTCTGGTCTCACTTTCATTGCTCTCTAAATGGACAAACTCTGTTGTTACCACTGGGTAATGTAAATAAAGAGCCAAGGCTGCCCACCACTGGGGAAGACAAGCTATGAATGCAGTGGATTATGATGATGAGAGAGAAGGCAGGAGAAAAATTAAAAACAATAACCTAAGATTAGATTCTAAGTCAGTAATAAAGAATAGCTAAGACAAAAATTAAATATGAACAGCTATGATAAAAGCACATAAGAACATATACCCTGAATAGCCCAGAAGGGAACTCTCCTGCTATGTTCTTTTACACAACAACACTGGCGACAAGCACGTGGTGAACACTTCCTACGTGCAGACGTGACCAGCACTTGGTGAACACTTCCTATGTGCAGGCTCTGTGCCACGTGCTTTTCCTAGCTCGTGCATTCATCTAGAATCAAATATTCATTGCACACCTCCTACATGCCGTGAACAGTACTTTGTCTCATTTATCCCACAACAACCTTCTGAAGATATCCATTATTATACAATCCCTTAACAAATAAGAACACTTAGCCTGAGAGGTTAAGGAACCTGCTTGAAGTCTCACAGCTAGTCAGGGGAGGCTCTGGGACTCATCCAATTTGGACTGCAAAACCTGAGCTCCTAACCCTTACTTATACTGTACCACACTCATGAGCTTTGCATACAGTTTAGATTGTTACCCCTTTAACAGCAGGTAAGGAACCCAGAAGAGGAAGAGGCAAAGAGATTTATTGCAAACCTCTATTTAACAGGCACTTTGGTGTTTTTCCATGTAACATTTCATTTCATCCACATCACGGCCCTGTGGCGTACTTTTTAGACTGCATTTTAAAGAGGAGGAGACTGGGGCTCATAGAGACTGAATGATGGTTTTACAAAGGCACATGGCTGGGAAATGGCGGTGTTAAAACTAAATCCAGGTTTCAATTCCTGTTTCCTTTCCCCTGGGCCTTTGCGACTCTTCAAAATGATTGAGGAAAGGAAGTTGTACAAGGAAACATAAACGGAATTGGGACTATGTAACCTGGAGAGGAGAAGGAGGCTGAGTGGCATGACGTTTTCCCCTATTCAAAGAGTTTAAATGGGTCTGAGTCATGCATGTGTGTTACCATCAAGGAAGAGTATCTTGACTCTAAAATATTGGGGTGTGTTTCTATTAGGAGTCTGATAATGTACCTTAACTGGAGACCAAACGCTTCCTGTCCCAGCTAAACTGGGAGAGTCACTGGCCTCCTGGGTACCCTGTAGAATCTTATATAATAGAGGATTTTTATCCAGCAGTGGAGAGCTTGGAGTGCTACAGGTCTGTAAATCAAAGAGCTGTATGCCTTGGCCTGAGTTTCCCTGGCTTAGACACTGCTTCACCTGCAGGGATGGATTCCTTCCAGAGATTTTTTTCCAGGTCATCAGTTACATATCTGAATGTCTGCTCTTGTTCGGAATGTGTCTCTCAAACATTTCCATCAAATGGCAGGGAGTGATTCCTGGGGGTGCAGGGGATGTATATGTGAATGTGTGTGTGTGTGTGTGTGTGTGTGTGTGCATGCGTGGTGTGTACCTGTCCGTTGCAAGTACAAAAATTTTTTGAAGTTTCTCATCGTTGTAAAAATTAATACAAATTTGAATTTTATTCCATAATATTCAATAGTACAATATTTGTGTTTGTTAAAAATTAAAATATTTTAAATAGCTTATAAAATAAAATTAGTGCTGATCCTGTGACATCCTGCACTGTCCCTGGGGCTACAATAGTCCAGAGTGAGAAGCATAGGACTGCATTTCCATGACGTTTCTAATTCTGATGTTTTTACGTTAACCCATTCTTTTTTGTCGTATGTAGTTATGAGACATAGTTTCTCAATTTTCCCTTGATCTCATGGTTCAGTGGGGACTCTGGGTTAAATGTGAAGGAGGAGTTGTGGATTTCAGAGCAGTAATGGATAATCAATTAATTCCTGACTGATGACTTGTACAGAACGCTTCCTAAGCACTTTGTAGCATTTTCAGGGAAATGGTAACAGTTAACATTTATTGAGCATTTACTATATGTCAGGTAGTTTGTAGTTTTTTAACCTAATTTTACTCTTAAACAATAACTCTCTGAGAAAAGTTCTATTATTGTCATCCCCATTTTATAGAGGAAGAAAAGGAGATACAGAATAACTTGCTCAACTTCTTGCAGCCGGCAGACAGTGGGGCTGAGATTCACCCTCAGGTAGCCTTATTCTTCTTCCTTCCTATTGGCTTTGCGGCCTCGGAGGACACTCCCAGCATTTATAGCCTTTTATTTCATTTAGCAGGTGCATGAGTCACCTTTGCCTGATGGAGCTTGATGTGGGGTTAAAAGTCACAGCAGCATCCAACTGCCACCCCACTCATCCTGGTTCAGGGGGCATCAATAAAATGGGAGGGGCAAAGAGCGGAGAAAGTGAGGCCCCCTCTGCCAACCCAGGGCTGATAAGGAAGAATGGAGGCCTTTGTCTTCATGAGTGGTACCCTCCTTCTCTAGCACCTGGCAGCAGAGGCGGATTCGGGGGGTCAGGTGTGCAGGCAGCCACAGGGGTGCCATTTAAAGGACCCCTTTTGTCAGGGCTCACATACAGAGTTCCTTGGTCCTGTAGGAAATCAATAAAGTAACCAAACCTTCACTTCTAGGACTGTGGTGAGAGCAACATTCCCAGGATTGGCATGAGTAGCTTGTGATGCCTGTGCCAGGCTAATTGTCTCTGGCCCTTAGACCATGTTTTCCTGGCACTCGTCCTTCCTGATAATGGAACTGCTGACAGGCACATGCTGCTCTGCCTCTCGCCTGCCACCCAGCTTACCGGAAGGAAGGGGTTGAAGCCTTGGTGGCCAATCCCTGGCCAAGGCCATGAGCTTCGGATCTCCAAGGCTGGCTTCAGGGTCTGGCTTTGCTGGAGTCAAGAGGCTGCTCGACGCTAAACCTTCCCCAGGTCTCCTTCCTGGAGTCACAGCTATGAGATGCTGGCTGACTGAAAAGCATCTCAGTGTATCAGATATTTTTGGAAAGGCGGGTATAGGCATTATCCTGTCAGTCCCACTTCAACTAAGGTTTTTTAGTTTGAATTGTGATTGAATGTTTTTCTTTCACTGTCCTATTGGAGAGGGTCTCTTAAGTATTTCTAGGGACCTCAGTTTAACAAGGTATGCAGAGAATTTGTGTTTCTGTCTCAGTTATGACCCACGTGGCATACCTTTAACCACTCTCTGGTCAGTCCGCTTAACTCACTGCCTCAACATTCCCTTTTACTTTCTCTAGGAACTCCCTGTTAGAGTTTAATTCTATACTCAGGCTGTAAAAACTACTGGATACGATCTGCAGTAAGGCTGTTGCTGCTATAAATTTCAGATGTCCATTCATTTATAAATAAAATCTTTATTGCGCTCTTATCACACACTGGGCACCGTCTAGGCACTGTTGTCATAGCCTGGACCAAACACAGATGCTCAATGTCCCCATGGAGTTTCAAATCTGTCTAAGGGTCCCATAACAGCTGCACTTCCTGCCTACTTGTTCCTCTGAGGACATGTTCCTGGTTAAAGCCCACTCCCAGTTTCCACACGGGCCAATCCAAACATTCATCACGTTTCTCAGGTCTCTCTCAAAATGCTCACCCTGATCTCTAGCAGTCTACCCCACAGAGAGGTCTCAGTATCCAGTCCCTTTTTGTACAAACTTGCCTCCATCCATGCCCGTCTTCACCCCCTTTATCTCTTTCTCGGAGGAAGAGATGCCCTTCCTCTTAGCTAGGCTTAACTTTTGCTCCTATGCTCTGGGTCCAATGTGATCAGCCTCTTTTGAGATTTATTCCTCCAGTAATTGTATTTGCTTTCTGTATCTCCAATCTCCGTATGAATCAGCATGTAACTCCCTTTCATCTTGTCCACCCTAAACCAATTCTTCAATCCCAAGTGCCTCATAGTAGTCCCGGCTATCGTCCCCTTTTCTTCACATCCAGGCTTCTCGAAAGAGTAATTCTACTTGCTTTCTCCTTTTCCTTACTTTCCATTCGCTGTGTAAGTGATTTCTGTGTCTAATTCCTCACTCCCTTGACCATAGTTCTACTGAGATTGTTCATGTTATGATCATCAAACCTCCTCGGTGGTTAACCCAGTGTGTGGAGAACACTTTCACTGTTGCCTCTCTCAGTATTTCTCCTATTGTCAGTATTGTTGACCACGCTCCCATTTCTGAAGCCATCACCTCCCCTGCCTTCTAGGACACCATCCTCTCCTGGCTTTCTGCCCACCTTCCGGCACTTCACTGATGTCTTTCACAGGCTCCTCTTTCTGTGTCCAGCTCTTCAATGTTGCTCTTCCTCAGAACTTCTCCCTAGGACTTCTCTTCTAACTTCAAGCTTTTCCTAGGCAATACTACCCATACCTGTGGCTTCAATCACCACGTCTCTCTCCTTAGACCCCTTTCTTAAGCTCTACACTCTTACAACTGACTTCTCACTGACCACACTTACCTCTGTCCACAGGCCCCTCACAATTAGCACGTTCAGAGCTGAAGTTGTCATCTTCTCCCACCAAACTGGCTCCTCTTCCAAGATTATTATCCCAAAAGGGGGCAGTGTGGTCCTGTCTTTATAGCCTGAAAACTTGAGATTGTCCTTGACTTTTCCTTCTCCTTCATTTTCTACATTCAACAGAGTGTCAATTCATGTTGATTCTACTTTATATTCATATATCTGTTCCTTCTCTTCCAACCTCTTTGCAGTTGCTCTAGTTGAGGTATTCATTGGTCTTGCCTGTTTGTGGGGTAACCTTGAACAGCACATCTCCCTGTTTCTAGTTTTGCACATGCCCCCGTGCTTCCTCCTATTTGAAAAAGTAGTGATTATACCCATTAGAATAATGATTGCGTTGCATATTGATTGCGTATTTGAATTTCTACTGCTCCACTGGACTGAAAGCTAGGGCAAGGATTATATGCCGTTTATCTCAGTATCCCCAGTGCAAGTGACAATGCTGGGCATATAATGGGTGTTCAAAAAACAGTTGCTTAGTGAATAAATGACTTCCAGAGTCGTCTTTCCAGAAGAGCAGACTGAGCACAATCGATCAATCTTGGATGCTTTGGGGAGTCACTGCTCCATTTTAGCAACATGAGTGCAATTAGTTACTGATATGACAACACCATATTTGGATATAGTATTTTTTTTTTTTTTTTGCGGTACGCGGGCCTCTCACTGTTGTGGCCTCTCCCGTTGCGGAGCACAGGCTCCGGACGCCCAACCGCTCCGCGGCATGTGGGATCTTCCCGGACCGGGGCACGAACCCGCGTCCCCTGCATCGGCAGGCGGACTCTTAACCACTGCGCCACCAGGGAAGCCCTGGATATAGTATTTTTTGTTGCTCCTATTTTTCATCCTTTAATTGGGAAATATTAAAAAGAATATCCAGTGTGGATAAGAATGTTCAGAAAGTTCTTCTCACGTAGAGAATAGACTTGAGGACATGGGGAAGGGGAAGGGTAAGCTGGGATGAAGTGAGAGAGTAGCATTGACATATATACTCTACCAAATGTAAAATAGATAGCTAGTGGGAAGCAGCCACATAGCACAGGGAGATCAGCTCGGTGCTTTGTGACCACCTAGAGGGGTGGGATAGGGAGGGTGGGAGGGAGACTCAAGTGGGAGGGGATATGGGGATTTATGGATACATATAGCTGATTCACTTTGTTATACAGCAGAAACTAACACAACATTGTAAAACAATTATACTCCAATAAAGATGTTTAAAAAAAAAATTAAAAAAAAGGAAAGGTATTCTCATGCATTGCTGGTGTGGGTGTAAATTGCTATAATATTCTTAGAAAGAAATTTATAAAAATTAACAAAAATATAACCTCTGACCCAGGAATCTTGCTTTGGATATAGTATTAATCAAAAATAATGCTAGTTGATTTTGTCTTTTAAAATAATGTAAGTTTATTGTAGAAAAGTTAGAAAATATGGACAAACAAGAAGAGAAAAATAAAATCACCTGCAATCCCATTACCCAGACAGATAATTACTGTTCATCTGTTGACATAGGGCCTCTCAGTTTGTTTCCTAAATTTTTACTTTTAGTAAAGAAATGGGGTCAAGCCTGGGGCATGTCTCAGCTGCTGAGCTGTCCCTTGCAAGAATCAACAGTCATTAAATCATAGTGCTCACGGACTCGTGGCAAACCTGACCTAGATCTAGGTGGGTGTTCACATCTATCAGCACTATTCTGGTGGGAAGAGATTAGCAGCATCATTAGCAGTGATGATGCTTTCGTTAGATAGATGTCAAACTAGGGTAGTTATTCCTGGTTGAAGCAAGATCCTCTTAGTGGTCTGACATTTGGAAAGGGTGGCAGGGACTGGGAAAGGAAATTCACAACCATTAGCAACTGGCCAGGGCTCCAATTCCAATGGATAGTTGGAATGCAGAGCAGCAATCAGGCAAGAGGACAGGACACTTGGGGAAGAGATAATGTGAAGCCTATAACTGTTCTAGCATGTGGGAGCCTGTGGGATCATGCCAGGACACTGCAGCCAGGACTTGAGGTGACAAGACCAATTTTAGCCCAACTCCTGTTGGGGATGAGCTGCTAATGTATTCTCAAACTGAGTGAATTTTGTTAGGAATCAGGAAGACTTGAGTTGCCAGGTTGAAAGACTTAGTAACTGTTGATATATGGGGCTGGGGAAGGCAGGGACTGGTAAATCCCAAACTTTTGGAGTGGTGAGATCCCACGCGATCTATTTCATTCCATGACCCATATAACTGTGGTATACCATATGTCTATATAAAATAATTAAAACTAATTAAAATTAATTTTGGTTGGTGAGTGTTTGAAGAGTTTCATAATAACACTTGAGATAATTAGGGACGCTTTGGGATGTCACAAAAGGAGCATTTGGAATAACTGAGCTAGATGTTTAAACCAGAGACATGCAATGAAGGCTTGTAAAAGAATGACAATTCTGTGGTTGAAAGAACACTGGAATAGGAGTTAGGAGTTTGGAGTTGTAATCATTATGCCGATAAACTGATTATTGAAAAACAACAACAACCTGGCTTTGTAGCACTTGCCAATTTCTGTGGTGTAAATACTCTCACTGGGGTGGATTTCAAATGATCAATGGTCTTAACTACTGGCTCACACAATTCCTGAATATTTAATTATCAGCTCTTGTAAGCCCAATGCAAGACAGGTCCAATACAATGTAATCAATATAATCTTAACTGAGTTTCTAGTTAGCTTTGTGACATTGGGTAAATCACTTAATCTCTCTGGATCTTAGTTTTATTACCAACAAAGTGAAGTTGCTAAAATAACCTGTAAGGTATCTTCCAAAGTCAACATTTCAGTAATGTAGCTGGTGTTATAGGGCAGGACTAACGTCATGTTATAAGCCAGAAGAGTTACATCAGATTTTTCTGAATGTTATTGTGAGATATTGGGACAGATAATTTGATATCTGAGTCTGTGTCATAATCAACCATGTTCTGACTCCTGCTGTCAATGTGTGTGTCCTTCTCCAGTACCTCTTCCCAGGAGGATTAAAAATGGCAGTGCAGCCATTAGTGAGTCAAACCTCACCAGTGGGGTAAGAAACCATGACCCAGAGTCAGAGAATTCTACACTCAGTTGTCAGGTCCTAGGAGTCAGTTGTAGGGCCGTGACAAAGTCTTATAGCTCCGGTACCTTACCCTATCTGACCATGAGACCAACAGTGGCGGTCTTCCCTGGACTAATAACAACATGAGAAGTTAATTTGCTCGAAGCTTTTTAGAACCAAGGGCTGTGTCCTTCATGTCTATGTGTGTCAAATCCTGATACATAATAAGGACTCAGTGTTTGTTGAAAGAAAGAATAAACGATTTGAGCCTTTTTAGAGCAAATTCTGAGTTTTATTTATATTTACCCCAGCTTTATTTAGATATAATTGACATATAACATATAAGTTTAAGGTGTACAGCATGATGATTTGCTGACTTTTAAAATATTAATTCAAAAGTGGACATGAGCTACTCTGTACTTACCTAAAGAAATGTATTTTTCAAACAAAGAAATTACTTTCTTGTAATAGAAAACTTCTCAGTGCCTTCAGTTCAATATTGGGAATTTAAATTTGCCTTCCATCTAGATAGCACAACTGATGCACAACCAGAATCCAATGAAGAGAAACATGAATGAGAAAAACCCAAACTGGTCATTTACTACCCACCAGGGAGTACTCTGCCTGCCTCAACCAGTAGAATTCGCTCATCTCTTTTGAAAGGAACAGATAATACTTATTTAAAGAGCATACATCATTATATATCATGTGCCACCTTGCCAACATTTACAGGCATACCTCGTTTTATATCACTTCACTTTACTGTGTGTTTTACAAACTGAAGGTTTGTGGCAACCCTGCGTCAAACAAGTCTGTCGGTGCCGTTTTTCCAATAACGCTTGCTTTGTGTCTCTGCGTCACATTTCGGTATTTATTACAATATTTAAAACTTTTTCATTATTATTACATTTGTTTTGGTGATCTGTGATCCGTGATCTTTGCTGTTATTATTGTAATTGTTTTGGCATTTTTTTTTGCAACAAAATGTTTTAAAATTAAGGTACATTGTTTTTTAGACATAATGCTATTGCACACTTTAATAGACTACAGTACAGTGTAGACGTAACTTTTATACGCCCTGGGAAACCAGCACATTCGTGTGACTCGCTTTGTTGCAGTGGTCTGGAACTGAACTGGCAATATCTCTGAGGTTTGCCTGTACTCCTCACGATGACCCTTATAAGCTAAGTACTGTTATTCCCCTTTTAGAGAAGAAGCTGAGAGGCTGAGCAATAGAGCCACTCGTGGCCGAGCCAGGAGTTCACAGCCCATAGGCCACGCTCTTCTCCCCGGGTCAGGCTGCCTCAAGGCTTTCTGCACTTCCTCTCCCTCGGGTCTCTGCTCCTTGTTTGCTGTGGGGGTCTGGATGCTTTGTCACATGTCACATGTGAGTGAACCTGGCTCAGCCTACGACCAGGCAAACAGAAGCAGCAGCCTCTGACAGGGTTGTGAACAAATACTCCAAGCCGGGTCTGGCCGACTGGGGGAGCTGCGCTGTACTTTGCCCTCGTGAATCGACTCCATGGAGGCCGTGGCAAAGGTAGCTGACAGGCTGTAGATCTGAGGGCCAGGTAAGTCTTGGTAGATGTGGCACCTGGACTTTGACAGTGTCCAGGAGGAGAGCAGACACTCCTGGAGCTGCGCTGAGGGAAGGTGGTGGAGAGCCGTCAGAGCAGGTGTGTGGGAATGCTAGTGCCCTTGCTTGCTTTGTCTTGGCTGTACTTGCTGTGCTGTCGAATTAGGAAAGGCAATACTGACCTTAGTGGGACCAGGGAAGGTCATTTACGTGATGTGTGAGTATGACTTGTCACCGTAGATGTAATGCCTTCATTTGGAGAATCTTAGGTGCTTTTCATTTGGGGTCCTTAATTGTAACCTGAGGTCTAACCTGCTGGAGTTGATATCTTGGCAACGAAAATCAATTGTAGTTGACTTTGGCAAAGGGACTGGGTATTGTGCCTTTGCAGTCGGAGGAGGGCTGTCTAGTGAAAATATCTGGGAACAAGGTGGAAGAAGCTTTCTTCTTGTTGAAATTCCTTGTGTCCAAATGCTATCAAGTTCCGTGGGCCTTCAGGAAAAACCCATTTAGCCTTTCACCGTGTCCGGGGCATTTGGCCTTTGCTGGGATTTGCTGGAAAAGGCTCTCATCGCACCTGACTTTTTCAAGCAAGTGGGCTGACACGGGAAGGAAGGTGCAGGTTTTCCTGAGCTGGATTGCTCTCGAGGTGGAAGGCACTTCTGTGCTTTGTTCTTCTGGTATGTTCTGCTTACAGCTCTCGGCTCATAGCTGTGGACCCTGGCTCCGCCGCGTTCGAGCAGTGTGACGTCTTGATTTCAACACACATCCTTTGACCTTTTGTTCTGATATTCATTTTTATATTGGGCTGGGAGTTTCAGGAGTGGGAGCAAGTTGACTGGATCCGATCAGAACTTTTCAACGTAAAATAGTTCCCAAGGGAGAAGAAACACGGGGTGTGACTGAGCTGTGTATTCTGACACGAGAGACTCCTGAGCAGCAGTAAGGTGTGATGTGTGCTTTTTCTTTGGGGGCAGCTGGACACGGGTGCTGCTCTGTGATACAAGCAGAGAAGCTTGGAATGTATCTTGTCTTCTGGAGCTATTTCCCATTTTGAAGCATAAGTGGGGAAAATCAGTTTGATGCTGGGGAGACTTCCAGGTTTTAAAATCTCCAGACATGGCTCTATAGTTTGTCAGGGAAGCAATCCCAAACTTGCGTCTCATCGCCTCCCCTGGAGCAGGGGCAGGAATGGCCAGATTATAGGGCCTAGTTCTTCTAAGACTTCAAGGATTCAGAAAATATGTCTCTTGAGGTCACTTTAAGCTCCTTTTTATTTAGGAAATGTCTTCAGCTGCTCACACTACCCTAATCTTTATCTCTGATAACACTAACTGCTATTTATTGAACAATTACTATATACCAGCCAGAGTGTAAGGATCTCTGACTCTGACAGTGACCCTGTCAGCTCATTATGGTCCTCATTTTATGAGTAAGGAAATTAAGGCTTGAAAAATTTAACTAGCTAATAAGTGGCAGAGTTAGGATTTGAACTGTGGTCTAGCTCTGTCTAAGGCCCACTCTATTTCTATGACAGCATACGGCCTCCATAGTAAATGTTGAATAAACATTTACTGGTGGAATATGTGAACACACATGTATTTTTAAATTTTTATTTTATTTTTGGCTGTGTTGGGTCTTCGTTGCTGCGCGCGAGCTTTCTCTAGTTGTGGCGATCAGGGGCTACTCTTCGTTGTGGTGTGTGGGCTTCTCATTACGGTGGCTTCTCTTGTTGCAGAGTACAGTCTGTAGGTGCACGGGCTTCAGTAGTTGCAGCACGCGCGCTCAGTAGCTGTGGTGCATGAGCTTAGTTGCTCCACGGCATGTGGGATCTTCCCGGACCAGGGATCGAACACATGTCCCCTGCCTTGGCAGACAGATTCTTAACCACTGTGCCACCAGGGAAGTCCAGCACACATGTATTTAATTGGGATACTTTGATAGTGTTTTGGAGCTTCATCTATTACTGTTCTCTCTCCCATGCCTCCCACATCTATTGTTGCTCCAAATATACTTTTTAATTTTTATAGCAACATCAGTATAGTTGTCTAGCCTGTTATTTATTTCAAATATCTCCTTAAGATTTTTTTCAGCTATCTCTGTATCAGTGCCTGTGTGGTTTGTTTTAGATAGAAGATTTTGAGGACTGTAGGTGCTTCTTTCACAAAACCTAATTAACCTTCATGTTTGGATATAGGCCTAAAATGATGATAATTTTTTTCTTTCTGTTTTGTCTGTAGGAAGATAAAATAACTACACAACTGACTCAAAACACGAGAGAAATTCAGAAGGTCAGGGATGAAGCCTTGGGTTCCCCAGTGGCCGCCTCAGCCAGAGGGGAGGCCCCCAGCACCATCAAGGGATCCAGACCGAGGGCTTCAGAGAGATAGATACTATCGGCCTATTCGTCACTCTTGGCACAATGGAGAGAGGGTCCAACAAGAACAAGACATGGGCAGGAGCCCCCAACCACAGCAGGACCCTGGGGCAGACCACCAGCAGCCTCACTACGCGTCCAGGCCTGGGGAATGGCATCCGCCTGTGTCCAGGGATGACTATTATAAAGGTGGTTATCCCAGTCAGTTGTATTCAAGGTATGGGTTTAGAGCTGGAATTGACCCAGCTCTCCTAAATGCTTACAAACAGATTGCTCTTTTCCTTGTTCCTTTTCCTTTTATTTCTCCTCTTTTTCTTCTTTTTCCTTCTCCACCCTACTACACTGACTTAGCTATACCCTTTCCTCTCCCAAATTGGATTTTGGTGACTGAAAATATAATATTTTCCTTTCTTTATCCCCTAGGGGAGCTTCTTAAAGAAGCCATCACAATGTGATTGGGTGATGCGGGGAGAGAGTAGAAAGAATGATGAAATTCAAGACAGCAGATGAGACCCTCTTACTCTGGGATCACAAAAGGCAATGTTTGTAGACTCTGGAAAAGCTTTTCCTATGGACCTCTATAAAAAGTTCCTTATCCTCTTTGGAAGACTCTGACCCAGGGTTAGCACTGACCCACCAGCACCAAGAAGAGCCCTAGTGCCTAGAACATCACCTAGAGTGTGATGGGTACAGAAATAAACAATGTATTGAGTGAATGAATGGGAACTTAAAAAAAAATCAGAGAAAGCAAATACAAGCTTGTAGGCTCCAAATTCAGAATGAAGAGGTCTCAGTGAGGTAATTCTAGGAGAATCTGGAGAATCTGGAGTTCCTCCTCCTGGACTTCATATTTAATGTTGCAAGCCATCTATTTTCTACTTTAACTTTTTCAGGTGGGGTGATGTTTTCCTGCCTCCAGATTTAGGGTTGAAATTATGACAATTATTGTAAAGAATTCTGCCCCTATGAAATAGTAAAGAATTATTAATTGATAAAGATACTAACAACATGATGTTCCTTTGTTGAATTCACGAAGGAAGGTATGTTAAGGACAGAGGCAATAAAAGCAATCAGATTTAAGATGGTCCAACTTGACTTTTTCATCTCATTGCCATCTATAATATGCATGGGAATTGCAGTGGTATGTGAGGCACTTACACAGTCTTCTTGGGAAGGGGTTTCCTAAGGTGATGTCAGAGCAGGGTTTTCTCAGATAATATTATGTGTTGTTGGTTGTGTGTGTATTGGAGGAGCAAGAGGGACCATGGGGAGGGAGAATGAGACACTTGGCTACGGTTTTGCTATAAAAATTGCAGCCTTGTTCTGACACAACGGTCCTACTCCTGCTCTGATTCTGGATTTTTTGGTTATGGGATCCAGAATGAACCGTGGCTTTAGAGCAGATTCTAGACAGGGGTCACAATTCTGTCCTCTGAAGTTGTTTTGTTTGTCAAGTCCTCCGTTGGTTTTTCTCTTTACCATGCTCATCCTTGAATGACTGGTCTTCTTTGTGATCCTTTAGGCCGGGCATTGAGGATCTCTATCAAAGCTATCACTCTCCAGCCCTAAGGGAAGAATATGCTTATGGAAGTTATTACTACCATGGACACCCGCAGCAGCTGCGGGAAGAAGGAGGTACGGAATAATCTCCAAGAAGCCTTTGGGATGGTGCAGCTGGTCGGATAGGGCAGAGGGCAAAGGGACCGTGCTCGGAGCCTCACCCTGGGCCTCCTGCTGGGCTGAGGTAGAGCCCCAGCCTCACCTGCGTCTTGCTTGGCCAGATGAGGCCACAGCAATGACACTACTGCTAAATGTCTTGAGAAGAAGAGATAGAAAAGAGTCATTTTTCTTTGTACGTGTAGATGACGGCACTGACACTGTTACTACATTACTAGTATTATGGGTAGTTTGTA
This sequence comes from Globicephala melas, assembly GCF_963455315.2. Lineage (NCBI taxonomy): Eukaryota > Metazoa > Chordata > Mammalia > Artiodactyla > Delphinidae > Globicephala > Globicephala melas. The sequence continues at coordinate 51,704,249 of NC_083314.1, forward strand.
CTTCATCCATATTTTTCTTCTAAGATTATAGTCTCTGACCAAGTAACAGTGAAGCCAGTTCTTAACAGTGAAGTCATCAAGTGTGTGGCTGGGCTGTAATGAGTCTGACCATCATTTACCCTGAGGGAGGCAGATATGTACAAAAAAAGAATTTAAACCTTACACCAATAGTAAGGCTTTAGGTAGGTACTAAAGGCATCTTCTGACCTGCTAGCAAAGAGAAACCTGTTTCAACGTTGAAAACACAAACATCTGTGCACACACATAAGATCCCCATTGTATAGAGCTGTGCTCATTGGTTCAGAGAGATGCATCTTATGGACTTTCACTGTTGGCTTTTACTTATCAACTTTACTTTACTCAATGTGGCAAATATGGTCAGCCCTCCGAATCTGCGGGTCTGCCTCTAACTGATGATTGAAAATATTCGAAGAAAAGAAAATTCCAAAAAGCAAAACTTGAATTTGCTGCTTGTAGGCAACTATTTCCCTGAGCACCTACATTGTATTTGCAACTATTTACATAGCATTTACATTGTATTAGGCATTATAATTCATCTAGAGATGATTTAAAGTATATGGAGGATGTGCATAGGCTATATGCAAACACTACACCATTTTATATGAGGGACTTGAACTTCCCCAGGTCCTGAAACCAATCCCCGCCATGGATATGGAGGGATGATTGTATGTTTTTATACCTGCTGTGCTCCAGTAACTCAGCTTCATGGCTTGCTAGTGTCTTTCTGAACTTTTAGGAATAGGAAGTGACCTGTCTTTATTTTGTTTTTTTCTGAGGGTGCAGTGGCAAGGCAAGGGAGTCCTTATATCTCGCATGAAGATTATCGAGATCAAAAGTACCTGAATGAACACCAACATGAAAACCAGAATAGTCCGTTTGGAACAAATAGTGAGACCCAGTTCCAGTAAGTGTGAAAGGAGAGGCCGGTTCAACATGATTCAGCCAAACGCAGGCTATGTTAGGCAAACCTTATGTCATCTGGTGCTGGTCCCTCATCTTCAGAAGCCCGTCTGCTTTTGTTCTGGCCACAGGGGTGTGAGAGTAGCCTGGGTTGGCTGGGACCAGCTGTTCTCATGGACACTAGGAGGAGGGATTCTTAATTCTGAGAGGTGGTTCCCAAAACCTGTGAGATTACTTGAGGTCCATCTTAGAGGAGGGCCTTAATTCTATGTTGGCCTCGGAACAGATGTGGCCTTGCAGAAGTTCTCCTGATTGGGTCCTGCCTGGGGCTGGGGTGCTTCTTCTCTGCCCCCTCCTGTGCCCTGAGAATGGGCTCTCCCGTGGGATAAGGTGAGCAGGGAACAGCATTTTGTTCAAGCACCTCTCTGGTGCCCTTAGACCTGATGCCTTAACCCTGCCTGGAACTCACCAGCCCAGCTGCTCTGATTTAACTTATTCCAGGACGTCAGGCCACAGAGACTGAGCCTCCTCTGCAGGGTTTGGGGCCACTTCTAGTAACTGTACTATGAACCCCAGGAGCTCCTGTTTTTCTGGTCCAATAGACTGAGGCGGAGAAATGGAGGACAAGGCTTTTCCCTGCGACACACAGGCCAACCCGACACCTGCCCACGCTTTGCAGCAGAACAGCCTCCAGCAGAGAGCAGCTCAGCCTTGCTGGCCTGCCCTGGACCCCCTCTCACCTGCTCCTGTCATTTTGCCGCAGATCTAAGCGTTGGAACCCTTATAAAGACAGTCCTGCTTCTAACTCTGGACAGGAGAGGCCTGGGGACTTATTTGTGGAGAGTCCGCTAACTGGGGCCCAGAAAAACAAGGTAACCTGAAGTGACATGGGGCTGGTGGTCTGTGACAGTGAATCACACCTGCCCTCGTCAGTAGGGGCAGAGCAGGGCCCCGTGGGGCGGGGTCCCCAGTGGCCAGCAGTCTGAGGGGTCCCATTCCTCCCCAATTGGCAGAGCCTCTACCCACCTCTTCCTTTCCCTGCTCCCTGTTTCAGTCTTCTGGATCTGGGGCCCTGATCTGGCCCTTTTGCATTTTTTTTGCCAAGTTGGCTGGATCGGGAAATGTCACCCAAGTCACTCCAAGGTAGGAAAGAGAAGAGGCTGTCACCGGTATCCCAGTGGATTAGCAATTCAGTTTACCCAGGAAGTGGGAAGTTGCTAGAATCTTTTAATTCAGGTCTGAAAAGCAGAACTTTTCTTGACTCTTCCATCTCTCTTTTCTAAAATCTTACTGTGTGTACCAGCTGGGTTACAAAATGGAGCTCTTGAATTTTTTTTACAATAAACTTTAAATTTTGGAATAATTTTAGATTTATGGAAAAGTTACAAACATACTACAGAGAAAAACTCTTCATTTTTGACAGTCTTGTATTAATTTTGTATCCCTGATGAGATTTGTATGATTTGTGGGGCCAGTTTCTTCTGTACACCTGATGCTTCACAGAGCGGGGCACCTATTATGACTAACAGTAACAACAACACAGTAACAGCAGCCATACACACGTACAGCACTTTACAGTGTGGACAAAGAGCTTTTGTATCCATTGTTTGCATCCATTGTTTTACAGTCCTCAGGATGTAAATTCCGTGAATTTCTTGTACACCTGTATCCTTAGGGAAAGCATAGCACCTGGAGCATAGTAAGTGCTCATTAAACAGTTGGTGAATGAATGCAAGAGTAAGTACTTGAACTATATAGGGTAGGTATGATTATCTACATTGCAGATAAAGGTCCTGAGCTCAGCGAGTCTAAGTCACTTGTTCAAGTTCACAGCACTTGGTATTGACAAAGCTGGGATTGAATTCACCCTCCCTGACCCCAGGACCTGCATGCTTCCCACTAGGCCACAGTGAATCCTTTAGCAAACACCTGTCGATTGAATGATCCCTTCTTTTCCTTTCAGCACATCCACATTCATTATATTTATTTGAAAGTTTGAATTTTGTTGCCTTTGAAGAAACACTTGGGAGGACCGTCTCTCTGAAAGCGCTTCTGATTCTTCCCATGTGTTTTGTTGTTTTTAATTTCAGCCATCACTGACCGAGGAGTCCAACCTTCTCCGGCAGCACGAGTCTGGTCTCACCTCCAGCAGCTATGAGCTCAGTCAGTACATGACAGATGCCTCTGAGCTGTGCGACCCCATGGCTGCAGCAGGTTGGAGTCCAGTTCAGGCTGGTGGGTACTGAAGTGATCAAAGGAGTTGGCTGAGTCTGTTGAGAAGAGGGCTGGGTGGCACATGTCTTGGAAAGTCACCTTTGCCCTGTATTTCCAAGAGCAGACCATTTGTCTGCCTCATTTTTGTAGGTAGGTCTCCTGAGCAGAGTGGCCAACTTTGGCTCCATTTCCCCCCTTTTCTCTGGTACTGGAGGTTGCATCATAGCTGATTCTTGGAAGGGAACACTGCCCCTAGCCATCACCAGGCTGGGAGAGGCGGAACTCAGAGGTACTGTTAGGTAATAGGTGAAGAAAATAAAGACCAGAGTCAGCTTGGGAAAGTGAAGGCAGGTCACAAAGGTCTGGATGTAGGAGACTTGCCCTGAGCACTGGGGCTATGAGAACCAGAGTTCCCAGCGTGTCACCATTGCTGGGAGTCTGGCCCTGGTACATTATCATTTGTGCCAAACCATCAACTCCTTGCATTATATTCTGACATATTCTCAGAGGTTCAGCTCTTATTGGAGCATGGGCTTCTTCTAGTTATGTAGCCCATCCAGAATCTTATCTTGGTCCCAGGTGGAATTTGGAAAGAAGTGTGTCTGTGGAGTATTTCTAAAGTAAAGCAAAGCAGTGGCAGTAATGCTAACAGTGTCCATCTGTGTCTGTTGGTTAGAGGACATCTCGGCAGCTGGTCCCAAGACACCCATGAAGTTCTACATCCCTCACGTGCCTGTGAGTTTTGGGCCAGGAGGTCAGCTGGTGTGTGTGGGTCCCAGATCTCTCAGTGATGGACAGACGGCCCTTGTTGAACTGCACAGCATGGAGGTAAACAAGATTCTGTGTCCTCGGAATGTCAGCACCCTGCTCCCTGATTCCCTTTGCCTGAGCCCTGGGCATCTCCAGGAATAGGGTGCTCTTGGAGGGGACTGGGCCAGGCACCCTATGGATTGGTGTGTGTGTGTGTGTGTGTGTGTGTGTGTGTGTGTGTGTGTGTGTGTGTGTGTGTATGAAGGAATGGCTGGGGCTCTTCTGTGAGAGAAGTAATGCTAGACTTCTGTTTTTCATGAGATGCTATTGGGTCATATTCAGCAACTAGAGAGCTCATTTCTGTCCTCTGCTTTCTCCATGAGGCACTGAGCCACATCCTAGGATCATGGCTCTGGGTTCTGAGGCTGGACTTAACTGAGCAATGGGGCACTGGGGGGACATAGTCTTAAAGACCAAACTTGATTTTTTGTTCCAGGTTATTCTTAATGATTCTGAGGAACAAGAAAAGATGAGGACTTTCTCAGGACCCCTGATTAGGTAAATTACCATGAGAGCTGCAAAATAAGGGCTTTTGAAACCTATAAAATCTTCCTGCCCAGATCAGCATTTTGGGATTTGTTCTTGACTTCCTTGAAAGAAAATGTCTCTCCCCATTGGAGTGGAATCTCCGTGCTACAAGTTGGAGCCAAATGTGGCCTGAGCCATTTTGACAAGCAATTTGAGTGTTGAAAGGCAGAAAGAAAAATTAACTTAAAGGTTTAAAAATCTGAAATCAGTTCTATTTTACAAAGCCTCCATGGTAAGGGGTTTTAGCGTTCTGTGTACTTAATAGTACTTAAACTGGTAGAAGAGTGGAACACAGCCTGGGAAATCATAGGCAAGTGGATCATATGGAAAAATTTTTTCTGGAGAGGTAAGTAACATGGCCAGCATTTGAGTTACTGGACAGTGTGCAAGTCTGCCCTCTGCAGGATTGAGCTAGAACTGCTTTTACATTGCTAGTCATGTTACCGATAAATATTCAGGATGCTCTTTGTCGTGGAGAGAGGAGTCCTGGCTGGTGTCAGAGGTGAGATAATGCACCCCAAAGCCCTTACAATATCATCACTACTGTGTAAATGTGTTCTTATCCTGAAGCTTCCCCCTCCAAGAAAATCCCCATAGTATTTTGACAGTTCCTTCAAGTAAAAATGAGTGTTGTCTCCATTTCTTACACACGGGTGTACAGATGTGGGGTAGAGCACCGAGCTGGGTATTTGGACACTAGGGTACTGGTCCCAGTTTGATTGATTTCATTGAATGATTTCAAGCAAATAATAATTCCTGTTTATTGGGTACTTATATACACTACACAATTGGCTAATTCCTTTTTGTACGGAGGTAGACTTTAAAAAAAATTTTAGTTTGAAATATAGTTGATTTACAATGTTGTGTTAGTTTCAGGTGTACAGCAGAGTAACTCATATAGATATATATACATAGGTATATATATCTATTCTTTTTCCAATTCTTTTCCGTTATAGGTTATTACAAGATACTGAGTTGGAGGTAGACTTTTTAACTATTCCTATTTTAGCGAAAAGAGCAGAGGCTCAGAGGAGATAAGAAACTTGTGTAAGCTGAGAAGTGGCTGGCTAGATTTAAACGCAGGGTTGTCTGAGCCCAAAGTCTGTGCTCTTCCTTGATACCAAACAGTCATTTCAGGTCTCTGGGCCTCAGTTTCCTCCTCTGTAAAATGGAGAGGGTGGACGAGAGAATCTCTGAGGCCCCTTCCTGTTCTATAAGGAAACAACTATTCTGTAGCTATAGACTCACTACCCCCGTCCTGGATTGTCAGGCTTCTATCCCATCTCCAGCCCCAGCAACACCCTCACACTGTAGGAGGGGACTGTGGTCCTACCCGGGGGAGGAATCTGTCCCTCACTCTTTGCTCCCTGAAATCTCTCCATAGGGAAGATGTACACAAGGTGGACATCGTGACGTTTTGCCAGCAGAAAGCAGCGCAGAGTCGCAAATCTGAGACACCAGGGAGCAGAGACTCGGCTCTACTGTGGCAACTGTTGGTTCTCCTTTGTCGGCAGAACGGGGTCAGTATCACTGCGCTGGCAGGTGGGCAGGTGCAGGCTGGGTTGGAACTGAAGTCTTCCTGGGAGAGAGAAGATTTGGCTTGTGGCATGATTGATTATAAAAGGTAACATTAAAGAAGCAACAAATGGCCTCAAGGGGAAAAACTGCTCAGATGTCAATGCCAGTTTGCTAATGCTAACCTTTCCCCCGCCCTTCTCCACTAGCCTGGGGTTATCTCCCGGTTCTTGGGTTACTGCGCTAAGCAGATGATACACCTGGGAGAGTGTGCATATTTCTGGTCATCGTTGTGGCTCCTGACAGGCAGAAAGCAAGCATGAGAGTGAAGCTGGAGTTTGAATTACAACAATCTAAGAAGGGGCTGTCTTGTGTTTGCACGTCAGCCTCTTCCTGAAGAGGGCAGGTGCTCTGGTGCCTTCCTTCTTCAGCCTGGGCTGCCAGCATGAGGATGAATAGGATTCTCTCCCAGGATGGCCCTCTTTCCCTTGCAGTCCGTGGTGGGGTCTGACATCGCGGAGCTGCTGGTGCAGGACTGCAAGAAGCTGGAGAAGTACAAGCGGCAGCCGCCTGTGGCCAACCTCATCAACCTGACGGATGAGGACTGGCCAGTACTGAGCTTGGGGACCCGGAACCTGCTCACTGGGGAGGTTCCCCCCAGCGTGGAGACGCCTGCACAGATCGTGGAGAAATTCACTAAGTTGCTCTACTATGGAAGGAAAAAGGCAAGTGCTGTGCCCGCTTCTGCTTAAAAAAGTAACCAGCATCCCCACCGCTCACCCCTCCCAATTGTATGAGTGACATATACTCATTTTATAGCACTTAAGTTCAGAAAGGTACAAAGAAAAAGAAGAACACCCATAATCCTATCACTAAAAGATAATGCCTGTTAACATTTTGATATATTTATTTCTAGCATTTTCAATGCGTATATATTAAAAATCAAATTAAATTACATATACAATTACTTCTTTCTTTTCCCCTTAAGAGTATATGGTGAAATACTCTCATAGCATTAAAACGTACCATTTAAAAAATGGACTGTATTCTATTATATGAATGTATCACATTTTATTTAACCAGTTCACTGTTGTTGAATATATAGGCTATGTACAGATTTGTCACCCATTATAAATTATACCATTCGAACATCTTGTTGTATAAACCTTTGGCTGATTTTTTAAGATACATTCCTAGAAGTAGAACTACTCAGTTAAAGGCTATGCACCATTTTTTTTTTTTTTAAATTTTATTTACTTCTGGCTGCGTTGGGTCTTTGTTACTGCGTGCGGGCTTTCTCTAGTTGTGGCGAGTGGGGGCTACTCTTTGTTGTGGTGCGCGGGCTTCTCATCACGGTGGCTTCTCTTGTTGCGGAGCACGGGCTCTAGGCTCGTGGGCTTCAGTAGTTGTGGCTCTAGGCATACAGGCTTCAGTAGTTGTGGCTCGCAGGCTCTAGAGTGTGGGCTCAGTAGTTGTGGTGCATGGGCTTAGTTGCTCTGTGGCATGTGGGATCTTCCCGGGCCAGGGCTCGAACTCATGTCCCCTGCATTGGCAGGCGGGTTCTTAACCACTGTGCCACCAGGGAAGTCCCAAGGCTATGCACTTTTAAAAGCTTCTTCACATATACACTAAGTCAGTTTCCAGAAAATTTGTTTACAAATGATATCCCCATCAGTTATATCTAAAATATACCTATCAATACTGAATACTTTAATTCCACTGATGAAGTGATGCCTTGTTTATTTTTTGATATGTAAATTAGAATTTATTAATTAAAAATTTTAAATTGAGGTATATTTGACAAAATTGTAAGATATTTAAAGTGTACAGTGTGATGGTTTGATATACATATACATTGTGAAAGGATTCCTCCCATTTAGATAATTAACACATCCATCACCTCACGTGTTTCCCTATTATTTTATGCCTTGTTTAGTTTTGAAGTTGAACTTACATTTTACAAAAGTCTTAAATATTTGAATATATGACTGAAATCAATTTGAATCAATCTAATTAAAAAAATCAAAAGATGAAAGGGATATAATGGGAGAAATGATGCTGTCCCCCACCCCCTCGCAGCCATGCAATTTCTCTCATTGAAATATCCAGAGATATTTTCTGCATATATAATTATTTTCTCCTTTGTTCCCTTATAGCATACTATGTACCATTTCTTTACCTTCCTTTTGTCATTTAGCAAAATACTTTAGGAAACACTCTATGTTGGGGTTGGCAATTTTTTTCTGTAAAGGGACAGACAGTAAATATTTTAGGCTTTGCAGGCCATGGGGTCTCTACTCAACTGTGCTGTTGTCCCCTGAAAGCAGCCACAGACAATCTGTAAATAAATGGGTGTGGCTGTGTTTCAATAAAACTTCATTTATCGACATAGAAATTTGAAATATATATCACTTTCATGTGATGAAACATTATTCTTCTTTTGATTTTTTCCAATAATTTAAAAATGTAAAAACTATTCTTAGCTTGTGGGGCTGTACCAAAACAGGCAGTGGACTGAATTTGGTCTTCAGGCCACGTTTTGCTGTCTCCTGTTCCTTATAGTATATAAATACCTTCCTCATTATTTCTTACGGCTGCATAGGTTTCTATAGATAAATTATAATTGATTCAACTAAACCTCTATAGATTGACATTTAGATTATTTCTAGTCTTTTGCTGTTACAAATAATGCTGCAATGAATAACATTGTCATTTTGCCCTGTGGAGAGAATATATGTAAGGAAAGTTTGTAGAAGTGGAAGCTTTGGGTCAAAGGGTATATGGTTTGTAATTTTGATAGATATCGACAAATTGTTCTTTTAGAGGTTGTACCGATTACTCTACCAGCAATGTATGAGAGTGCCTGTCTCCCCACTCTGTCACCAGCCCAGTGTGTTTCCAGACTTTTGGATATGTGCCAATCTGAGAGGTGAAAAAATGTATAGTAGTTATTTGCATTTCTCATTATAAATGAAGTTGAATATCCTTTAATCTGTGATTATTTTTTGTCATGGATTTTCCACATTTTTCTGTTGGATTTTTGATACCCACTTATTGATTTGTAGAAGCGCTTTACTTTTTTAGGATTTTCTGTCCAAAATCACTTTTTTGGGGTCATATTTAGAAAGATTTTTCCTGCTTCAAAATTGATTTATGAAAATAAAGTTGAAATACTTTTCTGACTTCACCTTTACATTTAAATCTTTAATTGTGTGTATGTATTGGTATGTGATGCTATCTTTTAAATGAGTGCAAGATATACTCAGTGAAAATTAATGGGATCAACTTATAGCATCTATATGTATGTATATATGTGTGTGTGTGTGTGTGTGTGTGTGTGTGTGTGTGTATTCATTATATAGTAGGGACTTGCTATTTCACCAGTGATTCATTTATTCAATAAACATTTATTAAGCAGCCACTACTTCTAAGACATTGAACCCAGTCAGGGGATACAGAAATAAATCAGTGATAATCTCTTTCCTTAAGAATGATAAATAATGACCATAACAACAGCAATAAAGCGAATATTTGAAAAATACTTTCTATGTGCCAGATACTCACTTAACACCTTACATGCATTATCTCATTTATCTTCGTAGTAGGTCCTATTCTTGTTTTATGTATTTACCAAGGAGGAAAGTTAGTAAATAATAAAGCCAGGGTTTAGATTTAGGCAGCCTGGTGCCTAAGCTTGGGCTTGTAATCACCCACCACATCTCCTGTCATACACTGACCCAAAGGTAAACGGTGGGTAGGTAGAGTACTATGGGAGTTCACGGTGATCTATGAGGAGCTGGACACCACAATATCTTTAAAACCTTTAACACTTGACTGGGGTCTTATTTCTGGCATTGTGTGAGATTGACATCCTTGATATAAGTTCTCAATTTCTTCACTTATTCTTAAATTATATTTTTGTAGATGCAGATTTTTGAGTAAACTAGTAATTCTCAACCAATCATTAGTAACTCCTTTTAAAAATACTATTATGAAATAGTTTAACATACAAAAAGAGCATTTTTTTTAAAGATTTCACCTGTTTTTCTTTTTTAAAAAATTTAAGTATAGTTGATTTACAATGTTACGTTAATTTCTGCTGTACAGCAAAGTGATTCAGTTATACATATATATACGTTCTTTTTCTAAATATTCTTTTCCATTATGGTTTATCGCAGAATATTGAATATAGTCCTCTGTGCTACACAGTAGGACCTTGTCGTTTCAAAAAGAGCAATCTTAATGTCATTTTTACTTCCACTGGATATGAGGCTGAATTTCTTAACTGTGATTGTTTAAATTTATTCTCTCTTCAAAGAAGATAACATGGGAGATGTTGGGATAATCAAATAAATTTTCGTTTGGAGGTGGAAATACCTCATTAGTGACCTCCTGTCCAAAAATCACATTATTTGGGGGGCACTAAGGAAATTATTAATACCAGGTCAACCTCACATATAAACTAAGTTCTTACTAAATAGGTTTGAAAATTAAATGAAGAGGTGAGTATGTGTGTGTGTATGTTTTAAAATTTGCAGCTTCAAACCCATGTCACCAAGTTAACAGTGTCATTAATTTGACGTATGAAGTTGATAGTTAACAAGCACTTGATAGTAAGCAGTTAGTTATAGTATTAGCTGGGGGTAGGTTAACTATTATGTATACTGGCTTAAACATAACAGCAGCCTCGGGATTTCCCTGGCGGTCCAGTGGTTAGGACTTCACGCTTCCAAAGCAGGGGGCATGGGTTTGATCCCTGGTCAGGGAACTAAGATCCTGCATGCCGCGTGGTGCAGCCAAAAACAAACAAACCAACCAACAACCCTCCCCCTCCAGACCATAATAGCAGCCTCTTTCTTTTCATGCGAGAGTAACGGGCAGGTGAACAGAAGATGGGGCAGCCCTCCTCCATGTACTCACCCGGGGACTCAGCTGTAGGAGGCTCCACCATCTTCAATGCAGAGTCTCTAAAGTTTCCGGGAGTCATCTTCGTTCCAGCCCGACGGGGAAGAGGCCGTGGAGGGTTGAGCACGGGGAGGGGTTCTATGGGCCAGACCTGGAAGCTTCACACATCGCTTCCCTTCCCATCTCAGTGCCACACCCCAGTGCCAGGGAGGTGGGAAATACAGTCGGCTCTTGGCCTAGGAAGGGGAATTTGGATTTGGGTGAGGAGCTAGCAGTCTCTGCCACAGTTGTTAATAAAGAAATGGTTCCTTGGGGCTTCCCTGGTGGCGCAGTGGTTAAGAGTCCACCTGCCAATGCAGGGGAGGGTTCGTGCCCCGGTCCGGGAAGATCCCACATGCCGCGGAGCGGCTGGGCCCGTGAGCCATGGCCGCTGAGCCTGCGCGTCCGGAGCCTGTGCTCCGCAACGGGAGAGGCCACAACAGTGAGAGGCCTGCGTACCGCAAAAAAAAAAAAAAAAAAAAAAAAAAAAGATTCCTCAAGAGGGGGTATCTTTATGTGTATGGCTTATTCATTTGGTTGTGCAGTGGAGGCTAACACAACATTGTAAAGCAACCATACTCCAATAAAAACTAATTAAAAGAAAGAAAGAAATGGTTCCTCTACCACGCCCCCATGAACACCATCTCGCAACTTGTCTTTTGAGACCCAGTGCTGGGGGTGAGATGCTTCTCTCATTTTTTGGTGCTTAGGTTCATAAAAGTATTGTGTGACTTTGGCTAAAGAGATAAAGCTAACTGGAAACTATGTCTGAGGGGGAGCTAATGCAATCACATAAGGGGTTTGATAAGGTGAAGCCTGGAGAAAGGGGCAGCTTAGAGAGAAGTACCTGCCAGTTAAAGCCATTTCTCTCCCGTTCCTTTCTCACGTTCGCAGGGGAGGCTCTGAGAGTCTTCCTGGAAGCTCGGCCTCTGCTGCTCGGGGGTGGGGGTGGGGCAGTCCCCAAGCACAGTCGTTTGCTGTCGCTCTTAGAGGCAGGTGAGCGAGGTGGTACTGAAGGTGATGTCTGTGTTTTCAGGAAGCCTTGGAGTGGGCCATGAAGAACCATTTGTGGGGTCATGCTTTGTTCCTTGCCAGCAAGATGGACCCAAGGACCTACAGCTGGGTCATGAGTGGGTGAGTTGGGGACGTGCCAAGAAGACCAATGGAGCAGAGCGGCCTCCCCTCCAAAGGTGGAGGTGAGGGTGGGGAGAAATGCAAGATGCGCTGAAAGGCCCCACCCTCCAAGCATCCTTCCAATTCTAAGTTGGACGTAGCATTTCTCTTCTCCAGATCCTAATAAACTAGACACAGACACATTCTTTCTAGCTGGTAAATTGAATAAAACATTTTACTAATGTTTCCCAGGGTCAAAGTTTCCAAAAAGTAAGTAGGTTTCTACATTGCAGTAGCCTTCTCTCTTTGGGAGGGTCTGCTCCGGAGAGTTCCATCAGTGAGGGGGTCGATCTCTTAAGGGAAACTGACAGAGCCTGACGACTGAGAGTTAGTAACTTCCTGCTTCGTCCTGCAGCACGGGTGTGGGTGCTGGGAAGTAGGGAGGGATACAGGGTAGCAGGACTGCAAGCTGTGGTAGAAAGGGGTTTATAGGACTGGGGATTAGATCCAGCAGCCTTCATCTACTGGGAGATGTCAAGACTGAAGGCGTCCCTTCAGGTTACACTGGGCCACCAGGACCCGGGTGCCAGGGGGACCGGAAATAATACCCAAACCAGGACGGAATAGGAATGGAGGTGTGAGTACCTAGCCAGGAGTTTAGAACAAGGGCAATGAAACACCTGAAGAGACTCAGAACCAAGTGGAGGTGGAGGTGTATGGGGTGCTGTAAGGGGTCAGCCCTTCAGGCTGCAGTTAGCATCCATGGACTGTCGGGGACAGATGTGTGGCAGGGGTGGGCTGGGGTGGGAGCCCTCCTATAAGGAGCAGCCTTGGGTTAGACAGAGAAAAGGATGGTACCTCAAAGTTTATCTTCTCATGTTGGTTAAAGCCGCGAGGCTACCGTCTCTGCTTATCTTATATTTCAATCCCCCGTACATCCCATTGGGCAGAGAGCTGGATGAGAAGATGGACACCCACACTTTAAGTTCAGTCTGTGGGGCTAACGTCTGTCACTACCTGGGAGCCCATTCTTCACCATGGCTTCCATGAAATCTCTTTATTACTCTGACCCTCGGTTTTCCCGGGGACTAGTGACACCACCACGTACTTCATTACGTTCAGAGACGGAATGGTGAGAAGCACTGAACTTCTATTAGGATAAGCACTCTGAGCTCCGGAGGAAAGGTGCTGTTAAAAAAAAGGTGGTGTTGGGCTTCCCTGGTGGCGCAGTGGTTGAGGGTCCGCCTGCCGACGCAGGGGACATGGGTTCGTGCCCCGGTCCGGGAAGATCCCACATGCCGCGGAGCGGCTGGGCCCGTGAGCCATGGCCGCTGAGCCTGCGCGTCCGGAGCCTGTGCGCCTCAGCGGGAGAGGCCACAGCGGTGAGAGGCCCGCGTACCGCAAAAAAAAAAAAAAAGAAAAAAAAAATATGGTGTTCCGAGGGATGAGTTTCCTTTGGGTTTTGGAAACGAACGTCCCACAACTCCACACTGTAGCATATATCTCGGCTACAGATTTTTGCCTTGGGCCATTGCTATCTGATGGGGCCCAGTGAATCATGAAAACTCTCTTACTGAGTATGCTTAAATCTCAAATCAGCCATAGAGCTTATTAGGTCCTTGTTAAGCAGATCCCATGGTTGGTCATCAGCATGATCATTTCTGGTCCCTGCTCTGCGCCTCTTTGGTTACTGAAAATGACTATATAGTGCTTGTGAGCAAAAGCAGTAGACACCCAGGCTAGCGATGAGCCCGGAAAACAGCACTGAGAGCTGTGGGCTTGGGGAGGAGGGCTGCTGTGGGGCAGTGGGCGTGGAGGGTGCCTGGGGAGGAGGTGCCCACTGTTGGGCTCTCAGGGGTCTTTGAAGTATTTGTGGCTCACCTCCGTGATGGACGGAGGCCTACAAAATAGTTACTCAAGAGTTAGGGAGTCAGTGCTGAAATGCCGAAGATCTTCCCCAGTAATGAGGTCTATTTGGCGTGTGTGGTGGGATGGAGATCCGAACGTGGGATGGAGCAGAAGCACAACTGAAAAGAGAGACTCAAGTTCCGAAAGAAGCTGCTGCAACCAAATACAAGTAGATGAGGCCTTGTGCCTCACAGGCAAGGGGTTAGAGGCTCTCTTGGCTGGATTCCCACTGACGGACGGTCTCCTCTCTCTGCAGCTTCACCAGCACGCTGGCGCTCAACGACCCACTGCAGACCCTCTTCCAGCTCATGTCGGGAAGGATCCCACAGGCAGCCACGGTACCCTCTGTGACAGGACCCCCTCAACACCCCAGCACCATAAGGGTTTAGGGGGTAGGGACTGCTCGGGAATGAGGCGATGGCTTTAGAGATGAAAAATAAGTAATTACTGTTGGTTAATCACCTCCCAGGTGCCTGGCCCTGTGCTAAGCGCTGTGATGCATGTTATTTCGTTTAACGCACGGAGGTAGGAATGATTAGCCCTGTTTTGCAGACATGACGACTGAGTCCCAAAGGTGTAAAATGACCAAGATCACAGAGCTAAGAGTAGTGGAGTCAGGATGGGCCCGGGTCTGTCTGATTCCAAAGACTGTGCCCTTTCCACAATCCACCGCTACCCGCTGTGTGGCAAATAGCGAGAGAACCCGAGGCTGCTCTCCACGCTTCCCACAACCAGGCTTTCTTTCTTCCCCACCACTGCACGTGACCCTTCAAAGCTGGACATGTTAGATTCTATGTCATCAGTGTGGGATGTGGCTCAGGAGACCCTGAGGCCAGCTTGATAGTTTTCCCATTATAAGAGCGTTGATCTTTTTGTCCCAAGGTATTCCTTCCCTATCCTCGAAGTCCAATAACTTTACTGAGATATATCTTGTTGTTGACTGTCTGTGTCAGTTATTCGGGGATACAGCACGCTCTTTTAATATGTGCATCCGTATCTTACAGTTCCAGAGAAATTTCTTGAATTATATCCTTCAGTATTTCTTTTGTTCTCTTATTTTGGTTTTCTTTTCAGGAACACCCTCTATACACAAAATATATATAGTTCATATATATATATATATATATATGAACTGTATACATATATACATGTGAATTATATATATATAATTTTCTCTTTAATTAAAAAAAATTTTTTTTGGTTTCAATTCTTTCTTTCTTCTTTTTTGCTGTGTGTCCATCCTGTGTGTCCCTTACTGTGTTTTCATCAGTGTCTCTTGGCTTCTGTGCTTTTTCCATTTTTGTCTTTATTTCTTTGATTTTTCTCCCACTTCTCTCCTGAGCTCTGCAGGTCACATTTACCTCCTCCTGTTCTCCACCATCTCTTTCCTCTGCTCCTGTAACTTAGCTTTAGACCCTTGCTTCATAGAACAAATTGTTTCATTATTTTACTTAAATTCATGATGAAATGTTTGGTGACAATTCTTTGTTTTGTGGAAACATTTTTCTGGTGAATGTTCTCTCTACCTTCCCCCCTCCTTTTATCTGGATGGTATATTTGTAGCGATTCTGTACTTGTTCCTTCATAGGCTTCAGGTCTTCCCTGGATGGGTTATTTATGGGAGGTTTGAGCTGGGGAGGTGCCAGGGCCATATTCCAGGGCAGCTGGCATTTCCGCATGACCTGGTGTTTTCTGTGACCATTTTTGCTTCTCCTCAGCCAGTGGAGATGGCTGTGGGATCCCCTCCTTCTGGTATTCTCTCTGCCTCCTAAACCCACCTCTGTTCAATCTCCATTACTTTTGGAAGCCTTTTCTTGTGTTTAGAGGCTTGGATTTTTGCTGACACCTAGTTTCAATGAAAATGTACTTCACGCTTTTGCTTTTTTGCCTCTCTTATTGCTGTGGACAATTTCAAGAAAAGAAAAGAGAAATGATGACTTTCATGCCCCCTCGTCAAACCAGCTGGCTATACTGGAACATGGGGTGCACCTCACAATTCTGCTGAGGGCCTGTGCTCTGCAATGAAATTGCACCATGTCACAAAGCACTAAATGCAGGAAAAGATGTAATCAGCATACAGTCCATTGGGTCTCATTACACTGGTAGAGTTTGCTAAATGTTCCCTACTCTTGGGTGAGAAAACCGAGGAGCCAGAGGTGATATTTGCAGTATTTGAGCCTAGTGTTTGAGAGTTTCCTAGCATCGTAGCATCCAGTAAAAGGCTAGACTTTGGTACTTATAATAAGAGGAGTAGTGGAAAAAGCATGGCAGCTGGAAAACACAGACGTGGGCTTCTGTCAGAGGCTTAACCTAGACTCTACTCCTCACTGTTGTGGGAACTGGACCCTGCTACTTAATCTCAGAGCCTCAGCTTTTCTTCTTTGTGGGCATTTTGATGCCTAACAGAGCTACTGTAAAAATTAAAGGGGAGAGAGTATCTGAACATATCAACCACCATGCTTGGCCCACTCAAGTTAGTTAATAAGCGTTCTCTCTCTCTCTTCTCCCTCCATAGACCTGCTTTACAGTGATTTTTTTTCCAAATCGCCGGGGGGAGGAGACAGAAGAATTATTTCTAAGTTTTTGTTCTTTTAGCAAGGGCTTTTCTTTTGCTAGTCCCTTTAGTTTCAGCAAGAAAGAGCCTGGCTCACATGTTAAAATGGGGATAATAATAGTACCTAATGCACGTGACTGTTCTTAGGAGACGTGCTTATTAGCACAGGCCGTGGCCCAGGGTCAGGGTGCAGTAAGTGAGAACTGCTGTTATTATTGTGATTTATTGTCATCCTCAGTCCTCATTCACACTGCATTGCCCAGATAAACAGAGTCACTATAAAATGGAGTTGGATAAAGCATCCTTTGTTCTATGGGATAATTACAAAGACAATACCAAATAACTGTGAATTGTTTTGACCTCCAGATCTTAGCTATTACTGTCAATCTCCTGCTCTATCTTTTCAGTATAACAAATTGGAGGAGAGACGGGTCTGCAAGTCACCTCTTTCCTTTGCTGTGCTTCTGTGTGTGTGTGTGTGTGTGTGTGTGTGTGTGTGTGTGTGTGTGTGTGTATTTATATACATGTAATTTATAATGTGCAAACCAAGTGTAAGGCACTATGCTATGGGCTTCATCTAACTATATTATTATCAACAGTTATCCTGGGATGAAGTGAGAGAGTAGCATGGACATATATACACTACCAAATGTAAAATGGATGGCTAGTGGGAAGCAGCTGCATAGCACAGGGAGATCAGCTCGGTGCTTTGTGACCACCTAGAGGGGTGGGATAGGGAGGGTGGGAGGGAGACGCAAGAGGGAGGGGATATGGGGATATATGTATACATATAGCTGACTCACTTTGTTGTACAGCAGAAAGTAACACAACACTGTAAAGCAATTACACTCCAATAAAGATGTAAAAAAAAAAAAAATCCTGGCAGGTAGACATCATGATCTCCATTTAAGAGATAAAGAAACAAAGGTTCAAAGACATAAAGAAACTTGCTCAAGAGGCAGGACCCCAGGTGAATCCAGGGCCCGTGTCATTTCTGTGACATTGTGTTGTTTCCTTATTGATATTCCCTGTCCTGAAATTCCCCTTCATTCAGGAGAAGCGCGGCCCATCATTCGTGAGGGGCTTCTGCCTGCTCCCACTTCTCTGATTATACTCTACCGCCCCCTCGTGGAGCTCTGCTGCCTCTGCATGGTCACCAGAGGAAGGGGACACAGTGCTGGCTGGGCCACTTGGCCTGGTTTTCTCACTCCTCAAGAGGCGATAGGAATTAGAGTTCACAGGGTTGTTGTGAAGATTAAAGAAGGTGATGTGTGAGAGACGGCTTTGGCTTTGTAAAACCAGAAAACATTAGCCATTTGGTAATAGGTATCAAGGAGCCCAGTGTTCCCCTGTCTTCTAACTGGCTTCTAACTCTTCCCATGAACCAAGGGTATTTGATCCTCTGCCTCCCACTGAAACATCAGTTGGTTTTTTTTGATTTTGTCCCTAGCTATTGGGGTTAGGGGCACCAGGAGGAAATCTGAAAATTATGGACCAAGAGTGTCATTCCATTTATCTACTCCCAACATCCCTGTGTGTGTGTGTGTACGTATGTGTGTAATGTGTCTGTCTGCCTGCCTATTCATCCTTCTAAGAGTTTTGCTTTTTTAAAAAGAGAACGCAAAATCAATGAGTGGCCACATTGCCGGCAGCATAATGGGCGTTCCTGGAAAACCAGGAAATAGACAACAACCTTCCTTACTTACCTATATTCTGGTCAGGGCTACATTGCTCAGTCAATTTTCAATTTTTCTGCTGCTTTTCAGTGTTGTGGGGACGAGCAGTGGGGAGACTGGAGGCCGCACTTGGCTGTGATTCTGTCGAATCAAGGTGGGGACCCGGAGCTGTATCAGCGCACGATTGTCACCATGGGGGACACCCTGGGTAAGCAGACACCAGTTCCATCCCCTCCTCTCCTCTATTTCCAGGCCAGCTTTAACCACTCTGTGCTTAGATTCTTAGGTTCTGTGTTGGGCCCGAGTCTATGCCTCAGGCTTTCCTTTGACCCAGGAGCCTCAGTGCTTTGGGGACAGAAACTCCAGGGAGAGGGGTGTCCTTCTTGCCTTTCTGTTTCTGTTTTCCGCTGCGAGCCAGTGCAGGCCAGGCCCCTGAGACTCTGGGGTCTGCCACTGTAGGAGGCTCCCCTGAGTAGGTGATTCCTATGCCTGGGTCAGATTCCCGTGCAGATGGAGTTAACACATGGGGGCATCTCGCCTACTGTTGTTGTTAGTCCCGTGGTGACCCAGCTCAACCAGATAGGAAATTCTATTTTTGCCTGAACTACCCTGGGTAATCGTATAATCTTTATTTCTATCACCTCTCTGTGAATGTGGCCTCATAAACACTTAGGGGCTGTTAAATGTTCCAGATCAGTGGTTCTCAGATTTGGTCAAGGGCCAGAACGTCTAGAAATTATCGCTTTGTGGCACTTTGTGAAATACCGCTCTGCTAAACCTAAAATAGCTACGCGTAAGGTTGTGCCCAGTCAAATGGCAGGTTGTTCAGCACCGGGGTAGAAAGAGAACTAACTTTTGCCGAACCTTCTTGGGTGCCGGGCCCCGTGCTAGTTACTTTATCTATTTGAATTAATTCAATGTTGAGGTAATGGAAAATGTATGGGAGAACGTTTTAAAACTGGGAACAATTTGGTAATGAATGTAATTTTTATGATCACTGGGAAAGGTCTTCTATTGTTTGACTTCAGCAGGGGAGGCATTAGTGCCCCAAGAAGCCTAGTTTAAAAACTGCTACTCCCAACGGCCAGCTTCTCTGCTCGGGTGTAGGCATTTCTACCCATTTCTCCCTCTCCAGAAGGACTAAAATGCTTAGAAACGTCCTCATTGAAAATCCATTGGGGGAACGTGAAATAGTGCCTTATTCTGGCTGAAGAGAAGTGAAATAATGTCGGAGGCCAAAAATGCGGTAGGAGAGGGAGTGGGGTTTGGGGTCTGTGACTCGTAGTGTGAAAAGCTCGTTCCTTTATCCCCATGAGGCTCTCCGCTCCGACCCCCAAGCCCCTCTCCAGCCCTCTCCCATCCCTCCCAGATGGTGGGTCCTCACGTGGGCGTGTTCCGTGACCGGGGCTTGTTCTCATCCTGCAGCTGGGAAGGGGCTGGTGGAAGCAGCTCACTTCTGCTACCTCATGGCTCACGTGCCCTTCGGTTCCTATACCGTGAAGACAGACCACCTGGCCTTGCTGGGCAGTAGCCACAGGTATGCGATCTTTTGGGGGAAAGGGAGTGGGAAGGACATCTTCCAGGGGATTGGTTTAGCCCTTGCTGGGCTTCATGGCTCCATTTTCCATTGTCTTGTGTGAATTTCGGCCACTGCTGGTCCCCTCCTCTGGGATGGTTTTCCGCACAGGTAGGCTCTGGCGGAGGAGATGCCTGGTGGGTGCCGCATCACACCGCCAGGGGGCCTCAGGTCCAGGCCCTGCTCCGGGGAAGCTGTGAACTGGTGCCTGTGGGTTGCATTGTACCCCTATGGCCACTCGGTGGCGCCCTGGCCCCGTGATCAGAGAGTGACTCTTCAGAAAATGCTTAGCGGGAGCGCGGCGGCTTGAGCCTCTGCGTCAGGCAGCTCTGGACCAGTTCTCAGAGCCTGCCTTGGGCAAAACCCGAAAGTGGAAGACGTTTGTCTAGCCACCACACCCTACACTGACTTGGGGCACAAGCTACTCAGAGTCCCGCCTGTCACTTATTCCCTGCTGGCCGTAGTATTAGGCTTTTCACACAGAAGGACCTTAATAATCCCCCAGACAATGAATAAACGGACAAAAAGACCGGCTTGCTCTCTAGCTGCCCTCCACATTCTAGATCTCTCTTTCTCTTTCCCTGTAATAGTTAAGATTTCCTAAGCTCTTACGTTGTGCCAGCCGTTTTATTTGCACTATTTCCTTTAATCATTACACATTTACCCTGTGAAGAAGGTACGCTTTAATCTTCACTTTATAGAGGAGGGAAACCAAGGCACAGAGCGGTTAAGTAACTTGTCTAAGATGGTACAGCTAGTGTGGGGTCAGGTTGGACTTGGAATCCAGACTGTCAGGCTTTTCTTTGTAGAAACGCATCCTCTCATAGCCTGTCTGTCAAGGTCACGGTCTCTGATAGCACCTAGTTGGCTTGTCAAAGAGGCCTGTCTGGGCCAAATGGGACAGTAAGTGAAACGGTTTAATGTGTCCCCCTCCTATGTTTATATTGTACGAGGATGTTTCTGGAGATACAGTCCTGACCCCAGGCATAGCCCCTGTGATTATGATTTCAAACCTCACAGCAGCTGTTTTGGGACCCGTGAGGACTCTGAGGGCCCCTCAGATCACGTTCACCCAGCCTGCTTCCTCACTGGAATGAACCTCCAGCACAGGGACCGTCTTCTGATTTGGGGCTCCACAGTGCTACCCTCTCTCTGCCGGGCCTTCTTTCTTCAGTGCTTCCGAACATCACATCACTCCCTCTTTTCTGCTCTTCTGCTCAGGCTATGGTGGCTTCTCACAGATGCCCGCTCTGGGTTCTCAGGGAACTAAGGCTGGCTCTCAGCATGCTTACGGGGAGGACCCAGTGCCCCACTGAGCTGGGTGTGAGAGCAGCTTGCCTTACGTGACCCTCCAGTAAAGATGGCAGCGATCTCCCCCTCCCCCCAGTCTCTCCCCCTCGCCTTCCCCCAGAGCCTCTGGAGGTGCAGATTCTCTTTCCATTCTTGGAGCTGCCCCAAGGATCAGCCCAGGACAGAGACTCTACCATGAATGGATGCAGCTGGTGTTTGGCCATCTACTAGGATTTAAATCTGTCCCCACCTCAATCTCTTTTATTCTTATTTCCTGGTTTTTAGTCAAGAGTTTTTGAAATTTGCAACAACTGAGGCTATCCAGAGGACGGAAATCTTCGAGTACTGTCAGATGCTGGGCCGCCCCAAATCCTTCATCCCTTCTTTCCAGGTAACTGAACCCTCACGAGGCCACCACCTTAGCTGCGTCACATGGCTGTGGGCCGCCGGGTTTTCCGCCTTGCTCTCTGGCACGTAGTGGCTGGGCTAAGTCATCCACTGGACTTTTCCTCATTAGCTGGAATGTGGGAAGGGTTAGGATGTCTTTCTAGGTCCCCTAAAGGTTTGCATTTTAAGATAGGAGAGCAAACGCTGCAGCAGCCTCTGTGCTGGGGGCTCCTGCCTCACTGCTGACAATGAGAATCGTGCCAGCAGCCCTGGGGCTCCCCCGCTGTCTGTAGCTCCTTCTGTTCTTCTGTCTCCAGATCGCTCCACTTCTCCTCAGTCCCACGGTCATCCTGCTGGGAGCGGGAGCAAGAAGACCCGACTGGGGGCTCTTCACCCTTCCTCCTCTCCTCTGACCTGCCGCTCCCATCTCTTTTGGATGACTCTGTTTTGTTTTTTATTTTTGCGGTACGTGGGCCTCATTGTTGCAGCCTCTCCCATTGCGGAGCACAGGCTCCGGACGCACAGGCTCAGCGGCCATGGCTCACGGGCCCAGCCGCTCCGCGGCATGTGGGATCTTCCCGGACCGGGGCACGAACCCGCGTCCCCTGCATCGGCAGGCGGACTCTCAACGACTGCGCCACCAGGGAAGCCCTGGATGACTCTGTTTTTAACTCTGGAAATTCCTCCCTGCTTTGTCCTTGGCCCCCATCCTCCTCTCTTCCCCCCAGGGCTGCAGCTGTGCAGGTGGTGTCCACACAGGTTCTAACCTCTCTTCTCAACCTCTCTACTGGATGCCCTGTTGTCCCCTTAAATCCATAATGACTCCTTCTGTGCCTGTATTGAGAGTGCACTCGGTGGCAGCAGCACACACACACATGCACACCACCACCACCAAACACAAAACAAAGGCTTGGAAATGAATGAATTACTGCCTATAGGGCAATGACCCAGTTAGTATCTTTAAGAGTTTTACCAAAGACCCACCTTCTCCAGCAGAGCCCTGCCTGAACAGCTCCTTTGGGTCCATGCAGGTCTTCAGTCTCTTTCTTTCTGTTCTGTAGTCATCCCACCTCTCAGCTGTCTTTGGGCTGATAGCAGTGAGATTAGCTGTTTTTAGGGAATGAGTTCTACACGCCTGGAACTGTGTTATGGTGCTTTGACTGTATGATTTCTAATCCTGTGGTAATCCGGGCATGATTACCCCCCTTTAACAAGACAGGTTCCAAGGAGTTACATGCTATTGGCTCACATCTCTTGGGTACCATTTGTTCTAAGGACTTTACATGGATTATCTCACTGAATCTTTACAACAGCCAAGGGGTAGATCGTATTATCATCCCCATATTATAGTGAGGAAACCAAGGCACAGAGAGGAGGTGGGGTAACTAGCTCAATGTGCCACACCCAGCATGGAGTTGGGATTTGAACTTGAGTCTGTCTGATTTCCAGCCCTCAAGCTCCATTTAGTTCTGTCACTCATGCTTCTCTGAACCCTTACCTGTCTCTGTCTGTACACTCCCTTGGGCTTGAAGTCCCTTGCACCTCAGTCATTTTTTCTTCTTTTATCCGTCCTCCTGGTGCCTGGTCCTGTGCCCCACATACACCAGGCTTCCCAGAGATGTGGGCTGCCTGATAAGAGTCCAGTGCATTTCCATGTTGACCGGAGCCTAGGGAGATTCAGCTGATGTGCCTTCCAGCCCTTCCTCTATGAGGACGGAACTGCAG
The DNA here is from genome assembly GCF_963455315.2 of Globicephala melas. Taxonomy (NCBI): domain Eukaryota; kingdom Metazoa; phylum Chordata; class Mammalia; order Artiodactyla; family Delphinidae; genus Globicephala; species Globicephala melas. The sequence continues at coordinate 51,727,410 of NC_083314.1, forward strand.
GCTGGATTTGGAATTGTGCCCATACACAGATAGAACGCCCCAAATGGCATAAGGCCCTCTTTAATATTTGGATCCAGAGTTAGAGGAAGTTGGCAGTCAGTTGACTTCCAAGAAGTCTTATCTCCACTTCTCTCCTTCTGTCCCTGCCTGGATGGGCTCATCACTGGCCCTGCTCCTCTTCACAGGTGTATAAGCTCCTTTATGCTTCCCGTCTGGCAGATTACGGCCTTGCATCCCAGGCCTTGCATTACTGCGAAGCCATTGGCACAGCCCTCCTGAGCCAGGGAGAGAACAGTCACCCTGTGCTATTAGTGGAACTCATCAAGGTGAGCTTCTCAGAGGGTTCTCTGCAGGTGTGTTATCTTCAGCGTTCAGAGGAAGCTATTGTAAAGTGGCTCAGACACCCCATTTCATCTTCTTTGCACATGCTGTAAAATTGGAGCCCGTGGCTGTCTTTGACCACATATGCATGTCCAGATGTGATAAGCAGAGGCCTGACACTGCACAAAGAAGGATGCTATGGGCGGGGATGGCGGTGGGGAGGGATGCAGTGAAATTGGGGGACTGAAAACCAGGCATGTGCTATGCAGGACATTCATTCTTGCATCTGCTTTTTTGGTCCAGTAAAACTGCCTGTTACGGTGAACTGTTCTAATGATAAAAGCTGGGCTTAGAAAATATATTTTAGGGGTTAAAACAGGAAATGATCCTTATTAAAATGCTTTTAAATGCATGGAATATTTTATCACATGTGAGATACATTCAAAAAGAGAAAACAAAAACATATCAACCTTTAGTTCCTGAGAAAGAAAACCATCAGGCAAATAATTGTTCCAATTAATTGAAGAAAAATCCATTAGCTGAGAGTAAAAAGGCAGCCTACCATCAATTTTTTCTTCGCTTTAGATCAGGCCCAGTGTTGGATTCTGTAATCAATAAAATCTGCGGGACTGAGCCCCCTTCATGGCGAATTTCTGCCAACAGGATGATGGTTGTAGGCAGCTCAGGACCCAGAATGGAGGAGTAGGGAAGTCTGGGAACTTAATGATGGAATAGCCTTACGATACAGGCAGTCCCTCGACCAGCAGCACAGGCGTCTCCTTGTAGGGAGCTTGTTAGAAATGTGGAATCTCAGGTCCCACAGATTTCTGGGATCAGAACCAGCATTTTAGCAAAGGTCCCAGGTGGTTCCTACCGGGCTTGAAGCTTGAGAAGCGCTGCTCCTGAGGGCAGCCTTGCAGAGACATAAAGCAGAGTGACAGTTTCTTCCCTGTTGCTCTCCTCCTCCCCTGTTGCTAGTTTATTTAGTGTCTAGCAACAGGAGGGGTTAACTGTTGGTTTATGTTGCAATTCGGGGAAGATATCTGCTGAATTTGCTGTTTGGCAATTCTTTGTAATCTGGTTTACGAGTCAAGGCTCCCTTCTTTCTTCTTACTGCCTCTCCCCGTGTCTGTCCATTTCACTCACTTCTCTCTCTCCTTTTCCCTCTCTTACCGTCTGGAAACCTGGCACAGCTTGCAGAGAGACTGAAGCTGTCAGATCCTCTGGTTTTAGAACGCCACCGCCGTCACCGAGGAGACAGGGACCTGGAGCCGGACTGGCTGGTACACCTTCGGGGGCATCACAAGGAGCTGCAGGTAAGTGGGGGGGCAGGTCAGCGGGGTGGGCCTCTGTTTCCCTCTTGTCTGCCCTAGACCCAGAGTAGGTAGGCATGGAGGGCTCTGGGGGTCTCCTGTCACCCATGAGGCACAGCCTGATTGGGAAAGGGGTGGCACTCAGCTTCCCCGCTGCGCCCGGGTGGAAACATTTTCCTGTGTTTGGTGGGAGACAGTGGGGCCCTCTTCCAAAGCACCCAGCCACCCTTCTCTGTGGTCCCAGAAAATACATTTTCTGACCATCAAAGCTTCCATCTCTCTGTGAGGAACAATGGCTCACAGTGGCCCTTGTCACTTTCATGTAATGTAGGGCAATTGCTTAAAAGACTTCCGGGCCTTTCCTTTTTTTGTTCTGACAATTGCAAAAGCGGCAGGTAGTAACTGTTATACAGTAATTGGAACAGGGCCTCCTCCATGTTGTTTCTCCCTCTGTCGCTGAGAAAGGGCAGGGGGATTTTTTTAGGCACACACGGCCCTTGCTTCCTACATGTGCTGTGGGCTCTGGGGCCCACGGTTTCATTCCCTCCTCTTGCCCCTTCCTCTGGGAGAGGATGCTGCCCTGGTCCCTGCCTGCTCTGGGCAGAGCTGGGAGGTAGGAAGGGCTGAGGCTGCCCCTCCCCCTCCCCCTCCCCCTCCAGCCCCTGCATTCACCTGCGACTCCCTTACCTTATCACTCCTGAAGTTTCTTTTCTGACTTAATTTTAAACCGTGGTTCAGTGTTTTTGTTTTTCTTTGTGTTGCTTAAGAGGTGTTTACTTTATCTTAATAGCAAAAGGTAGCAGGAGACATTGGGGATCCTTGCTCTGCTCACTCGGATATTTTGGGAGCCAGAAAAACAACAGGTACCCAAACCAATGAACTGAATGTGTAATAGCTGACTCTCAGGATCTGATTAGACGAGATAACGCAACCTAAAAGACTCTCCCCCTTCCCTTCCTGGAGTGCCTTCCTTGCCTGTGTCGATCTGACTCAGTGGTCTGGGCCCCCCCTCTCCACACAGCTCTGCTGACCACAGGCATCCCTGACACTTTTTTTTTTCCTTTTTTAAATTAATTAATTGATTTATTTTTGACTGCGTTGGGTCTTTGTTGTTGTGCGTGGGCTTCAGTAGTTGTGGCACGTGGGCTCCGTAGTTGTGGCACACGGGCTTAGTTGCTCCGCGGCACGTGGGATCTTCCCAGACCAGGGCTTGAACCCGTGTCCCCTGCATTGGCAGGCAGATTCTCAACCACTGTGCCTCCAGGGAAGCCCCCGTCCCTGACACTTCTGTTTCTGCATTATTAGAGGTTTTGCTTCACACTCAGGTTTTAATCTTGTTATGTTGTGTTGTTATCTAATTGCTTCACTTGTGTCAGTACTGTCTCCCTAGCTGAATACATTCTTTGAGGTGGTGGGTTATCTGTATTTCATGTTAGCGGTGGGGACATAGGAAGCGCATAGGAACGGTGTTTGAGCATCAGTTGCCGCACGCATGAAATAGGTTTCAAAGTGTTTTCAACAGACCCCTCCTCTCCCTTCAGGATGCCTCTGAGTGTTGGGTTGGGCAGACGTTGTTACCCCAGTTAATTCTGTGCCCTTTCCCCAAACAGCACTCCCTGGTGGGGTCAGGACGGGGCCTCATCTTTTTACTTCCGGCTGTTTCCCAGCCTTTTTTGCTTCCTTCAGGGATAAGCGAGGGGGCAGCAAGGAAGGGCAGGCCTTGGTTTCTGTTTCCCAGCTTTGCTGCTGCGTCCCAGAATCTGGGAGGGTGAAGGGCTGCAAGAGAGCAGGCTGGGTGTTTCTGAGTGGCCACTTCCGCTGGGAAGCAGCTGTATCTCCTGTCACCCAATGGAGCAGGTGGGTCAGATGACCACACCAGTTCCATAACCTTGGGGCAGCCATTGTCCCCGTCCACACCTTGGTCTGTCTCTTCAGCAACACGGCAGAGCCAGAATGAATACCACCAAGGTCCCTTCCTGGGCCAAGGTTCTGCTTCTTTAAAGCAAAGCCATCATTTCTGTAGTCTGATTTGGGTTTTAACTGGCAACGTTCTAAGTTTCAAGTACCTAGTCCCTTAGGAGATCCTTAAAAGAGAACGTTTATCCAAATGCAAAAAATTGTGGAGTTAAATGAGATGGTAATTTCTGCCCTCCCAACCCGCTGGCTTAAGGCTCAGAGATCGTACAAGGTAGTGAGGGAAATGGTTTTGTAAACTCTGAGTCATCAGCGGTGAGAGGTGTTACAATTACTGCTGTGTTGTACTTGTCATCACATCGATGGCAGCCACACCAAGTGGCCTGTCCTTGTCACTGCTTTCCAAAGGGCAGGATTGTTCCTGGTGTGATTAGTCCACACAAGTGCCACGTTACAGGTCTCACTTCCTCCTCTTTGCCCTATGTCCTTAGACGACACTTTCTACCAGGATCTTTCTGGACATCAAGGCAACTCAGAAGCCCTTGGGGACCGCTCAGCCCTGTGGCCAACACTGGAGCCGATGGGCCCGGCCCAGCCCAGCCCACAGCAGCCCTTTCCCCTCCAGCCCAGCTCCTACCCAGCAGGAGGAGGTTCCGGGCAGACGGGGGTCCCGGTGCCTCTTTACTCAGTTCCTGAGGCCCATCTGCCAGGGACCGGTGGCAGCGTGGCGGTGACAGGGACTCCTGGAGGAAGGGCCTGGGAGGAAGCCCAGCAGATGCACCCGCCCCCCGGTAAGACCTGCCAGCGAGGCAGCGAACTTGGGTGACGAGGTATCTAGGGGTGCAAGCAGAAGAGGGAGGTGCAGGGACCAGTGCAGGGTGTGGGGTGGGACCTGGTAAAGCCCTGAGTGGTGGGTGTGCACATGACTGAGGGCCTGGTACTTCACGTTCTTCTGAGGGAGACGGCTCTCTCCCAGTCCAGCCCACGTGTCTACTGGGACAAGCATAGCACAGCCAACCGCAGCCGCTCTTGCCATCCCCTTGGATTCTGTAGTTTCAAGGATCTCGGCTGGAGAAGGCAAGGAAATGCCACCTGTGCCTGGAGCTGTAGTTTAGGCCAAGTCCTCTTTCTGAAGTCATCAGCGTCAGGGACTGCGGGCAGAGGCTCGTGCTTCTGTCTTCTCCCATCAGGCCTTGGACAACAGGGGCCGAGTATGGGTGAGCATTGCTGAGTGATGCCAGGGAAGTGCGGGAAACCACGCAGAAGGATCAGATCTTAGAGCTTCTAAGACAAGGTCCTGTCCAAGATGGGAGACTCACATGGAGGGGAAGGTCAGGGAGGATCCCTGCAATCCAGCTTGACGTGGCCCTGATTTCCGGGGTTCCTGAGGAAGGACCTTGGTTCAGGGTGAAGGTTGGGTGAGCAGCACATCCTGGGGTGGCTGGAATTCAGAGGCTTGTGCAAATGGACTTTGCATTTACTGTGATGCACTTGGGGCTATGGGCAGCTCAGAGCTCTAGCTGCTTTGCAGTTAGGAAAGCCAACTGTGTCCCCATTACCCTTCGTCAGGATAGATGGGAAAGGCCCCACTTCACATCACGATTTCTGTTGTGTTTTGTGCCATAGGAGAGAACACAGTGTCTCCAGAAACCTTCCAGCAACCTGATGGGCAGAAGGTTGTTTCCAAACCACAGGTGAGAGGACAGAGCCCAGCAGATGCGGTGCCCACTCTGAGCTGTGGGTTTCCTTCAGTTGCCACGGTTTCACAGATGCCTTCCTGTGCCTTGCACCAGCCCTCTCTTCCATGTTTCACCTTGTTTCTTTCTACACCAGATCCTGCGAGGTGGAGAGGAGGCTTGTTCCGGTTCATGTTCAGTCCTGCCAACCTGTATCCATGGGGGCAGGGCCGGCAGGGCTGGGTGTAGCTTTGAACTCACACATCTGCTCCCTCTGATGCCCTCTTCTTACTGTTGCACTGAACACTTGCTGTGCTCTGCCCCACCATGGAAGACTCTTGACATTTCTTTCTTTCTTTTAATTTTTACCTTGCTTTATTTCCAAGAAGGACCTACCGCAGTTGTATCTCTTCTGCCCAGGTGTGCTGTCAGGTCTTGGAGGGAACCACGTCTAAGTAATTATCCAGCCAGCTGTTGAATGAATGAATCCCTTCCCTCCAACAGCAGGCATTGCTGGTCCCAAACCTGCCTGGCTGGATGCGAACTTCCTCAAGTCGTAACCGGGCTGCAAGGCTTAAAACACTTTTATGCTTTACTTTTTTTTTTTTTCTAACTGAAAAATTAGTACGTTATTGTTATAGATAACTTGAAAAATGAAGAAAAAGTGTCATATGAAGAGTCAAACAGACATCACTCAGAAGCCCATAGTCAAATATTTTCGTTATTTCCTTCTAAAATGTTTTCTATGTACGGGTTTCTCCTGCTCTCCGAATGTAGAGCCTTTCCATGAAACCTTTTGTACGTCTCAATGGCATGAAGGGAAGAAGCAGTTACCTCAGTACACATCTTGCCAACAACGCACAAAATAAATCGAAAGGAAGTACAGGTGCTCACAGATACAGCTCAAAGCTATGGCATCTTGATGCGGAGATGCTGAGCGTAGTTTCTGGGAAGGAGCTTGGCAGGCCACTCTCGCTGCTTGGGGTACGCTCTGCCTCTATAACGGCTCCCACAAAACAAACGCTGAATGCTTTTTTCACTTTCTGCCTTTTTTTTGTAAAAGTGAAAATCCTCTTTGGACTCTTTTTTGGTTAGGGAAAACAGGTACTAATGTAGGTCTTTGGTAAAAGCGAAGTGGCATAATGCCAACTTTCAGAAAGTGGGGGAGACCTGTCTGTGTGTATACGTGTGTCTATAAATGTGTATACATACGCACATGTGTTTTTAAATGGTTAAGAACATATGCAGGTGAAACTATATTTTCTATTTATTTAATACGATAAAATTGAGATTTTCCATGTCATTCCCAAATAGGATTTTTAATATTGGTGTGAGAAAATCCATTGTATGGAAATACCATCACTCATGCATTTATTCATTCACAAATACTGAGCTCCTACAACATACCTGGCACTGTTACAGGGGCTGGGGGTACCCAGGGACGCAGACTAAGCCTGCCCTCCTGGGGCTTCTGTTCCGTGGAGGTGACTGCAAATAAACCACTGTGTGCATGAGGGATGTTACTTTACACGGAGTGGAAGGGAAGGCATCTCTGAGGTCAGCATGGAGGGTGGACGGAAGCCAGGCGAGTATTCAGGGAACAAGTGTTCCGGGCAGAGGGAATAGGGAGAGCAAAGGGCCTATGATGGGACTGACTTGGTACAGTCGAGGAAGAGCATGGAGTCACTGTATCTAGAAAGTGGGGAGCAACAGGGGAGAGGGCTAAGAAGCAAGACCAGAGAGGCAGAGAGAGACTGGGTCATGGAGGGCCTGGTAGGCCCTGGAAGGAGCTCAGATTTTAATTCATCTTTCCCCCATTGTTAAAACACTTCAAGTGTGTCTCTTTTCTTTCCTACTCTTTCTCACTACTCCTCCCTTCTCTTGCCCTCCTATGTAAAACACAATGATGGACATTCTAGTATATAAGCCCTTGTCTATTCCTCCAATTTATTCAAATAGGAGAAATTCCTAGAAGGAGAGTCAGACTGCTTAAGTTTAAATCCTTGCTCTGCCGTTTACTAGTTATGTGACCTTAGGTTGCTTAACCTTTCTTTTTTTTTATAAATTTATTTATTTTTGGCTGCGTTGGGTCTTCGTTGCTGCACTTGGGCTTTCTCTGGTTGCTTCGAGTGGTGGCTTCTCTTGTTGCGGAGCACGGGCTCTCCCCACTGCTTTACTGAGCAGGTCAGGTGAGGGAGTATGTGTAAATGTGCCTTTGCAACCTGTCAAGTGCTATAAAAATGCTACTTCTGGGCTTCCCTGGTGGTGCAGTGGTTGAGAGTCCGCCTGCCGATGCAGGGGACACGGGTTCGTGCCCCGGTCCGGGAAGATCCCACATGCCGCGGAGTGGCTGGGCCCGTGAGCCATGGCCGCTGAGCCTGCGCGTCCGGAGCCTGTGCTCTGCAACGGGAGAGGCCACAACAGTGAGAGGCCCGTGTACCGCAAAAAAAAAAAAAAATGCTACTTCTGTTTTCTTTAATCCCAGGTGCCACTGATTCCCAGAGCACGAAATATTTCTGAGAGTTCCACTGTATCAGTCAAGGAGGATGACGGGGAGTCCTCCGATGAGGCAGAGAAGAAAAAGTCTTCCGAAAACACCGCCCAGAGAGGAAAGCTCGGAGACGCGAAGGAGAATACAAAGGTGGAGGGATTCTTCTGTTCCCAGATGGCGGAGCAGAGCTGGGAATCTGGGCTTTGGTGGTGCCCCTGCCCCTCCTGTCTCACCAGCATCACAGGTGGGGGAGGCTGGCTAATCTCATTCAGAGGGAGAAGCAACCCTGCAGGCCACAGAACTCGCCCTCCTCCCTCCAGGGCTTGGGGTTTGGCTGGCTTAGCTGGTTTCGCCCGAAGCCCACCGGCGACGCGCCCCCCTCTGGAGATGAGGACGCATCTGACAGTCCTGACTCTGAGGTAACCTGGGCAGGGAGGGCGCGGAAGTTCCCCCTTCCAGGGGCCCTAGGAGGGTCTGGAGCTGGCATCGCTACCCTGGGCCAGGTGAAACAGGTTTAGTGATGGAAGATTGTGGGAAACAAATTGGTCCAGTGAGGAGAAAGGCAGATGATGAAAGGCCTTAGAAATCAGGATGAAGAATTTTAACTTTCGAGGGCCAGGAGTTAACTTGGATCATTGAGCAGAGGACCGGCATAAAGAAAATGGAACTTGGGGGAGAGAAGGCCAGCATCTGGCCGCCATGTGGGCCCTGCAGGAGTACAAGCAGGCAGCACCGGTTTATTTACCGTCAGCGACACCTTCCTTTCTGCACTAAGCAGGAAGCCCCCCGAGCATCTGCTCCTCCCAGGCCCAGCCCGGGCCTCTCCCCGACGCCGCCCCCAGCTCCCCAGTCTCTGCCGGACGCCGGCGCCTTCTCCAGGGACACAGGTACCGCCAACCTCATGTCCTCTGGGCTGTCTGTGGTCCTCTCTGCACTCCCCGGGGGCGTGGGGGTGCCTTCTGGGAGTGGGGACTCCTCTGTCCCGAGCAGCGGGAACACCCCTGACTCATTGCTTCCTAGGTGGCAGTGAAGCCCGAGGATCAGCGTCCGGGGCGGGGAGAGCCGAGGGCACGGGGAATGGAGGCTTGTTGGGACCTCAGGTGAGCAGCCCACCAGCCGCCTCTGTGCGGACTGAACTTTCACGTGGGCTGTAGTTGCCGCCCTGTGAGGGCCTGACGCGTGGAGGATATGGAGAAAGCTTCTGTATTAGTTTGCTAGGGCTGCCAGAACGAGGTATCAGAGACTGTGCCATTTAAACACCAGAAACTTACTTCCTCCCGGTTCTGGAGGCTGGAGATCTGAGATGAAGGTGCCGGCCGTGTGGGTTTCCCCCACAGCTTCTCTCCTTGGCTTGCAGCTGGCCATCTTCTCCCTGAGTCTTTACATGGTCTTACCTCAGTGTGTGTCTATGTCCAAATTTTCTCTTCTTATAAGAACACCAATCATAATGGGTTAGGGCCACTCTAATGGCTTCATGTTACCTTAATCACCTCTTTAACTTTTTTTTTTTTTTTTGCGGTACGTGGGCCTCTCACCGCCGTGGCCTCTCCCGCTGCGGAGCAGAGGCTCCAGACACGCAGGCTCAGCGGCCATGGCTCACGGGCCCAGCCGCTCCATGGCATGTGAGATCTTCTCAGACTGGGGCACGAACCCGTGTTCCCTGCATTGGCAGGTGAACTCTCAGCCACCGCGCCACCAGGGAAGCCCCTTTAATCACCTCTTTTTAAAATTTTATTTATTTATTTTAAATATTTATTTATTATTATTTATTTTTTTTGCGGTACGCGGGCTTCTCACCGCTGTGGCCTCTCCCGCTGCAGTGCACAGGCTCCGGACGCGCAGGCTCAGCAGCCATGGCTCACGGGCCCAGCCGCTCCGCGGCATGTGGGATCCTCCCGGACCAGGGCATGAACCCATGTCCCCTGCATCAGCAGGTGGACTCTCAAACACTGCGCCACCAGGGAAGCCCTTAATCACCTCTGTAAAGACCCTGTCTCCAAATACATTCTGAGGTGCTGGGGTTAGGACTTCAACATATGAAGTTTGCGGGGAACAGGAGTTAGCCCATAACTGCTTCCTTAGGTGATGTCTAGAGAACAGCCTTGGGACTTCCCTGGTGGTCCAGTGGTTAAGACTATGTGCTTCCACTGCAGGGGTCGTGGGTTCAATCCCTGGTTGGGAAACTAAGATCCTGCATGCCATGTGGCATGGCCAAAAAAAAAAAAAAAAAAAGAGAACAGCCTCTGTCCCTGTCCCAGTAGGAGCCAGAGTTCACCAGTATCCTTGGCAAGGGCTGTGATAAACTCTTGATGAATTGTCCACACCAGGATGGATTTCATGCCAACTGCTAGGAAAACATGTTTATTTCTTGTGGCCTGGTTACAGCACTCTTGTAGTATTCCAGGTCTTTCAAAGAATATGAGGTTACTTTTTATGATGCTATTAATACATTTATTATGACCTTTTCTTCTCATGCAGCAGCACCAAGGCTCTGCAATGCCACCCTTGACCCAGGGGTTGGCTGTGCCCACTTGAACCCCGTTTGTTTGTTCATGATTCCCTGAGCTCTATCACATCTGCATCTCTTGACCAAAGTTGATGCTCAGGGAAGCCCTTGATGTTCTGGAATCTGGGGAGTGGTGATTAAGAGGATTTTCCATTATTTTCCATCACAGGGTGTTTCCTCTGGGCTCTACTTCAACCCTGGTGTTCTGCTTCCCCCACCCACCTTGAAAGGGGCTGTCCCTCTCTACAACCCATCCCAGGTCCCCCAGGTAAGGAGGCCCTGAGGGAGAGGGGTTAGGAGCATGGGTTCTGGATTAAGGAGACCAAGGTTTATATCTTACTTATAACAAATTACTGTGCCTGAGTTCTTGAGCAATGACTAACCTCTCTAAGCCTCAGTTTCTGCATCTGTAAAATGGGGTTAGTAGTAGCTACCTCAGCGGGTAGTTGTGAGGATTAAACCGGAGCATGTATGTGAAGGGCCTGGCACTCAGAAAATGCTCAGTCAATGTCACTATTATTAATATTTCACTTGACCTTTCGTAAGTCTTGAGACTCAGGAGAGACAATTGGTGTTGGTGTCAATGGTGTGGTTGCACCAGGGCTGTGTCCTGGGGGCGAGGGGATCATTGCAAAGTTTGATTGAAGCTAAACTCCCTGCTTCTGCATGATCTGAGGCAGACTGCTTGTTCTGATGCATTACTGGCCTCCCTTCTATATAAAGTTGAATTTCTTTCTCCTTATTTAAGAGGTGAAGGTGTTGGGTGAAAGCAAATACTGAGAACACCACCATGGGAAGCCAAATACAGCAGAAGGGTTTCTAGACCCTCAGGATGCCCAAGCTCAATCCAGCCAGTCAGCCCTGGTCGGAGTCATGCTTGGGGCTATAATCTAGTGCCACGCTTGTTCTTTTCCAGCTCTCCATGGCTACCAGCCTGAACCGGCCAAATCGCCTAGCTCAGCGCCGCTATCCAACCCAGCAGTGACGAGAAGGACCACCCATCCCAGGCTGGTCTCCCTGAAGCATAACTTTTATGTTGTTCTCATTTCTTAATCTCCCAGCCCCTCTGCCACATCAGGGCCCCCAAGAGGGTTGTGCTAGCCTGTTGCCTCCATGGGACATAGAGAACGCAAGGGGACAGGGTCTCCCAGGACATAGCTCAGTTCAGTGTCTTAAGATTAGCTTCAGAATGATGGTGCAGATGGCTTCATCGGATGGAAAAACTGGGCATAACAGCAGACTGGAGGTGAGCAGAATGCTGTGGCAGCAGCACTTAGAATGTCGCTTGAGATCCTCGGGAGATTCAGGGCCTAAGAATCCCACTGCTGGAATCAGTGATGACACCACTGGGCTCAGCAGCAGGAAATGACTGGGGGAGAGGCACTCAGGGCAATATTCTAGACTAACTTGCACAGGCTCCGGACGCGCAGGCTCAGCGGCCATGGCTCACGGGCCCAGCTGCTCCGTGGCATGTGGCATCTTCCCGGACCGGGACACGAACCCGTGTCCCCTGCATCGGCAGGCGGACTCTCAACCACTGCGCCACCAGGGAAGCCCTAGACTAACTTTGACTTCTTCCTCAGCCTTAGTTACAGACCAATTCTTGGCTCTAGTTAGCAAAAGAGTTTTGAATCTCGGAAACTTATCATTGTTTCCCGTCATCATTCCCTCTTGGGTGACATTTTGGCAGTTTCCCTCTTGGTTTTAGTTTTGTGCACATTTTTTATGTGGTTCAGATTAATTATATTTCTCTCACTTTCTTAGCTGGTCCTATTTTTCCACATTCTGGCATCTGGCTATCAAGTTAGATTGCTGTAGGCATCATATTGTCATGGTAACTACTGAACCTAATGATGCAGATGGATGGAACATCAGTGTAATAAAGGATGGAAAATGTTCCCTAAAAATTCACTCCTTCCATAAGAGAGGAGGAATGAGTGCCCGAGTTTGTTAATACCTCCCTTCCTGCCTTGGGCCTTTGCAAATGGATGTTCGGAGGGTCAGAGGAGCCGGAGGGAGGAGGGGGACATCTTGGAAATTTCCATTTCTCCTTTCAAACCCACAATAGGAGTAACTCTTGCGTTTGTCAGATTTGCTGAAAATTATTCCTCACAAAGAACATTCTTTGTATGTGTAATTGTACATACAGGTTTTGTACTTTAACGTAATATGGTTCTGATGTTGATAGCGATTAAACCACATAATTTTATAGCAGATGCTTGTCTCCGGCTGGTTTTTGCAGAGGGAGAGAGCACACTGAGTGGTCTCTTCCCTGAAGTCTTTCTAATAATGGTTTCATTGTGTGATAGGTGCAAACAGCTGGTAAAAGCCCTTTGTTAATGAAGAATCTAGGGAATGATCCTCTTAACTTCTAAGTCTACTGCTATTTTTTCAGTTAAAAAAATATGGACAAAAGCTCCTCTGATGCAAATTGGTTACTCTGTTAACTAAATATTGCATGTTCTGTTCTCTAAAAAGTTTATTCATCTCTCAGATTAAATTGGGAAATGTGTGCACCAGTGTTTTTCATCTAGAAGGCCCTCAGTAAGTGCTGTTCCCTTTTTCCCTAAAAAAGACTGCAGCCCCTTCAGTTTGGTATGCTGACACCCAGTGGCGGTACCATGTCAGTAGTTTGTGAGTTTCATAGGCACCAAATTGTTTAGACTTGAATCCTGGCTCATCCACAGTTCATCTTGTAGTCTTGGACAGGGTTATCTAACTGTCCTGTGCTTTAGTTCCCTCATCTATAAAATGAGGATGATAATTACAATAGTACCTACCATATAGGGACAGTGCAAGAATTAAAGGAGTCAAGCTCTTAAAAAAGTACCTAGTACATGCTAAGCATTTTATGTGTGTGTTTTAAAAAAATTATTAGTATATAATCTAATAAGTAAAATTGCCTTATCTTGTTGCCTGTGATTTTAAACTGTGGATTTTTCATTCTTTTTTTAAAAAATTATATTTTTGAAGTATAGTTGATTAATTCCTGTTGCACAGCAAAGTGATTCAGTTATACATATATACATTCTTTTTTAATATTCTCTCCCATTGTGGTTTATCACAGGCTATTGAATATAGTTCCCTGTGCTATACAGTAGGACCTTGTTGTTTATCCATTCTGTATATAATAGTTTGCATCTGCTAATCCCAAATTCCCAACCCATGCCTCCCCCACTCCCCCTCCGCCTTGGCAACCACAAGTCTGTTTTCTGTGTCTGTGAGTCTGTTTCTGTTTTGTAAATAAGTTCATTTGCGTCATATTTTAGATTCCACGTATACGTGATATATGGTATTTGTCTTTCTCTTTCTGAATTATTTCACATAGTATGGTAACCTCTAGGTCCATCCATGTTGCTGCAAATGGCATTACTTCATTCTTTTTTATGGCTGAGTAGTATTCCATTGTATATATGTACCACATCTTCTTTATCCGTTCATCTGTTGATGAACATGTAGGTTGCTTCTGTGTCTTGACTGTTGTAAATAGTGCTGCTCTGAATATTGGAGTGCATTTAACTTTTCAAATTATGGTTTTCTCTGGATATATGCCCAGGAGTAGGATTGCAGGAATCACAACTCTATTTTTAGTTTTTTGAGGAACCTCTGTGCTGTTCTCCATAGTGGCTGTACCAATTTACATTCTCACCAACAGTGTAGCAAGGTTCCTTTTTCTCCACACCCTCTCCAGCATTTTTTATTTGTAGACATTTTAATGTTGAGCATTCTGACCAGTGTGAGGTGGTACCTCATTGTAGTTTTGATTTGCATTTCTCTAATAATTAGCAATGTTGAGCATCTTTTCATGTGCCTGTTGGCCATCTGTATGAGATTTTTCTTTCTTGATACAGGTGTGTAATGGGAAGAATAATTGAAAATTACTTCTCAATAGGTGTTCTTATGACTAAGCCAGTTTCTCTCCCTGAATCCCACCTGCCACCAATGTTAGGTCATGTGGCTTAGTGCCCCCAGGAACAATGACATAGGGGAAGTCCTACCCCATAAAAAGAAGCACTTTAGAGGAGGAGAGTGAGGACCAAAGAGGAAGGTAAAGACATCGGATGCCTGTGTCCTCACTTCTGCCTCCTGTTGGGATTATTCATGGAAAACGAGTGACTACAGTGTCAACAAAGCAGGTACTGAGATTAGTTACTTCCCAGGCACAGGAAGTAATATGTGCAGCAGTGGACACATTTTATGAGGGGAAAATCAGAGGGTTTTATGCACTAGAAAGGGAGGAGGCCATGGTACTTATGCTAATGCATGATTGGAAGCTTGTACTCTGGCAAAGTCAGAATGCATCCATTAACATGGAGCATGGTTGGTTAAAACAAGTCGTGTTGTTCATTTCCTGAGGGCTCGGGAAAGAGCCCTCAGTTGGGCCTAGTAAGGGTATGATGAACTGGGGTCTCTCAGAGTTCTTAGTTGTTTATCAGCTTTTCTTAGTGGTCGTGATGGTGGTGAGTTTGCTAAAGGTCATGACTGTTTTAGAGCTTTAGGGGTTAAAACCAGTTGTGGTGAAACAAAGCAAATGCAGCTGTAAGAAGAAAATACTCTGTTCCTCCTTTACAAGGTGGAAGCTTGGGGAGTAGAACAGGTTGTGCTAGAAATATGCTGCTGGGAACGGGGAGCCTGAGAACACTGGGCCCTTTCCTCATCTATAGCTCCCGAGAGGCTGCAAGCCTCTGCAGGCCAAGGAGAAGCTGGCTTTGGCTTGGGAGCCATAGCATCTTGGCCTTGGGTTTGATCATGGTCTGAGGCAGAGCCTCCAGCTCCCTGCAGTCTGGTGTATGTGGACTCTTGCAGGCAATGATTGCACAGTGTCCCAAAAGGCCACAAGGGACCAGTTGTCCCCTGCAGATGCCAGGTCAGCGTCGGGCCAGACCAGCTACCTGCAAGGTGTAAGGCTGACCGTGTCAGCCATAGGCCTTCTTTCCCATCACCACAGGCCATTTTAGGGAGAGGAGATAAACAGAATTCTCTCTCTTTTAAAAAAGGAATGACCCAAAGACACTGTTTAAAAGGGAAGAAACTGATATATTGTTAATTGGCAAGTTTGTTTGTGCCCCTACTCCTCAATGGGGTATGAGCTTGGAGGAAGAATAGTTATAGGAAATAAAGAAGCTACATTTTTCTTAAAAAACTGAGTGGTAATGTGCAAATTTGCGATCCTGCTATATACATATAATTTAATATTTATATGGAAACATTTAAACCTAATGTTCCGTAATTTGGAAGAGAATAAACTGTTAAATTCCATGTAAGTGTCTTCATCACATATCACCATTCCTGCCTTCTGTCTAATCCCCTTATATGGCTATAAAACTGCAAACAAGCCTGCTTCCTCAGTCACCTATACATACTCCTCTTTCAGCCCTAACTCAAGCTTCAGGTTGCTCAGGATCAAAGTCTCTGCTAGCTTTTTTCTTTACCCTAGAAATCTCCTTTCTCTTTGGTTTCTTCCTCTGAGCAACCAAGAAGGGCAGGAGACTGCATCCACCTCTTCACTAAAATCAGAATATTTTCTTCCCACAGGAAATATGCAAAGCACTCTCGCACGTGAAAAGAATAATAGGTGTGTAATTTGGGTCTCTCCACTCACAGAGGTTTCTCTGACACTTCCCCCACCAAGAGAGTGGCATGGAAGTGCCTTTTCCCCTCTTGTTTTTGTCATCTTAAACTGGAAATTGCATATGGCATGGTCTGTACATAATAGGGTATTAGGTACTTACCTGGGTTTGCCTCAAACACAGCCTTCAACACTGCCTGCTCTCAATGAAGTACTTATACCAGGCACCATTCATTCAGATCCTTCAGAAATGGTTTCTTAATGAGATTTAAAGTTATTTTGAATAAGGATTTAGAGCATATTAAACTGTTTTCATTGCAATCTCACTAAGTAGAGGAATCTGCTTCCCATACTCTCTTCCTTTTTATATGTGTCTCCAGGTAATGGTACTTTGCAGGAACTAGGTCAACAGCAGTGCAACTCAGACTTGACTGACCCATGCAAATGTTGTTCTTTTAATGTGAGATGCCTTCCTGGTGTTTATCCAACTTAGAGCCGATTAAGTATCCCATTTTTAAAGAATCTCAAGAGAGAAGGAGTCCATGGATTCCCCTGAGGTTTCAGGCTAGGGTTTCACACTCTCACACATTATTAGGAAGCTATTCCTAGTACTTTCCACCCAAATCACTCATGTGGCTCTTTACGACTCTCAGCTGGTCCTCAGCAGAGACGGAAAACAGCAGCTCCTCACCACCTGTGCCTGGAGCTCTTCCAACGTTCTGTAAGCCCATTAAATCATGTCTCAGCTTGTGAAATGAAGGCTTGCAAAATGGGGTTTTCTTGACTAAAGTTGGGGATTAAACCAGCTAAATGCTTGGAATCTTTTGGTAGCTATGGTGACCAGACATTGTGAATTGCAGTAACAATAGAAATATATTTATTGAGTACTTATGTGATAGGGGCCGTGCGAGCGCGGATGTTGGAGCCAGACAGTTATCGCGAGACCCCGAGCGCGGCCAGCAGTCAGCCTCGCAGTGGTCCTCCAGGCAGAGGGTGCGGTGAGAGGCGGATCGCGTCCTTCTCCCTCGGGCCCTCCAGGGCCTCTGGCTTCGGGCCTGGCGGGTGAAATGGGAGGCCCGGGGACAGGCTGAGGGCTGTGTCCCGCAGAGCTCTAGAGCCCTCTCCACGGCCGCCCACTGGCCAGGCCCAGGCCTGGAAGCAGCAGGCCAGAGAGCAGCAGCGAACCTCTCCCACATCCCCACCTCTGCGACCTAATGGTGGTGGCATCTCCATGGGTCACAGTCCGTGGAGGCTTCAGCAACTGGAATATATGGACACTGCCACTAAGGTAACAGCTTCAACCAGCTTCAGTCTCTCTGTTCAAGTTTCAAAAATTGGTCCAGCTGGGATCAGTTGTCTACCCCTAGGAGGTGGCCAGAGGTCAGGGCTAAGTTGCAAGGACATTGCACATTATTACTTTGGGTCCACCTCTGTGGTTGGCGCTATTCCCAAAGAGGGGCAGTTGTGAGCTGGGAGTTAACCTTACTGGTATTTGCTACACATATTCCTATTGATCCTAAGCAAATGATTCTTTCCAGTTTAAATGAAAAGCCTGAGGGACTTCCCTGGTGGTCCAGTGGGTAAGACTCTGTGCTCCCAGTGCAGGGGGCCTGGGTTCGATCCCTGATCGGGGAGCTAGATCCCTCATGCATGCCGCAGCTGAGTCCGCGTGCCACAACGAGGATCCTGCGTGCCGCAACTAAGACCCAGCGCAGCCTAAATAAATACATAAATATTTAAAAAAAAAAAAAAAGAAAGAAAAGCCTGAGGGCCAGCTGGGTCCTGGGAGCCTGGCTTCCTCAGTGATGATGGCTGGGCAGGGTCTGGCCCTGAGGGTGCCACCAGCTGACATCTGCCTCCTCAGCCGGGGCTGGGCACTGGTGGGAGGACCCAGACTGGGTGCTGGATGAATGCTCCCCGGGAGGGTAACCGGGCTGTGCAGGGACCCCTCCTCTTAGCCAGGCCTGGACCTCGGAGGGGGAGAGTTGAGCCTTGGGACCTTGTCCTTTCTTGTCAGAAGAAAGAATAATATTTATTTTGGTGGAGGTTTACAGGAACATGGTGACCTGACCATGACCTGACCTCAAGAACAAAGAATCTGACACCAAGAAGTCTGCAACAACTAATCATGCCACTCCCTCACCTTTCCTATAAAGGGCTTGCTGAAAGCTTTTGGGGAGTTCAGGGTTTTTAATGCATGAGTCACCTGTCTCCTTGCATGGCCCTGCAATAAACCTTTCTCTGCTCCAAACTCTGACGTTATGGTATTGTTTGGCCTCACTGTGCGTCCGGCACATGGACTTACGTTTGATAACACTTACTTTGTGTCAGGTGCTGTGATATACATTCTATGAAGTATATAGTCGTATTGCAACGTTTATAGATGAGGAATCTGAAAATTCAAGAGATAGATTAAAAATTTGTGCAAGGTCACACAGCTCGTAAGGATGGAGCTGGGATTAGAATCCAGGTAGTCTGGCCTCAGAATCTCCACTTTCAGCTACATTGTCCCTGGACGTATGTACATTTATTTGTTCACTAATTCATCAAATATTAATTCAATGATGTGTCAGGCATTGCACAACTTTCTCAACAAGGTGGTCTTCACACTTAAAACACTCAAAGTCTAGTGAGGGAGACAGACAAATGAACACAGAAATTACTGCCTAATGTGAGAACTGTTGTACTTAAAAATATATTCAAAAACTTAGTTACCATGATATCCTTCATAATGTAGGGATTGTACATTCATAATGTAGGGATTATATTTATATAATTTGCAGGCTAATATATAATATGTTCAAATTATACCACATACTGCTAGTTACAATCAAGGTGAAGTTTGTTGCTAGTGGGCAGGAAAGCAAATATAAACATTCGAGCCAAAGTTTAAAGAGGCATTAAGCTGTGGAGGGTGAGCATGAAGACTGAAGGAACAAGGGTCATGGAGCATTGTGATGACAAGGGTCATGGAGCATTGTGATGACAAGGGTCATGGAGCATTGTGTTGATAAGGGCATGGAGCATTGTGATGACAAGGACATGGATCATGGTGATGACAAGGGTCACAGAGCACTGTGATGAAAAGGGCATGGAGCATTGTGATGATAAGGGCCATTGAGCATTGTGATGACAAGGGCATGGAGCATTGTAATGAAAAAGGTCATGGAGCATTTTGATGACAGGGGTTATGGAGTATTGTGATGACAAGTGGCATGGAGCATTGTGATGACATAGGGCATGGAGTATTGTGATGACAGGAGTCATGGAGCATTGAGATGAGAAGTGTCATGGAACATTGTGATGACAAGGGTCACGGAGCATTGCGATGACAAGGGTCTTGGAGCATTGTGATGAAAAGGGAATGGAGCATTGTGATGACAATTTTCATGGAGCATTGTGATGACAACAGTCATGGAGCATTGTGATGACAAGGATCATGGAACATTTTTATGACAAGGGTCATGGACCATTGTGATGAAAAGGGCATGGAGCATTGTGATGACAAGGGCATGGAGCATTGTTATGAAAAAGGTAATGGAGCATTGTGATGACAGGGTTTATGGAGCATTGAGATCAAAAGGGTCATGGAGCATTGTGATGAAAAGAGCATGGAGAATTGTGATGACCAGGGTCATGGACCATTGCGATGACAATGGTCATGGAGCATTGTGATGACAAGGTTTGTGGAGCATTGTGATGACAAGTGTCATGACGCATTGTGATGACAAGGTTCGTGGAGCATCGTTATGACAAGGGCCATGGAGCATTGTGATGACAAGGGCATGGAACATTGTGATGATAAGGGCCATGGAGCATTGTGATGATAAGGGTCATGGAGCATTGTGATGAAAAAGGGCATGGAGCATTGTGTAGAAAAGTGCATGGAGCATTGTGATGACAAGGGTCATGGAGAATTGTGATGACAAGGATCATGGAGAATTGTGATGACAAGGGTCATGGAGCATTGTGATGACAAGGGTCATGGAGCATTGTGATGACAAGGGTCATGGAGCATTGTGATGACAAGGGCATGGAGCATTGTGATGACAAGGGTCATGTAGCTTTGTGATGACAAGAGTCATGGAGCATTGTGATGACAAGGGTCATGGAGCATTATGATGAAAAGTTTCGTGGAGCATAGTGATGACAAGGGTCATGGATCATTGTGATGACAAGGTTCATGGAGCATTGTGATGACAAGGGTCATGGAGCATTGTGATGACAAGTGTCATGGAGCATTGTGATGACAAGGGTCATGGAGCATGGTGATGGGAAGGGTCATGGAGCATCGTGATGACAAGGGCCATGGAGCATTGTGTAGAAAAGTGCATGGAGCATTGTGATGGCAAGATTCATGGAGCATCATAATGAAAAGGGTCATGGAACATTGTCATGACAAGTGTCATTGAGCATTGTGATGAAAAGGGAATGGAGCATTGTGATGAAAAGGGCATTGAGCATTGTGATGACAAGTGTCATGGAGCACTGTGATGACAAGGGCCATGGAGCATTTTGATGACAATGGCATGGACCATGGTGATGACAAGGGTCATGGAGCATTGTGATGAAAAGGGCATGGAGCATTGTGATGACAAGGGCATGGAGCATTGTTATGAAAAAGGTAATGGAGCATTTTGATGACAGGGTTTATGGAGCATTGAGATCAAAAGGGTCATGGAGCATTGTGATGAAAAGAGCATGGAGAATTGTGATGACCAGGGTCATGGACCATTGCGATGACAATGGTCATGGAGCATTGTGATGACAAGGTTTGTGGAGCATTGTGATGACAAGGGTCATGGAGCATTGTGATGACAAGGGCCATGGAGCATTTTGATGACAATGGCATGGACCATGGTGATGACAAGGGTCATGGAGCATTGTGATGACAAGGGCATGGAGCATTGTGATGATAAGGGCCATGTAGCATTGTGATGATAAGGGCATGGAGCATTGTTATGAAAAAGGTAATGGAACATTGTGATGACAGGGTTTATGGAGCATTGAGATCAAAAGGGTCATGGAGCATTATGATGAAAAGGTCATGGAGCATTGTGAGGACAAGGGTCATGGAGCATTGTGATGACAAGCGTCATGGTGCATTGTGATGTCAAGGGCATGGAGCATTGGCATGACAAAAGTCATGGAGCATTGTGATGCCAAGGGTCATGGGGTACGGTGATGACAGGGGTTTTCGAGCATTGTGATGACAAGGGTCATAGAGCATTGTGATGACAAGGGTCATGAGGTACGGTGATGACAGGAGTTGTCAAGCATTGTGATAACAAGGGTCCTGGAGCATTGTGACGAAAAGGGCATGGAGCATTTTGATGACAAGGGTCATGGAGCATTGTGATGACAAGGGTCATGGAGCATTGTGATGACAAGGGTCATGGAACATTGTGATGAAAAGGGGATGGAGCATTGTGATGACAAGGGCATGGAGCATTGTGATGATAAGGGCCATGGATCATTGTGATGAAAAGGGCATGGAGCATTCTGATGACAAGTGTCATGGAGAATTGTGGTGACAAGGGTCATGGAGCCTTGTGATGACAAGGGTCGTGGAGCCTTGTAATGACAAGGGTCGTGGAGCTTTGTGATGACACGCGTCATGGATCATTGTGCTGACAAGTGCCGTGGAGCATTGTGATGACAAGTGTCATGGAGCATTGTGATGACAACGGTCATGGAGCATTGTGAAGAAAAGGGCATGGAGCACTGTGATGACAAGGGTCATGGAGGTTTGTGATGACAAGGGCCATGGAGCTTTGTGATGACAAGGGTCATGGAGCATTGTGATGAAAAGGGCATGGAGCATTGTGATGACAATTTTCATGGAGCATTGTGATGACAACAGTCATGGAGCATTGTGATGACAAGGATCATGGAACATTTTTATGACAAGGGTCATGGACCATTGTGATGAAAAGGGCATGGAGCATTGTGGAGACAATGGTCATGAAGCATTGTGATACCAAGGGTAGGGAGCATTGTGATGAAAAGCATCATGGAGCATTGTGATGACAAGGACATGGAGCATGGTGATGACAAGGGCATGGAGTATTGTGATGATAAGGGCCGTGGAGCATTGTGATGACAAGGGCATGGAGCATTGTATTGAAAAAGGTCATGGAGCATTGTGATGATAGTGGTTATGGAGTATTGTGATGACAAGTGACATGGAACATTGTGATGACATGGGGCATGGAGCATTGTGATGACAAGTGCATGGAGCTTGTGGTGACAAGCGTCATGGAGCATTGTGATGAAACGGGGCATGGATCATTTTGATGACAGGGGTCATGGAGCATTGAGATGAGAAGGGTCATGGAGCATTGTAATGAAAAGGGCATGGAGCGTTGTGATGACAAGGGTCATGGAGCATTGTGATGACAAGGGCATGGATCATGGTGATGACAAGGGTCATGGAACATTGTGATGATAAGCGCCATGGAGCAATGTGATGATAAGGGCATGGAGCCTTGTTATGAAAAAGGTAATGGAGCATTGTGATGACAGGGGTTATGGAGCATTCTGATCAAAAGGGTCACGGAGCATTGCGATGAAAAAGGGTGGAGCATTGTGATGAAAAGGGCATGGAGCATTGTGATGACAAGGTTCAAGGAGCATTGTGATGACAAGGGCATGGAGCCTTGTTGTGAAAAAGGTAATGGAGCATTGTGATGACAAGTGTCATGGAGCATTGTGATGACAACGGTCATGGAGCATTGTGATGACAAGGGTCATGGAGCATTTTGATGACAAGGGTCATGGGGAAGTGTGATGACAAGTGTCATGGCTCATTGTGATGACATGTATTATGGAGCATTTGTGATGACAAGCGTCATGGAGCATTGTGATGACAAGGACATGGAGCATGGTGATGACAAGTGTCTTGGAGCATTGTGATGACAAGGGTCATGGAGCATGGTGATGGGAAGGGTCATGGAGCATGGTGATGGGAAGGGTCATGGAGCATGGTGATGACAAGGGCATGGATGATTGTGATGACAAGGGCATGGAGCATTGTGATGGCAAGGGGAATGGAACATTGTCATGACAAGGGTAATGGAGCTTTGTGATGACAAGCATCATGGAGCATTGTGATGAGAAGCACATGGAGCATTGGCATGACAAAATTCATGGAGCATTGTGATGCCAAGGGCAGGGAGCATTGTGATGATAAGGGCCATGGAGCATTGTGATGACAAGGGCATGGAGTATTGTAATGAAAAAAATCACGGAGCATTGTGATGACATGGCTTATGGAGCATTGTGATGACAAGTGACATGGAGCATTGTGATGTCATGAGGCATGGAGCATTGTGATGTCATGAGGCATGGAGCATTGTGATGACAGGGGTCATGGAGCATTGAGATGAGAAGTGTCATGCAGCATTGTGATGACAAGGGGAATGGAGCATTGTGATGACAAGGGCATGGATCATTGTTATGACAAGGGTATAGAGCATTGTGCTTACAAGGGCATGGCACATAGTGATGACAAGCATCATAGAACATTGTGATTACACGGGGCATGGATCATTGTGATGAAAAAGGTCATGGATCATTGTGATGACAGGGCTCATGGAGCATTGTGATGACAAGCGTCATGGAGCATTATGATGACAAGGGGCATGGAGCATTGTGATGACAATGTCATGGACAATTGTCACAAGGGTTATGGAGACATGTGATGACAGAGACATGGAGCATTGTGTTACATGGAGCATGGAGCATTGTGATGACAAGGGCATATTGCATTGTGATGACAGGGAATGGAGCATTGTGATTCCAGGCATCAGGGAGCATAGTGATTACAAGGGCATTGAGCAATGTGATGTCCGGGGTCATGGAGCATTGAGATGCCAATGACATGGAGCATTGTGATGCCAAGGGTCATGGAGGATTGTGATGACAGGGGTCATGGAGAATTTTGATGACAAATGCATGGAGCGTTGTGATAACAAGTGTCATTGAGCATTGTGATGACAAGGGCATGGAACTTTTTGATAACAAGGGCATGGAGCATTGTGATGATAAAGGCATGGAACATTGTGATGACAGCGCTCATGGAGAATTGTGATGATAAGGGACCTGGAGCTTTGTGATGACAAGGGGAATGGAGCATTGTTATGACAAGTGTCATGGAGCATTGTGATGACAAGGGCATGGAGTATTGTGATGACAATGGGAATGGAGCATTGTGATGACAATGGGAATGGAGCATTGTGATGACAGGGGCATGGAGCATTGTGATGACAGGAGCATGGAGCATTGTGATGACAAGGGCATGGAACATTGTGATGACAAGCGTCATGGAACATTGTGATGACATGGGGCATGGAGCATTGTGATGAGAAGGGCATGGAGCATTGTGATGACAAGAGCATGTAGCATTGTGATGACAAGTGTCATGGAACATTGTGATGACAAGTGTCATGGATCATTGTGATCAGAAGGGGCCTGAAGCATTGTGATGACAATGTCATGGATCATTGTGATGACAAGGGGCATGGAGCATTGTGATGACAAGTGTGTGAAGCATTGTGATGACAAGGGCGTGGAGCATTGTGATGACAAGGGCATGGAGCATTTTGGTGAAAATTGCATGGAGCCGTGGCCTTGGCAAAGAGGATGATCTGATTTACATATGCCAACCTGCCATCACAGAGTCCCTGCTTGCTCCTTCTGCCTTGTCCAAGATCCTGAGGCAGAAAAAGTTTGAATATTGCAGTGGAACTCTCTGAGGGAAGGCTACAAGGTGAGGAGTGTGTGTGAATTATGTGGGTTTGCACATACATGTACGCCATCCCATGAGGACCCATTCTCAATGGGTCTCTTTTCAGCTTTTCACTTTTCTAGACCTTTATTTCCTCTTTTTCCCAGTTACTTTTTATCTGGAAGACAGCCTCTCCATTAAGCTGGTATTGTGGCTGATAGTGTGTAGCTCTCCATGGAGTCCCATTTACCAGAACAGGGTATGACATATCGTAGGTCAATCAATCTGAACTTTTGGCTAGAAAATTTTAGCCAGGTATTATGTTCCATCAGTCTCGGTTCTTAGAAATCAATGGCCTGGGCTTTTAAAACATGTCTTTGAGTTCTAAGAGCCAATGTAAAGGATGATCACTGACTGTTTCTTTTTCACTGTCCTTGTGTTCTACAATCATGATTTGACATCACGAGGAGACCTCTTTGTCCTGGAGGAGAAATAATTTGAGTTTTGGGCTATTAGATTTTATTTCTACTTCTCTGAGTATTTGGATGAATTACCCATGAATTGAGAACAAATCACAGCCTTACACTCATGACTTCTTTATGTAAATTTTCAGTGTCTTCTCCTTGAAGACAACAACAAACTGACCCCCAACCTCACAGATGGTGTTAGTCATCCTGATAATGCACCTCAGTTAACATCTCAAGTCGGGATCCAGTTGCACTTGCTTTGTGCGACAGGTATTCGAACGACAAGCTGCAGATACATTGACATTTGCTAAATCAAATTAGTTTTAAAATGAACTGGAGTGGCTTGCAATTTGAAGGTAATTGATGTTAAGCCCCTAAAATTAAAAAAATGATTTGCAAAGAAAACAATCACCCCAAATGTATCTCTTACTTTGTAGAGGCTGTCTTTGCAGTCTCAGGGAAGGCACTGTAGTAAGAGCGAGAAGACTTCCACTTCTAGGCTCACATCTCCCACGAGCTAAACTGGTGACTTTAAGTAAGTTAATTGAATTTCTCTGTGTCCCCAAACTTCTCAGCTAAAAACTTGGATTTGCTCATTCAACAACTGAGTTAGGACCTCCCATGATAGACAGGTGAAAATAAGGACTAGCTCTCAAAGAGCTCACAGATGAGATGGGAGACCAGGTGACCAAGTGTATTCCAAGATAGCTGTTGGTCCAAGGAGCTAGTGATGTGCTCCAGAGGCCCCTGATGCTGCCTACCAGGGAAGGAGATGATTGGAAGTTTCTGGAGGAGGTAAATTTATGGATGAAAAAACCATGGACCGGACAGGTTAGTCAATTTTCCTAAATTCCCTTAATTAAAGTTTTGGCTTCCAGGCTGATGGTCTTTTCCTTTGAATATGAGAACATAATTTAAAATGTAAAGCCTTTTTACTATTATGTTGAGAGTGTGTCTGTAGTAATAAAAAACATCAATAATAATAACTAAGATTTTGTGCTAGGCATTGTTCCCAGAGTTTGCATGTGTTTAGTCATTAAACTCTCTTCACATACAATGAAGTAGATATTTTGAAGAAATTAAGCACAGAGTTCAAATAACTTGCATAGCATTGCACAGCTAATGATGGAGCCGGGAAAGCATCGTGCTTGGTGCTTCACATATGTTGTCTTCTTTAATCCTTAAAATAACTCAGACAGGTAGCTTTATTAGCCTCACTTCACAGATGAGAAAATGAAGGCACAGAGAGTTTAAGTAACTTTCCCAAGATCACACAGTAATTAGGGGAGCTGGGATTTGAACCTAAGCAGTCTGGCCCCAGAACATAGACCCTTACCTTCTGTTCTCTTAGTTTAAAGCAGTTGAATCTGTTCTGCAAACCCAAGCAAGACCACTGAAACTTATTTCCAGTTTGACACTGCCATCTCAGCTAAGGTGAATCTCTGCTCCTCTGCTTCTCTGCTCCTCTGTAACTGAGGAATATTACTTATTATCTTAAGTGTTTATGCATATGTCTATTTTTTCCATTAGACTTGTGACTTCTCAGGGACAGGGGTGATACAATTTACTCATCTTTATATTTCCAGCACCTTGTACAGTGTCTTATGCCTAATAAGGGCTCAGTATTCAAAACAGACCTGAATGAATAATTTCCCATCAGGAGAACTTGAAAACTGTTTGCAAGAAAATATCCACAAATTATTTCTGGCCTAGAGATTGCCATGTGGGGTCATCCTACGGTTTGATCCATCTCTGCATCTTTAGAATTTGAGACAGGTCTTGGTACATAGAAAACATTAAAAAAAAAATCCATGAATGAATGAATGGCTTAGTAAGGGAGGCAAGAGGTGCAAATGAGAATCATTGCAGCTTTTGGGAAACTGTCCATGGGAGAGGTGATAGCAATCTCTGGGAGAGGGAGCCTAGGCTCCTTGCAGAGACCCCCAGCAGGCAGCCTTCATGGCAGCTGATGGAAGGGAGGCGCCCGCTTGAAGTCAAGGCCAGTGATATTCTGCACTGACAGCTCCTCATTTGACCCTCAGGGGTGCTTATTTCTGGCAGAAGCATTTCTTGGTTTTAGAAGGTACTTCACCCCTTTACAACCTGTGTAATTGCTGTTGGAATGCTTTGCCCTGGTAGTGTCTTAATTATGTCAAATTTTATACCAAGGGCTTTAACTTAACGCTGCATTTGCAATTCTAAGACCCCCTACTCTTGGCACTGCCAGGAAACACATTTTCTAGATGTGGGACATGCTGACCCAGGGCTTGTTTTTGCATTCTTCCACAAGGAGGGGTGGGGTGGGGACAGGATCCGGGGAGCCAGGCAAAAGGAGACGTGTGTCAGGAGAATAATCTCAATGCTTCTAGAAAGAAAAACCCACCTCTAAGTTACCCTGCTCCAAGCGCTGCTTGGATGGAGGCTGCTTGGATAATTGCAGGATCCGAGGCTGTTCGCGTTTAGTTAAATTGTATAGTTTTGCTCTCTGTGGGTTTTACAAAAAAGCCACCTTTTTATTATCTGCCTTTCATCAAGCAGAACATGCCCCTAGAGTCACCTTTCCTCTCCCCACCATGCCACCCCAATAACGAGAAGGAAGCCATCTGCCAAGAAAACAAACACAATATAAAAATTACACAAATACATAATCCCCAACCCAGAAGGGAAGGAGCAGCTGCCACCTGGTACCAAGCAGAAAACAGTTTAATATTTATCCAGAATAGAAGGTCCCCCAACAGGCCGTAATTCCTCTGTGGGGTGGGGCGGCTGAGGGGAGGTCAGGGATGGGAATCACCTCCAAGGTCTGGGTCTAAATAGGGACATAATGGGAATCAATTCAGCGAGCTCAGTGTTGCTGTCTCCTGTCACGGGGTGCATTCAGGAGGCACCTGAGGAGGCCATCAATCTGTCACCGGAAAGGGGAGAGGAGTGGGGAGATAGGAGGCAATTGGAAATGAGCATCACTGGGGACTTTTCCTCCAGCTGGAAGTGTCGCTAGAGAAATATGGAGCAGAGCCATCCCCAAGGTAAGGTAAATGGGGGCTCTTGCCACTGGCCTTGGGGAGTGGTGCCTGGGAGAGATGAAAATCTGCTCTATCGCATTTCAGACAAGCCTCTTTTCTTACTCCTGATCTGGTCTTGGATTGGGATAAAATTTTACTCCCCTTGCCTGAGAAATGCACTTTCCAATGCTTCAGCAGACTCAAGGCTTGCACTGATTTATATATAACTTGTATCTAATTCCTTAATCAAATGCTCTCTGACTGAATAGGAATGCAGTTATTAGAAATTGTGCAGTGCATGAGAGCGACTCAATCTTCCGTTTTATTGATAAATCAGCATGTTAAAACAACGATGCCCGCCGACATGACAGTTCTTTCTAAGGAAGAGGCAGTTTACAGAGCTGTGTAAATCAGAAGTGTCCTTACGCTGTGGTTGGGGAGACATGATATGGCAAAATGTCTACCAATAAAGTGGAGTATTACAGCAAATTACCCAGTTTATACATGCAGGCGAAGCGTCGTTTCTCTTGCCATGTTCGAGAGCCGATAAAGCTTGCAAATGTGATGGGAGCCACTATTTCTGCCTCTGTGCAGCTGTTTATCAGCAGCCTTTTAACACATTTTCACATATTAATGAGGTGGCATAGCAATTCCAGAATTAGAACAGTGGGATGTATCATTGTCTGCCTTATCTCAAGATATGCCTGCTGTCAGCATCATTACCAGGGTGTGCACCACGGAAGATGGAAATTTTGGTGGATGAACCATGTGCACGTGACCTCTCCTTCCCTGTGCCTTCAACCCCCTCATCTCTGATCATACCTGCATTGGCCCTGGCACTGTTATTTGCAGGTCTTGCTGCATTTTGCAACTTTGTCTTTTTGTTTCATTTTTTCTTTTATTTTAATCAAAGTATAATGGTCTTATTATATTAGTTTCAGGTGTAAAAGAGTGATTCAATATTTTTATACATTATAAAATGATCACCATGATAAGTCTAGTTACCACCTGTCACCATACAAAGTTATTCCAATATTATTGACTATCTTTCCTATGCTGTACTTTACATCCCAGTTATTTATTTTATAACTGGAAGTCTGTACCTCTTAAACTCCTTCACCTATTTTCACTCATCCCCCCTCCCCCTCCCCCTGGCAATCACTGGTTTGTTCTCTGTGTCTGTATGTTTCTGTTTTGCTTTGTTTTCTTTTTTAGATTCCACATAAAGTGAAATCAGAGGGTATCAATATTTGTCTTTCCCTGTGTGACTTATCTCACTTAGCAAAATGCCCTCTAGGTCCATCCAGGTTGCTGCAAATGGCAAGACTTCATTCTTTTTTATGGTGAGTAATATTCCATTACATATCTATATCTGTATCACATCTTCTTTATCCATTCATCTATTGATGGATACTTAGGTTGCTTTCATGTCTTGGCTATTGTAAATAATGCTGCAATGAATATTGTTTCATGATTTATGTGTCAATAGGGCTTGAAAATTCTTCTTTCCTTCTCCATTTTCTAAAATAGTCCCTGGCGTTTAATAGGTACTCCATAAATATTTAATGAATGAGTGGGTAGGTGGATGGATGAAAGTGTTTGTTTCCTCAGAGACGAACCTCTGCAGGCACAGTCTACCTGTCATTGTGGCTTCAAGGAACAAAATAGGTATGAGGCACGGTTTTCCTTGAATTTGCATACAAATGGTAAAATGGCAAATGAGATCTCTGAATTAAGAGCCATCAGAGAACTTACAGAGCATTTAACCTGGAGATTTCCAAACACAGGTCTGCAGCTGGGGCCAGAACAATGCAAAGTTTTCACCAGTTTGCAATGAGATGAGAAAATTAAAAATACAGTGAGTGTTCATGGATCTACATGAATTCTCTGCTAGAATTCTTAGATTAGGTCTTTCTACTTTATTTGGCATTAAAACATCCTTTCTTTTATAAAATGATGGTAATAGTGGATGCTAGCCTTTACTTGGCAAAACGAAAAGATCCTAAGTCCCCCACATTTTGGGAGGTTGGGGAGGGGAAGTTTAATTAGTCTGTGAAATCCCAAAATCTGGAGCCATGGTTTAACTCATCTATGTCTTTTGAAAAAAATTCACTGAAATCACCCTATTGGTTTTAAGTGAGACACTGGGCTGCTTAAAAGAATTAGCTCATTGCAGCCAATGATAAGATGCCTCAAGCCCTACAGGCACCTCTCTGTCTTGTCTCTTCAGAGCAGGGATCCAGGCTGGGCCACATGAGTCTTGCAGTAATGCCATGACTAGGCTATAGGAGATTTCCTAAATCCAGGTCAGTCCCTGTAACAGGAGTACAGAAGCCAATACATTGATGTCTCATACATTTTCTTCTGTTGCAGACGTAGTTGCTGCTTTGTCTTTAGGTGAAACATATATATGCTCCGACTGTGTAAATACAGAGCCCCTCTCTGAGCTATGAGAATTCTAGTTGGTGTGGGAAAAAAAAGACTCTGCATAGACACATCTGCACAATCACGTCTCCTTTCTCCAAATCCCCTCAGCTCCTACTATCTATGCCACACAGCATAGCCCTTGGTTTTTACATTGTCTTCTGTGCTCTGTTTATTATTCACAAGTCTTATCTCCCCTAAAGAATGGGAACACTCTATTTGAATCCTGTCATTAATTGATAAATTTTCTTTTTGTCAACACAATCTTTTTTGGAGGCTGTTGGCCGCTCACGGTTCTACATACGTCAGGGAGATCAGAGATTCTGTCGACCTGGTTTCCAGCCCTGGCTCTGTGACTGGTGGATGACCAGTGTACGAGTGAGCACTGACTCTCACAGCACCTGGATCCCTGTCACTAAGAGGGAGTAACAGCACTGACCTGCCTCATGGAGCGAAGTGCTATATGCGTTAACTGCGTAATGATGCTAAAGCTCTTTGAGAATATAAACGTGAAACATTATCATTATGGTTATACTAGTCTTCGGTTTTCAAGTTTTTTTTCCTTGAAGAGGAGAGGCAGAAAGATTATTTAAAGAAACAGTGAACAGAAGGCTACAGTTTGTTCTTAATTCATGACTGACTTTGATCAGAATGTCATAAGCAGTGGGAATGCGGTCTTGAAGTCCTGAAGGTAACTATTTCTACTTCAGGGCATGAAGGCTTCTCTTTAGGAAGAGAAATAGTGTTTCCTAAAAGCTTCTACTACAAAAGAGGCCAAGCTGAGTAGACAGAGCTGGCCTCAGTCTTGAACATCTTGCCATGGAAGGACCCAGAAGCAGGAGAGACTGCAATGATTTTTTAAAGTCCCTACAGTTTTTTTAGAATTTCAAGAGTGAAAGGATTCTTGGAGATCCAAAAATCCTTGTTCAGTGTCCTTTCCACTTGTCACAGGCATCGGTGGATCCCCAGTGGTATGTCTCCTATTGCTTCTGTAACAAATTACCACAATCTTAGTGGCTTAAAGCAACACAAATTTATTATTTTGCAGTTCTGGAGGCCACAAGTCTGAAAAGAGTCTTAAGGGGCTAAAATGAAGGTGTTAGCAGGGCTGGTTCCTTCTGGATCCGGGGGAGACTCTGTTCCTTGCCTCTTTCAGCTCTGGTGGCTGCCCACATTCCTTGGCTTGTTGCCACATCGCTGCAATCTCTGCTCCCATCATCACATGGCCTTCTCTTCTCTATCAAATCTCCCTCTTCCTCCCTCTTATAAGCAGCCTTTTGATTACATTGGACCCACCTGGATAATCCAGGATAATCTCCCCATCTCAAAATCCAGACCAAGGGAACAGTAACAGCCATGAGGTCAGCACGCTGCAGGGGATGCAGGAGGAGGGGGCAGTAGGAGAAGAGCTCGCTGAAGGGTGTGGTGGTGGGGTGGGTTGTGGGGGGCAAGGTCATATAGGATTATGGGCCAAGGTCAGGACTTTGGCCTATACTCTAAGTGAGAGGGAAACTACAGTTGGATTTTGAGCAGAGGAATGACTGACATGATCTGACTTGCATGTTTCCAGGACCTCTCTGGCTTCTGGGTGGAGACAGGAGGCTCTTGCAATAATCTAGGCAATAGGTCATGGTGGTTGGATCAAGGTGGTGGGAAGTGGTGGATTTCTGGATATATTTTCAAGGTTGAGCTGTTAGAATTTGCTGATGAATTGGCTGTGGGGTGTGAGAGAAAGATAGGAGTAAAAGTTGACACTTAGGTTTTTGGTTTTAGCAGCAGGAAAGTGGGGAAAAACTGCAGGAAGAGTGTGGAGAAGATGGAGAGTGTGGTATGGACATATTAGGATTTGAGAATTACAAGTGGAGATGTGTCAAGCTATGCAGCTGGATTTGCTAGTCCATCGTTCAAAGGAGAGGTAGGGAAAATCTTCAGAAAATAAATACTCAAAACCTATAAAGCCTGCTTACTTCTTAAAGGACGAAGGAGAAGCCCTTTAATACGACATCTAGGATTTTCTATGGGTTGGTTTTAGCCTCATCTCTCATTGAGCTCCTACACCCAAGGTTTCAATCACTGATATTTTTCAAAACCCCTTGCCCTTTCATGCTTCATTGTCTCTACTTGTGTTGCTCCCTCTACCTGGAGTATGCATCCCTCCCTTGCCACCAAAATCCTATTCATCCTTCAAGGCCTGTGAGCCTCTTCTCATTGCTTTAGTTGAAATCCATCATCCCCTCCTCTGTGCTCCCAGGTAGACAGGTGGTGTGTTCTCCATCTACCTTATATCTGACTACTTGTGTTTGTCTATATCTCTACTAGATTGTGAGTTCCTTGAGAGTAGGGAAGGACCGTGGTTCATTGGTCCTTATATCTCGAAGATGTCTCCAAGATGGAGACAGAAAGGGGTGTGATCCTGAAAATCAGAATCCTCAGTCTGTCAGTTTACCACTACTGGTTTTGAGGTAGAAATGCATGAAGACATGGCCAGACAAGAGTACACTATTGATGACTACACGTTGTTGGCCAAAACCCGCATGTGGAACCCATAGCCCAGGGAGCTCGCTTCACCAGGTGAGAGTCACAGTTTCTTCTTTGCCTCCTGAGGAGCTCAAGGATTAGACTAAAAACTGGCTTCCTTGGTCCCTTTCTCACACCCAAGGCTTGAACACTGTGTGTGAAGGCAAGAGGGCAAGGACAATTGAATCTAACAGGGAGATGGTCCAGGGAAATACAGCTTAGAGCAGAGCTGGTCTAAGTTAACCTCTGAGGCATTGGGAGATGGAGGTGGTAGGAAGTTGAAGGCTTAACTTATCACACTAACCAAATATAGGGACATAGTCTGGAAATTGAGGGACTAGATAGGAGGGGAGAGAGCCAGGCAGGGATGCAGGAGCATTTGACCTGTTGCTTATTGCACAGAATCTCCTGTGCTGCATCATGGTCCAGTAGTGCTCTAAGCAGTGTCCCACACCAGTGCACCTCCTCCTTGGCAATGAGCTGCAATGAGGAGAGCCTGATTCCACCACGAGATGGAGCCTGCCCCTGCATCTGGCCCTGATTTTCACCTAGCAGGTGCTGAATAAGTTTTCATTGGATTTGCCAAATTGGATAAATCCTCAGGAATGCACATGTATTCCCAATGGAAAGACTTAGGGGTTTCTCTGTGTCAATGACAGCAAGTGTGATAGAAATCTAAGGTTCTCCTGCAATCCTAGTATAAGACATAGTATAGTGTAGTGGGCAAGAGTGAGGGCTCTGGAGCTGTGTGATCTTGGACAAGTTAACCTTCCAGGGCCTCAGTTTCCTCATCCATAAAATGGGAGTAATGATATTTCTCACCTCAGAATTTTTTTGAATTAACTAAATGAGTTAATACTTGTAAATACTTATAACAGTGCTGGGCACATAGTGAATGTTGGATATGTTCTAGCTATTTTACAAGTGTGGGTTAGCTATAGAATGTCAGAGAGTCGTATGTCAGAGGATGTCTCTAGGTCTTTGTTCTAAAAAGGTTTAAAATTTCTGAGGAAGAAAGATTTAGATTTTTATCATGCTGTCAGTCTCTTCTACCTGAATATTTTACCTGAATATGCAGCCCATATCCTGGCAGCAAACATGACTCTTCTTATCCAGAGGGACGACCATTATTGGAGCTGGTTATGGGGCTGATATTTAGGCAGCTGCCTTTTGGCATGATCCCAAGTGAAATGTTTGAGCTGGCTCTTCCCTCAGACTCAGAAGTCACCTGCTAATGTGAACTTCAATGGTCCTGGGATGCTCAGCTGGAATCTCTGGCTTGTGTCACACCAAGCAGGTGGTCCGGGACCAAAGGGACAGTAATTGGCAACAATGGTTGTTGGAAGGTTACCAAGGCCCGGGAACATTCTCATTGGTTGTGTGTGTGTGTGTGTGTGTGTGTGTGTGTGTGTGTGTGTGTGGTCTCTCCAGATGGGTAAAAAGGGTCATACTAGGAATCCCTGAAGCAGTATTTTCTTCTCAACTTTCCTGGCTTTCATTGTTCAGAATTTCATTTTTGTCTTGGTAGTTTAAGGATCTTTTCAGTACATCCTTCTGCTCTTTTCTCCCTCCTATTAATATTTGTCTGACCAGTTAGAACTGTGACCTGGGAATCCTACATGCCTTTCTGATGGTATCCTTTTAACTTTTTTATTTACCTTTTTAAACTACATTTCCCCCCATTTCTATGAGGATCATCCTTGAGCAGTGAAAACTCTTGATGGTAAGAGGTGTCTGGGAGGGGCAGAGGGACTCTTAGGTAAATAAAGACTTTTGTTTTGCTGCCTGATTAATTAAACCTCCCCTCTCCCTATATTCCAGTGTCAATGACTCCTGTCACTTTCTGAATTCCAAGAGGAGAATTTACTTTTGCAATCAGAAAAAAAAAATCAATGCTCAAAGGTCTCTCTTTTTTTAACCCTATTTAGTTGGATCAGTTATAATCTTTTATTTCCTGTGATAGATTTTACACACGAATATTCATTCAACAAATATTTACTAAGTGTCTGCTGGGGCAAGACCCAGTTCTAGCGTTGAAGGGGAATATAAAATATATAATACATTTCTATCTATCTACACATATGAGGTACATTATACTCTAACTAGGGGGGACACAGCATATGCAAAAGTGGGGGACCATACTGAAGAAAAAGTTGAGAAACAGTGCTTAGAACCTCATGACTTTTGCTCAGTTTGTTATAAAGAAACTTTTTTTTTTCTTACAGGGAGGAAATAATTCTGATGTCACTGAAATGTGTGAAGATTCATCCCTCCCCCGAGGGTATGTGTTCAAAGGGGGTGGTCCACACTTAAATTCTACCCAGAGCATTGTTGCTTATGGCCCATGAGCCCTTTGGGATGTACTTTGTGGCTGCCTGTGGGGTCCTATGCCCTCTTCTGAGAGGAGGCAGCTTAGTGCGAGGCAGATCCAGGTTCCACTCCCTGCTCCTCCACCTGCTGTGTGCCTTGGGGTGAGTTACTCAACTTCTCTGAACCTCAATTTGATCATCTGCAAAACAGAGATAGTAGCACCTACCTCATGATGTAAAAATTAAAGTGAGATCATATATGTACCATACATGGTTCACAGAAAATGAGCAGTTCACATAAATTCCCTCTATTCTTATACCAAGATTTACATTTTCTTTTCCTTTTTTTCTTCTCCTTTTAATTTCCTTTTTTCTTGTAGTAGGGGTGAATGTCCGAATCACTTCAATTAGTCCATCTGGATTCCAGGCACATCTGAGATTAATATCAGCCAGAACTTGAGCATCATTGCCAAGATGTGAGCTCCTTAGGCTGACACATGGACCACATGAACGGACTTTGTTCTAGTGCTAGGTGATGCTAATTGCCGTCTGATCTGAAGCCAGAGTTGCTTTCCTTTGTTTAATAATTTATATCTTCTCTGAGAACACCGAGCTAAGGTTTAAAACTACAGAAAGGAATGATTTATCTAAATGCCAACAAAGCTAAAGGCAGCAAAATCACCCAAACTCCCTTTGTGGGCTGCTACCCACTCACCACCCCAAATACCAGGTGGCATTTGAGGGAGTGTACACGTGGGACAGCAAGAGAGTAAAGTTCCTGAGGTTTTAGGTCTTGGTCCAGCCTCACTCTGTAGGTGTTGCCAGCTCAGGCTGGCTGAGAAGCAGGCAGGACTCATGGAAATGAGCATATCACAGTCCCAGGGCCCACCTCCTGGGGCTGCACTGTATTTCAACTTATTTTTTCATCAAGCAATTATGAATACCTACTATGTGGAAGGTTGTCTGCTGGGCATTGTGCAAAGTTCCAAAGCTGGAGATTGCTGCTCTCAAGCAGCTCACAGTCTGGTGCAGAAAAAATCCGCTAATAGTTATCCTGTTCCTCCCCTGCCCCATCCATGCTTCCCGAGTGACAATAGAGCAACAACCGCCTCCGGTATTTTTCCTCCTTTGTGGCATTTTGGGAGGGTGGAATTGGGGAGGGTGGGGGAGTACGACTGGAATAACAGGAATAAACATTTAAAACTGGAATAACAATTTAAAGCAATTGCAGTGTGCCAGGTATAGAACTAGGCATTTTATATCTCATATCTCATTTAACTGGTATATTCAGAACGAAACAGTTTCTGACATGTAGATAGAAACAGATCTGGAATTGTCAGCAGTGTCCCTTCCTGATCAGATTGAGAGATCCAGTTTCACTCTACAAACACACATTAGTTAACAAAGGGCTGTTGCTACTTGATTGTGCCTTGAAGCTGACCTTGTCTGCTCAGGTGCCAAAGGAAACTCTCTCCGTTTTAGGAAGGCTGTAACAGCTGTCACTGAGGTGTCGCTGGTCAGAGCACAGTGAACATTAACCGATCTTTGCACCTTTGGTTTCCTCTAACTGGAAGGTTCTTCCCCTCTATCCTCCTGGCCAGTGCCCCAACCTCCTCAACTTCCTGCAGGACCCCGTTCTCCAGCAAGTCTCCCTCAGCACTGTAGTTACACGGAGTACCCCTGCTCCCTGGCATTCTTGTCGTTGAACTTTTCTCTGTAGCAAAGATTGTCATCAAACAGAATGCATTTTACTTCTTTCTTCTTTGTCTCCTCCTTCCCCCCACAAAAGGTGAGCTCTATGAGGCCTGGGAGTCTTGCCATTTAGGTTTCCCTGCTGTATTCTCAGAACCCAGAACAGTACCTGGACCAGAGCAGGTGACCAATAAATATTTGTTGAATGAATCAATGACATGATGCTATTAGGAAGAAATGACTCTGTGTAGCCTAAGGGTGGAGTGAGACCTTTCCTACAATGGCAGGATCAGGGAATGTACCATTCATTGATTGATTCATTCGTTCACTAGATATTTACTGTGCAATTAAATTGTGCCTGGCACAGTGCTGCTAGGCTTTGGGGTAACAAAAGTAATGAGACACGGTTTCTGCTTCTAGAGGACTCAGTCTGTTGAGGGAAATGGACCCCCAAATAATATTAATGGTGATACTGATGATGGCTTGCATTTAATGGAACATACTACAGGCCAGGTGCTGTTCTAAGCATGTTTATGCATTATTAACTCTTCTAATTCTTACAAAAAATAAGGTAGGTATGACTCTTATGCCCAATTTGTAGATGAGGAAACAGAGGTACAAAGAGGCCACACATTCTGAGGTGTGAATGGGGTGTGTGAAAACAGCTTACATTGTAACTGGTCACTTGCTTAGAGTGGAGAGGGCCAGGTGGGCAGCTCTGAGAGGCTTATGGATAATAATCACTCTCCTGCCCCCATCCCCATTGACCGGTTCTTATAGTTGCTGGACACTTCTACCTCCCTCACTTCAATCCTTGCTGCTCTAGACCTGGTCTCCCCTGAGCTCTCAGCAAATGCTCTCCTTCTGACCCTCATGACTCCCTGTTCTTATGCTCCTGAGTCTGCAGGCCCTTCCCGTGCTCTAAAGCAGGGAGGCTCAGCCCGGACGTCCCAATTCCCCACTCTGTGCTCTCAAAGCTGTGACTTCAGACACTCCACATTGGGTCCCGCTGTCCTCTGCAGGAGGGGAGAGACTGTGACCGGCCCAGATTCCACCACTGCTGACTCTGGGCAGGGTCCACGAAGGTCTGCCCTCACCAAAAGGGTCTTTTGGGAGTCTCCAAAAGAAGAGTTTAACACTGTCACCCCTCTCACCTTGTCTGTTCTCCCCGTAGTCCCTTCTGAGTCTTGGGTGACCACACTTTGTACATCAAAACCCTAGGCGGTCACTTGTCTTCCTCACCTAATGATGTGTTACAGAAAACAAGCTTCCATTACTTGCAAAAGTGTGATGGGAACATGAATATTAATAACTCCCATGGGTTTCCTGCAAACACCCATCACCACGGCTTAGAAACCTTGTTCTGGCCTGCTCAGTAGAACAAAAATAAAGGATTCATGAACCCAGCTTAGGCGGAGTACTTCCTGGGGCTTTGAACTGCAGTGCTCCTGCAGCACTGAGGTGGGGAATGTGCTCCCTTCCACCTGGGTTTTGGCAGGAAGGTGTTTGACTTTGGTCAGGGACAAGACTTGGCAGCTGCATCAGGACCCAGTGGAGCTGCATCAGGGATTTCTTTTGATCAAGAAGAAAGTTCTCCATGGTGACAGCATCTTGGTGAGCAGGTGCATTAGATCTAAGCCAAGTCGAGTTGGAACGATGCTAGAATCCAGAGCTGGTCCAGCACCGATTCGTAGAACTTCAGGGCTCACCGATCATCATTTGGGGTACACTGAGGCCACAAGAGGCAGGAGAAAAGTCAGCAGCAGGGCCAAGGGTAGAGAATCTGGAGATGACCGTTCCTTTGGAGAACCCTAGAGCAAGGATGATGTTGCCCTTGTTCTACAATCAGGGTTTCCACTAAAGTCTGCTGACATCGTTTTTTCAGAAAAAGTCCTTTTCTCCAGGGAATCTTCAAGTATGTGCCATTTTATGTTCCCTGGGTCTCTAGATGCCTGTTCAGGATCTCATAGGGTTGACTCGGGCTGTGGTAGAGCTCATAGGTTTCCCATGTCAGGCAATGCTGTTCTAGTAAGTAGTGCTCCCAGGATCTGAAGGGAATTCCTGGCTGAGCTGGAGATCGGATAGATTACAAGGAGACTGGGGTTGGGGAATGTAACGGCCCTGTTTCTTGGGTTCTGCTGCCCCAGGAACCCCATGCGATCTTTAGGGTTTGAGCCCCTGGTTTGATGGCTGTTCAAGAACACTAAAGCCTGGGTCCCATAGTTGAAAAGTACTGTTGAAATTTATTTTAATGGGTACTGTGTGTGCATTTTTTAAATTTGGGATTAAAAAATCATCCATATTTCTAGCTCACAAAAATAAAATAAAAATCTTTTGGATTTTCTAGAGAAAAATATCTTCTTAGGTAATTTCAATGTGATCAAGGTCGCATCTATTTTGCTGAACTTTAGGTCAATCATTAAATCTATGGTGTTAATGGAAATGCTCATTTTCTCGGGCAGCAGCATGCAGAATCTCTCTGCGGTACAATTAACAGTGGTGGAGAAATCTCTGCCAGTTCTTCTAGCTGTCAGATTTTCCTGTAGTTGGCATGCCAGTGTTTCATCTCAGAGCAGGCCATGCAGGTGAAAGTCATGGAATAGTCATAGCTTTCTTCCTAATATACTTCATTGCAGGAGGCCAATCCCCCACAGAGTTCTGACATAGGATGCGTTGATCACAGCGGCCTCTGCCCAGCAATGTTTACCCAGGAGGCAGCCTGGTATCATCACGGAAGGAGTGAAAGAGTTGAAGCCGGAAGATCTACAGAGTGAGTCCTGGCTCTAAAATTTGCTAGCTGTGTGATTCTGCCCTTTCTGATCTTCAGTTTTCCCTTCCATAAAATGAAAATTAAAATAACAACTGCTCTTTCTACTTTATAAAATTATCCTGAGGATAATATGAAACCTTTTATGGGAAGTAGTTTTAAAGACTGTATTGCTGAAAGGTTGTTGCTTTTGTTGGCTATTGCATAGAAATAGAGTTAGTTAAACTTTTTTAAAGAATATCCAAAAGCATTCTTTGAACTATTGTTAAGTGATTGCCAGGCGTGTGCAATAAAAGCGTATAATATAGGAAGGCTACTTTTCCAGTCAAAAAGGAAGAAAAGCTGACATGGTGATTATAACAGATAATGTTGGCTATCTATTCAACATCTGTTCTTACGTCACTCCTTTCTCCTTTGTATTGGGTTGGCCAAAGAGTTTGTGCTGGCCAACCCAATAAAAGAACCCTGATTTTGTTACATATCTACCGTTATCATGACCACATGTTTCAAGGGCTTTAACCCAGAAGCAGGCCTAGATTGGTCTAAGCCAATGGTTCCTAAACTTTCACATGCATCAGAATCACCGGGACGGCTTGTTAAAACTCCAGTTGCTGGGCTCCCGCACGAATTTAGTTGGTCTGGGTGGTGTCAGAGAATATGTATCAGGTGATGCTGATACTTTGGTCTGAAGACCATACGCTTTGACAGCCACTGTCTGAGCCAGTCCTGGTGGTCCCATCCTCCTTGCCAGTTACTGGTTAGATACAGATACATGAAGCAGCTCTGCCCAATGAGATGTGATAAGTGCTGGGGGCTTATGGGAAAGGGTTTCTCACTCTTCAATAGAGACACAGGGAAGAGGTGGCTCCTTTTCTACCTCTGGACAGTGTCTCTGGGTAGAGCCCCTGGGACTGCTGCAGGTATTCTGGTACTATTAAGGGAGCAACGCTGAAGACAAAGCAGACGCTCTGAGAATGACTAAGCAAAAATGATGTAAGGCACCTGGGTCCCTAATGATGTCCTTGGGTCACAAAATTAACTGTGGAGTTGCCTACCTTTTATTTGTTAAGCCATTTTGAGTTGGAGTTCTCTGTTACTTTCAGTCAAAGTTAACTTAGTGGATAAAGTGATAATGTTAAAATTTCTTTTCTGTCATGGGGACATGGGGGTAGGTTATGGGACAGGATCCCTGAGCCTTACTGGGGGCAATGGGAGATGCCTGGCATTAGAGATTGCACTCAGCCATGAACCATGAACCTTCATCAAGGTCTAACTATCAGAAGAAGATTCGGAAAGGACCAATTTAGGAAGGGCTGGAGGTAGTGAGCAAATCAGGGAGTGAGTAAAGAGTTCCCAACCTGGGAGATGTGACCATATTAGAATAGGTTGGGAGCATGTGATGGGTGGAGAGGTATGCTGCGTGCCTTAAGAATAGCAAATTTTGATGATTTTGTGGTCTGATGTGTGGGAAGGTGAGCCCAGGATTGGAAAGAACAGCTGAGGAAAGGCAGGCTAAGGGGATTGGAACTGGAAGCAGAAAATAAACAAATGTCAAAGGGACTTGGGAGCTTGTGTGCTGATTGAGACATTGTGTCCCCAAATGATATTTATTTACTATTGTTTTGACACCAGTAAAGCTATTCTCAGTTAAAAGGCAACATGGGTTCCTGAAGTGGCCTTTATCCAGTGGTTTGTATGCCATCGGGGGCAGCCAGTGATTTCACAATAATTACTAAGAACTCTCTTTTCCTCAGACTCTAGGACTGTTGCAACTGTGTTCTTCTAGCACCTGTGGGCCTGATCTGTGACCTTTTGGTGTTTGTCCCATTTCCTTCCTATTAGTCTCCCGAATGTCTTCAATGGGCTGGTACCTACCAACCTTACCTGCAAACATTACCTGCTGTGGTTCTGCCCCTTCTCTCCTGCTCATTGCCAGGCCCAAGGGTCCCTGTTCTCAGCATTGGTGATGCAACAATGAAAAGGCAGATCCTTGATCTCAGGATGCTCAGTCTAGGGCAGCGCTGTCCAGCAGAAATACAATGCAAGCCACGTGTGTAGTTTTAAGTTCTCTAGTAACCACATTAAAAAAAGTAAAATGAAACAGTGTTATTAATTCTAATAATATATTTTATTCATCCCAATGGTTCTCAACCAGGGGAGATTTTGCACCTGGGGGCATTTGACAGTGTCTAACAAGGTTACTTGGCAATGTCATTAGGCAATTTTTGGTTGTTATAACTGGGAGTGTGCTAGTGGTATTTAATGGGTGGAAGCCAGAGATGCAGCTAAACATCCTGCAGTGCACAGGGGACAGCTTCCCACAACAAAAAACTATGTAGCCCCAAATGTCCATGGTACTGAGGTTGAAAAATCCTGATTTAACTCAGTATATCCCGAACATTTCATTTCAATATGTAATCAAATATAAAAAAATCATTAATTTGATATTTTACATTTTTTAAATTTCTAAGTTTTAAAGTCTGGTGTGTATTTTACACTTGCAATACATCTCAATTCAGGCCAGCCATGTTTCAACCGCTCGACTGCCACGTGTGGCTAGCAGCTATAGCGCAGGCATAGGGAATGTATAGTCAGAGTCCAGGAAGCTCTCTGTGACCCCAATTTCCTGGACACAGCAAATATGGTGAGATGCAAAGTCCTGCTACCTTTGTGAGACCAGCATTATAAGGAATTGGGATAAAAGGGTTGCACAGGGTCTCTCTGATCATTAAATTAGGTAAGAATGCAGATACATTCAAAACAACATCTATTCAGCCTCTTACATTATTTCCCTGCAAAATGTCATCAAGAGGTGGTAATTTCTTATTCCCTCAAGGCAAAAGTCACCATACCCCATTGGGAAGATTACGGAGAGAGAGGTATCTTCAATGCAGCTCTGAAGATTTAGATATTGATCACTAAGGCTTTCATGTAGTTAAACAACCAAGCAACACCATTTGCTTCCTCCAAAACATGCTATAGATTTTCCCTTTTGAAAAATGAGAAATAAAGCGTTTCAGGTTAAAGAGAAGGTGATCGTGTAGTAATCAGAGCTTTAGAACAATCCAAACTGACCTTGGTGCAACATGCTGGTTTTTTTTGTGTTTTTTTTTTCTTTTGTGGTACGCGGGCCTCTCACTGCTGTGGCCTCTCCCATTGCGGAGCACATCTGGACACGCAGGCTCTGCGGCCATGGCTCATGGGCCCAGCCACTCCACGGCACGTGGGATCTTCCCGGACCGGGGCACGAACCCGTGTCTCCTGCATCGGCAGGTGGACTCTCAACCACTGTGCCACCAGGGAAGCCCAACATGCTGTACTTTGTAATCCCCAATTTGAAGGCTTTGCGGCATCTCATTAGTCTGGAGTTGCAGTACAGGTAACTCTGTATTGAGTGAGTAATTAAATGTGACACAGAAGCAGGCGCATGGATTAGTGACACACCCAGGGGTCTCTCTGAGGCGGCCTTTCCTGTCTCTGCCCATGAGGTAAGGTGTAGAGAGGGTTAGCAGAGCTCCTGCAAGAGGGATCCTGGTGCAAAGGCAGAGCAAGATTTCTTGCATTATCTGTGGGCCAGGGCAATGTGCCAGTAAGTGTGGGGATGTCCATTCTGGA
The DNA here is from genome assembly GCF_963455315.2 of Globicephala melas. Lineage (NCBI taxonomy): Eukaryota > Metazoa > Chordata > Mammalia > Artiodactyla > Delphinidae > Globicephala > Globicephala melas. Next base: position 51,770,721 of record NC_083314.1, read on the forward strand.
AGCCAGGCCTCATCTATGATGTGACAAGGTCACCTCTGTGGTGCTGCTGATCCTTTCTGGGCTAATGCTGGGAATCCATCCTCAGCTTTCCTGAGCAAACTGCTCATTCTGTCTTTAGTAGTACAAGGGCCTGCAGTGTTACTTGAAGTCAGAGTGAAGAATGCTTCCCATTCTTCCAGAGCCCTCTGAAACCAGAGCGTATCTGACACAGTCAGGCTTTGTCTAAAATGAAGGAAGACAAAAAGAGCATTTCCGCATTTTTACAGTGTCAACATGACACTTATTTTCATAGAATCGAAGGTTAGGAGAGAGGCTCACGTAGTTTACTTTTCTGTTTCCAGAAAGGCTTTCATTCAGCTTTCCCACACACCTGAAAATCTACCCTGTTTTTCAAAGTCTGCCAGGGAAGGAGTTTATAAAAATCTTTTTGGAAAAAAATTCAGGTTCTCATCAGCCCTCAATGGACCTATATAGAGCACTGATCCTGTGCAAGGAATTATTTAGAAGCAAAGAGATGAAAGGAAAGAGAAGGCAGCTTCTCTTTTTAAGGAACTCATGAGAGAGACATAAAAAGACAGGGGGTAACAAGTGCCAAAGGAATGGCATAGCCATGAAGGCCTGTAGGAGTTGAGAAGAGGAAACTGATGCGGGGCTGGGTGAGAGGAAAGATCTCCTGGAATAGGTGAAATTCAAGCTGGTCTTCCGGGGTTGGAGAGCGGGGAAGGGCCTGGTGTGAGGAAATCCCATCTCATGCTCTCCTGTCCCCTGTCCTCTTTTTAAAGAGGACAGGGGACAGGAGAGCATGAGATGGGATTGTTTCAATGTTTCATTTCCTCCGATTATGAGGAAGGACCCATGACTTGGAGAAGTTCAGTGACTTGTCCAAGGGCACATGTGGGTCATGGCAGAGCCTGGATTGGAATCTGGTGCTTCTGAGGATGCCTCCTTAGTGAACTTTCAACGAGAGCAGGCTCTTTCATTAAACACCCTAAAGAGGAAGTTCTTGACCTAAATGATGGCAATGTTTCAGCAGCAATGCAAGGTACCACAGCTGCAAGACGAATCAGGCCTGCTCCCAGCCTCTAGGAACTCACAATGAACTAATGCAAATTTCCAGAAATTTGATCTTCCATAGAGATGTGACACGTGCTCACTCATTTAACAAATATTTACTGATCATCTGCTGTGTGCCTGGTCCTGTTCTTGATGCTAATGATACAGTGGGAAACAAGACAGATTCAAGCCTTGCTTTATAAAGTTCATGGTCTAGAGGTGTGGGAAACAACAAACAAATAATTACAAGTGTGATAAGAATTATAAAAAGGGGGCAACAGGTGCTGTGGGAGTATGAAGATATTCATCTAATCTGGGAGAGAGGGCTTTCCTTGGGTAGTACTGTTTAAGCTGTAAGAGGGAAGAACAAATCTGACTCCATATTGGATGTTCCTTTTACTTTAACCTTTGGATTAATAAAGCATGAAATTACTTAAGTGTCATATTTATAATAAGTATCATCTTCTTCTCTGAAGTAATGAAAAAGACAATTTTCACATTTTCAAAATACTAATGATAATTCAACACATTAAATTACTACAAACACTCAAATGTATGTGATCACGGGCCAGTTCTTCTGGTGTGTTTATTTTTTATCTTTTACACCATCCTCTATTGCTTGCTACATGTTAAGAACTGTTGCCTGTAGCCTGAAATATACAGGATAGCCCATTCTCAAGGCTCTGACCTTTAAAGGTATAACACTTTCCAATTCATATAGAGAAAAGAAGTTGCAGAACAGAGAATAACATTTGTCTTTTCAGAGGTTGACAGGGGCATCATGACCTGACCTATGTGGACAGCTGTAGGAGCAAAGGATTCTGACACTAAGAAGTTTACAACAACCAACCTCACCCCCTCCCCTTTTACTATAAAAGGAGCCTGAATTCTAACTTGGGGAAGATGGTTCTTTGGGAAACTAGTCCACCATCTTCTTGGTCTGCTGGCTTTCCAAATGAAGTCACTATTCCTTGCCTCAATAGCTCGTCTCTTGGTACATTGACCTGTCGTGCAGTGAGCAGTATGAGCTTGGACTCGGTAACAAAGCCAATAGGTGAGTGCCGAACTGAGTAAACCAGGTGAAGGGGGAGAGGAGAGCAAGGAGAGAAGGATGTGCCTGTCAGAAGGAGAAGACTCCAAAATATCCAAAGTGGAGAGAATGTGGTGCTTTTGAGGAACAGAAAAATGTCCAAGATGGTGGCAGCAAGGACGGAGATGAAGTCCAAGAGTTAGGTCAGGCCCCTCCTGGGCTGGAACATGACCACATGTGTCCCTGGCACAATGGCCAAAACAAATAAAAACTAAAACAAACATCCTGTCTTTTCTCCCAACGACAGGTGTGGAGAGGAGGCTGCCACATTGCACAGTTTCAGAGAGCTGGTGAAGACCCTGTGCATCTTGTCTAGGAGGGTCTCTGCCCAGACCCCTGCACCTGTCGCCTCCCCTCTACCCTCACCAGCCTCTGGACTGAGGACTCATGTATTCCCTCCACCTCCAAGCTCTGCTCCCCTGGTCCCTGGGTTACTCCTGACTGTGAAGGAACTGCTGTGAGACTGAGTTCTTGAGTGCCTGGTACCCAGTCTGCTCAATGAGTGTGTGTTTCTGCTGTGCTGGGAGGGATGTCTGGTATTCAGTTTTTCTTCTGGTGGATTGGGCCCTGAACACCTGAGAAGGCTCCAGGCAGCAGTCTCTGAATACCACTGAGTTAGTTCATAATTGGACTTCTGCCTCAGTTTCCCTGCTTAATATTCCAGTTACCTGCTGAGGCTGGAGTTCTGCCCAGAAACTCCAGTACCCGCTGTTTACTGAGTGCCTGAGACAGCGTCAGGGTGCAGAGGATGGTGTAAAAGATAAAAAATAAACACACCAGAAGAACTGGCCCGTGATCACATACATTTGAGTGTTTGTAGTAATTTAATGTGTTGAATTATCATTAGTATTTTGAAAATGTGAAAATCGTCTTTTTCATTACTTCAAAGGAGAAGATGATGCTTATTATAAATATGACACTTAAGTAATTTCATGCTTTATTAAAAATTTTGATCTTGTAGGTGTCAACAATTGCTTCTTTCTTTTTCCAGTTGACAGATAGCAGTTTGAATATTCATTACATTTTTATGTTACAAAATCCACATGAGATAAAAACTGGCACTGGTTCCTGAGATGGAACAGAGTCCAAAGTTCTTAATTTGACACTCAAAGCCTCTCACCATCCAGCTCCAACCTCCTGCCACTGCTCCTTTCCATGTTCTCCACCCTTAGGCTTTCTCCTCTATGTTTGTGCTCAAACCATCCCCTTTGCCTGGAATGTCCTCCCCCTTCGTCTTTATATGCCATCATCCTCTTCCATGAAGACCTCTTCTCTTCTGTTTCCGTTGGCTTGCCCCTTTTCTCCTCTGGCTTTGAATTCTTCCTCTACCCCTGGTTCCTCATTTTCTATCTTCTTCTTTAGCATCTTTCACTTGGACCGCTGCTCAGACTCATGTTCTCATAAAACAGCTGTGTATAGCTAACATTGATTTTTGAGGTCTAGCCTAGAAAACTAATGAAAAAATGTCTTCCTGATTGTACAGTTAAAATAGTTTCTTTTTAGACTGGGGAAATATGGAAAGTATGAAGAGCACAAGGGTTTCCACCAGCTGTGGAGGAATGGTCAAGAGCACAGGCTAGTTACTTAGCCTCTCTGAGCCTTAGTATTCTCATCTGTGAAATGGAAGTGATAAACCCTGTCTCACTGGCTTACTGTGAATATTGCATGACTGTTATGTGTAAAACGCCCAGGAGAGTTTCTGATGGGCAATAAGCACTGCTCCTTACTTGGTAACTATTGTTATTATAACAACCATGGTAACATTTTCAAACTCTTATTTATACTGTTATTAAAAATACTTCATAAATTCCAGCCAGCAATCTTTCAGGCAAAATTCAGATCCTTTTCGTTTTCAAGCTGGAGGCTGCTTCTTCTCTCAGGGTAGAGAAGTGACCTGCCTTCTATCCCAGAAGCATTCACAGGTGTCACCAGGAAGTGGAACAAACATACTTGACTCTCTTGTCTATGCCTTCAGATCATGTGAAGCAACTGAACAGTCACTTGGGTGTGAAACCAACAGAAGGTGCAGGTTCAGTCACTTGACTCAGTAACAGGTGCTGTTTATAGCACCCAAGTTCTTTCCTGGAATCTTTTCATGTTTGTGACATGCACCATGTGTTAAGAGTGCACGCGTGCCATGTTTAGTCACAATGCGACAACCAATGGCAGGCACGACCTTTCGTTTAGGTGGAGCCCTCTGGGTCGAGTGTGGGCTCCTCCTTAGCTCACCCAACCTTCCTCCCTGCACCACTAAGGCCGTCAGGATGACTGGCTCACATCCTGTTAGGAAGAATTACCACAATCACTAATGGGTAGTTAGGGACAGCGTTCCAGTTTAAAGGCTTCCATGGGCTGTGAAAACTAGAGAGTAAATAATCGTTTATTAGCCAGTCACTTAGAGGATGCCACATGGAATGACGTTCCAGCGCTTCGAAACGCACAGAAGCCATATATCATAATGGACCATAAAAGTTACGTGCAAACAGGCTGTAAAACTGAACAACTGTTTACCTCGGTGAAGGTTTTATTTACATGCCCTCTGGCAGACACTTAAATGTACTTCATATGGGGCTGCCGATCACAGCTTCAAGCAGAGCCTGCATTAAGTGGAGATGCATTGGGTAGACACCGATTGCAATGTGATTTCAGGGGCCTGGGGACGGCCTCTCAGGCTCCCTCCAAAACGCATTTTGCCTGCTTGATGCTTAAAATTTCTTGAAATCAAAGCCCTATTTCTATAATTACAGAAAATTCAATTTGACAAGTTCAACATTGGATTCAACATAAAGTATCATGGAATGCACAAATAGCCAACATTTATAGTGCTATGTTCTTTACCGAGCACTTCCACACGTGGAATCTTCTTTGTCCTCCAACACTCCAGTAAGATGAATCATTTCCTCCGATTATGAGGAAGGACCCATGACTTGGAGAAGTTCAGTGACTTGTCCAAGGGCACATGTGGGTCATGGCAGAGCCTGGACTGGAATCTGGTGCTTCTGAGGATGCCTCCTTAGTGTACTTTCAACGAGAGCAGGCTCTTTCATTAAACACCCTATAGAGGAAGTTCTTGACCTAAATTCATACCATCCTGAGAGCCAGTTTTGAAAGGTGGGGATGTGGATGAGAGAGTTGGGTCAGCAGTCTTCCTGGGCCCTGCTCAGCTGGGGTAGGCCCAGAGATCTCCTTCTCTGCAGTGGCCCCTGCCTGCTTCAGGGATGTTCCTGCCCAAGCTGACTGGTGAGTGTGCGCACACTTCCTTTAAGCTTTGCCGAGTTGATCCCATTCCACACTTGTGTTCCCTGCTGGGATTAGAGCCCTGTTCTGATCCCCAGTCTCCTTGGCTAAAGTTCTGGAAACTTGCTACTTCCTTGCTGGTTCTCTGTCCTAGGAGGCTACTCTGTGTCCCTTTTGCTTCTACCCTCAGCTGGTTTCTTTTCCTTTTTTAAAAATTTGTATTGGAGTATAGTTGATTGATAATGTGTTAGTTTCAGGTATACAGCAAAGTGATTCAGTTATACATATACATATACCCACATTTTTTAAGATTATTTTCCCATATAGGTCATTACAGAGTATTGAGCAGAGTTCCCTATGCTAAACGGTAGGTCACTATTAGTTATCTATTTTATATATAGTAGCATGTATATGTCAACCCCAATCTCCCAATTTATCCCTCCCCTCTTTCCCCACTGGTAACCATAAGTTTGTTTTCTACATCTGTAACTCTACTTCTGTTTTGTAAATAAGTTCATTTGTACCATTTTTTTTAGATTCTACATTTAAGCGATATCATATGGTATTTGTCTTTCTCTGTCTGACTTACTTCACTCAGTATGACAATCTCTAGGTCCATCCACGTTGCTGCAAATGGCATTATTTCATTCATTTTATGGCTGAGTAATATTCCACTGTATGTATATGTACCACATCTTCTTTATCCATTCCTCTGTTGATGGACATTTAGGTTGCTTCCATGTCCTGGCTATTGTAAATAGTGCTGCAGTGAACACTGGGGTGCGTGTATCTTTTTGATTTACGGTTTTCTCTGGACATATACCCAGGAGTGGGATTGCTGGATCATATGGTTCAGCTGGGGTTTTGTTCCTCTGCACAGACCTGCCAGAATTGCATGCTGATTGTTGGGGTTTTTTTCTCTATTGCTGGAACTGCCAGTTGTTCATTATTCCTACATTCATTGAAGACATTTTTATAGAGCACCTACAACAGACAGGAAGACACAGTCCAGAGTCAATTCCCCTCGGCTCTCAAGGTAACCCTAATGAAACATGAGTTTGCCGCGTACCTTTAGAGACTATGTAAGTGCTACTGTTGACTAGCTCACCAGATGCCTTAAAGCTGGGGTTTTTTTTTTTTTTTTTCTAAATCTCTGAACGTCCACTGTCAACCACAAGAACTGATGGCTTAATATGGGCACTGAGGAGGCTGGAGGTGAGGCTGGGTCATGGTTGGGGTCAGAACATGGGAAATGGGTTCTAGGAGAGCTTTAAGACAGCATGGGGATTTCTTAATATCAATAAGGCCTGGCTGGCCCTGGCTCCAGGTGAGTCTGGGAGCCAGTGGCTCTGCTGAGTGACAGCCAATGAGCCACACTGGGGTAATTTATAGAAAAGGGTGACAAGGAATGACCTTCAGCATCTTTGTTTAATAACATTACCTTCACAAGCTGCAATCCTTTAGTTTCACAGATACCAGTGGCAAGACTTGAATGCATTTTACCTGAATTTCTGCTTTATTTATTTCCCTGCTAACTTCATTTCTAAAATCACCTTTGCTGAATGACAACTCAATCAATTCAATAACATGCAATTTTACACAGTAGAAACCTATTCCCAGATCCCCCTTCATACTTATAATTGTAGGCTACTTCCTTGAATAGCTTGTGTGTTTCAAAGCCAAGTTATTTTCATCTCCAGACCCCCGAGGTGGAATGACACTGTGAGATGGACACAGTCCTGACCCGAGGCTGAAGATGCTCTCCTCTTCCCATTCTTTATTCACATGCATCTCTCGTTCATCACAGCCTGAGCTGCCAGCTCATGTTCAATTTCCCGTCAGATCAGTTGTGTTAAGGAATCATCGGCTTGATTGGCTTCATTTTAGAAGCTTTCTGAGATGCTGGGATTTTTTACTTTGTTTCACATGCTTTTGGAATCTTGCCAAAGTAAATGAAGGTAAAATGAACATGTATATTTTGGCTTTATTTTCCAGGACCAGGTAAAGTGATGGACAGGATTGTATTACTGGAGGAATGAAGGAGGAGGTGGGCTGCACACATATTCTGTTGATCCACAGAATCTGTGGGTAATGAACTGGGAAAAAAAATCTGCTGATTGAAAATGTGAATCATTAATAGCTTTGAAATATACAGCTTCTTTTAGATTTCAATCTTCTGTGATTTGCTTAGAGTCCGTGCTGCAGTGGTCTGAGCCACAGGTCGAATTGTCAGTCACAATGAGCAGGGTTTGCTCATGGCCTCTGTTGTTTCAGAGATTATATTAAACGCTTAGAAAAGCTGCAGTAACTCTTCCAGGGCTCTGGAGTAGTCATCATGGTATAATACTCCCTGGACTTTCATTGATTTAGAATTTGCATTTTCCATTATTTGCAAATGACCCTCCAGGTTCTAAATATATTATAATTTGTATTCTTATTGAAACATGAATTAAAATTGCACTAGCTGGATGGGATGCTGGGGCATAGCCGTGGATTACATTGCTGGTCTAAAACTCTGCCCTCTGCCACTCAAAGAAAAAATGTTTTTCACTCATTGTATATACATATTATGAGGAAAATGATGTGATATAGTGGTTCTTTGTGAATTGGGGGGATTCATAAAGATATTGTAAAGAATTACTCATGAGTGTCAGGCTGTACTGTCGGTATATCTTATTGTCTTATTGTAATGAAACCGAGTATAGCAATGCTTTTCTCATCTGTGGATGACTTATCTGGACATTAAGAAATAATTTATTTTGTAATCAATAAGTAAAGAAAAAGCGCTGCTGAGAAGACAATATAGATGTTCCCACATCTATCCACACTGAAACTCATACTCTTAGCTCAAAGGTGATCTCCTCAAGCCCTCATCCAGAACTAACCTCTGCCCTTTTTGATTTAGATTCGACCTCAGGTGCAAAGAGTTGAAGTCATCATCCTAAGATGCTCATGGCATCTACCTGCTCATTGTGGCTCACAATGAGCCACAATGAGTTTATTTTAGTATTTTCTGCCTTCATGCCCATCTCTATGCCTGTTATCTCCTTCATATCTAGTAAACATGCAACATGCATACTCATGTGTTTAGGATATGTTACTGAAATGTATGACATTTAAATTTATATGATGGTATTTCGGTATATGTCTTTTCTTTTCTTTTTTACTGTTTCCACTCAGCATAATTTTTCAGGATTTATCCATGCTGGTGAGTGTGCATGTGGTTAATTCTTCCACTGCATTTTCTTCCAGAGCATATGTCCACCATGGTTTGCTTATAGTCCCAGTTACAGATGCCACTGTTGGCTCAGTGCATTGCTGCCACATACAATGCTATGAAGTCCATCTTTTTCTGTGCCCCTTTATGGTCCTGGGTGAGTGTTCCTGGGGTGATAGCCCTAGAGTCAGATTATAGGTTATAGGGTAATTGTACGTTTCATCTCACATATTACTGCCAACTTACTCCCCAGATGACTGTTCCATTTTCCTTTTCTGTAGGAGTGAACTAGACTTCCTATATCCCCACATTCTCATCCATGTAAATTAGCATATTTCTGGGTATTAATGGTGTAGAACATCTCTTCATATATTTATTAGTCATTTGGATTTCCCCTTCTGGGAATTGTCTAGTCATGCCCTTGTCCATTTTACTATTGGGTTTCTTGTCTTTCTCATTAATTTGTTGGAATTCCATGTATATTTTAGACATTAATTTTTGTCAGTTTTAGTTGATGCAATTTTCTTCTGATACCTTTTGTTGAAGAGAAATTATTTTTTATATGACAAATATTTTATTTTGGAAGAATTTGAGATTACAGAAAAGTTGTAAAGATACTACAGACTGTTTCCATATCACCTTCTCCCCAATGTTAACATCTTACATAATTTGGCACACGTGTCAAAACCAAAAAATTAACATTGGCTTAATAATATTACCTAAATCACAGGTTTATTCAGATTTCACCATTTTTTTCCACTGATGTCCTTTTACTGTTCCCGGATCCTGCATTGCATTTAGTTGCCATGTCCTTAGTCTCTTTTGATCCATGCTAGTTTCTTAGTCTTTCCTTGTTTTTCATGACCTTCTCAGTATTGAGAAGTATTTTGTAGAATGTCTCTCAAATTGGGTTTGACTGCTGTATTCTTATGATTAGACTGTGCTTTATACATTTTTTGTAAGAAGACCACAGAGGTAAAATATGTTTCCTATCATATCAAGTCAAGGGATACATAATATCAACATGACTTATCACTGGTGATGTTAACTTAATCTTAAATACTTGGTTAAGGTGATATCAGGCACTTTTCTCCACTGTCAAGTTAAATTATTTTCCTCTCCATCCTCTATTCTTGGAAGTGAGTCACTAGGTTCAGCCCACAGGGGAGAGGAATCAAACTTTACCTTCTGGACAAGGGAGTATCTACATATACTATTTAGAATTCTATAAGGAAGAATAAAACCTTAATTTTAATGTTATCAAAATTGCCAAATTTTCACCATATGGCTTGTGCTTTTGAGGTCTTGTCTCCTATCCCAAAGGCCACAAAGATATTCTTTTATACTTTCTTCACACACACACATACACACACACACACATATACACATACACACATACACCAATATAATATTCATCTTTAATCTTTAGGTTTTTAATCCATCCAGATTTTACCTTTATATAAGGTGTGAAGTAGGGTCTAAATTAAAATTTTATCCTTATTTTTTTTTTTTAAACTTCCTTTCTTGAACTGATCCTTCCCCCACTGATTTATTATGTCAGCTGGCCATATATCCAATTTCCAACTGGGAACTCTTTCTGGGCTCTATTTTGTTCCATTGGTCTATTAGTCTGTTATTGTGCCAGTACATAATAGAGTTATACCATGGCATTATAGTATGCATTCATATCTGGTAGGGTAAATGTTGTGGGTTGAATAGTGGCCTCCACAAAGATTTGTCCACATCCAAATCCCTAGAACCTGTGAATGTCACTTTATTTGGAAAAAAAGTCATTACATATGTCATTAAATTAAGGTATTTGAAATGAAATTAGCCTGATTACCTGGCTAGGTCCTAAATCTCATGGCAAGAAACAGAAGAAGGAAAGACACAGACATACAGAAAAGAATGTTGATGTGAAGGCAAAGACAGATTGCACTGATACAGCTATAGGTCAAGAAAGCCAAGGACTGCCAGCAACCAACAGAAGCTAGAAGAGGCAAGGAACATATTCTACCTTAGAGTTCCCAGAGAGAATGTGGCTCTGACAACACATTGATTTTGGATTTCCAGCTTCCAAAACTGACAGAGAATATATTTCTGTTGTTTTAAGCCATCCAGTTTGTGCTATTTTGTTACTGCAGTCCTAGGAAACTAATGCAGTAACTGCTTCTGTTCCTTATTTTTTAAAATTGTCTTTTATTCATGGACATTTATTCTTCCATCCTCATTTTAGACAGTTTGATGAGATGTTAAAAAATCCTACTGAAATTTTTTTTGGTAATATCATTAAATTTATAAATTAATTTGGGGGGAGAATTTACATCCTTACAGTGTTAAATAATCTCATCCATGAGCATTGGGTTTTTCTCCATTAATCAGAGCTTATATGATTTAGTGGGCTTTAAGATTTTCTCCGTAAAATTCTTGTGTATTCTTTGTTATTTTCAAACCATGACAGTTTTGCGCTTCCCTTGCAATCTTCATGTCTTATTGCATTGGCCAAGACATTGAGGGCTATATAAAGCAGTTGCAGTAATAGTGAGCATCTTTGTCTTATTCTGGTGTAAAAGGGGATGCATTTAAAATGCACTGACTACATGTGAGGTTTCCTGGGGGTCTTTTATTTTATTTATTTATTTATTTACTTTTGGCTGTGTTGGGTCTTTGTTGCTGCGTGCGTGCTTTCTCTAGTTGCAGTGAGTGGGGGTTACTCTTCGTTGCAGTACGCGGGTGTCTCATTGCGGTGGCTTCTCTTGTTGCAGAGCATGGGCTCTAGGCCTGCGGGCTTGGGCTTCAGTAGTTGTGATGCGTGGGCTCAGTAGTTGTGGCTCACAGGCTGTAGAGTGCAGGCTCAGTAGGTATGGCGCCTGGGCTTAGTTGCTCCGCGGCATGTGGGGTCTTCCTGGACCAGGGCTCGAACCCACGTCCCCTTCATTGGCAGACGGACTCCCAACCACTGCACCACCAGAGAAGCCCCTCCCGTGGGTCTTTTAGTAGATCTTCTTCCTCCTTTATCTACTTAAGAAATTTCTTTTTCTATTCCTGATTCAAGGGGATGGGAAAATAGACTGCACATCTTGATAGGAGTAGAGGCAAAGTTACATTGCAAAGGCCATGGACATAGTAATGAGTGGAAAATTGTCACCATTTTTGTCCAGTATGACTATTGTGATGATCTATCCACTACACTTCCACTGGATAAGTTATAAGCTGTATTTAGCATAGTAAATTTCTGGTTGGAAGACAGATGGGGAGTCAGGGGCTACTTAGTCATGAGAAAAATATCCATGACTTAGAGATGGGTGTGGTGAAATGAAACTTTTAATTTTTTTAAATTGCAACAGGGGCAACATGGGGCAGACTACTGAAAAATACAGTAATGCTTTTTGTTGTTGTTGTTGTTGTTGTTGCTGTCTGCAGGATTCTCACTGTTGTGGCCTCTCCTGTTGAGGAGCACAGGCTCCAGACGTGCAGGCTCAGCGGCCATGGCTTATGGGCCCAGCCGCTCCGCGGTATGTGGGATCTTCCCGGACTGGGGCACGAACCCGTGTCCCCTGCATCGGCAGGCAGACTCTCAACCACTGTGCCACCAGGGAAGCCCTACAGTAATGCTTTGTGAAGATTTTTTTCAAAGAGTAAATTCCCAATAGGTACAACCATCAACTTGAGCACCAGTTCATCAGCAAATATTTACTAAGTCATTACCATAGGCCAAGCACTGTCATAGTGGCTGGAGGAGTACAAAGAATAAGACAGTTTGCCCTCAAAACACTTTCAGTTTATTAGGAAGATATAGCAGTCCCCCAAAGAGGGCCAATAATACAAGGTAAAATGTAAGAGACATCAAAAGAGAGGTCCAAAGAGATGGCAATAAAGCATTCAGCTCTTTAAAGAGATTAAAAAAACAGAAATATATCTTCAATAATATAATAAAAACCAGTGGAGAGGGAGATTCACTTTTCATAACTAGGCCACCAGAGTATTTAAATTCCAAAAGCAAGGGATGTTTATATTAAGATTTCTTCACAAATGACACCCTACTACGTGAATTTTCTAGAGGTTTGAAAGAATTATTGTGACTTTGAAAATAGCTTCCCACAATCTGACTCTGTGGATTAAATGGAAGAGACATGAACAGGTTTCCACATCTGTATTGGAGTCTCTCCACTTACAAATCACTAATAACAAAACTAGCTCAAAGCATGTGTTGACAGGAGAATTAGCTAGTAGAAACCATTGCAAAGCACTGTGGAAATCGTAAGTGCTGTGGAACTAGGTCAGTATGGACGTTGGCTTGCCTCCAGTTGCTCCTGAAAGAGAGAAGGAGTTCGATGACAGTTGAGTGACCATTTAACTGGCTATTCCGGTGACTGGCAGGATGCCTGGTGATACACGGAAGAAGAAAATTTACAGAAGACAAAAGTAGGAGCAGCAAAAGAGATCAGGGACCATGCTTCTCATCTGGGGCACTGCAGGCATTTTGAACAGGACAAGTCTTTGTTGTACAGGACTTCTGGTGTGTTGAGGATATTTGGCATCTCCTCTGGTTGAACATCACAGAGACAGAGAGCTAGGAACCCTTAGGAAATGATATTGCCAGGGGGTTTAGAGGGAGCAGAGGTTGAAGATTGAACTAATGAAGAAATGGAAAGATTTAATAAGAATGGCAGCAGTATTTTAGTATTTGAGTGGATTTCAGTCAAGTTAATCCATTTTGCACAGGGCTTCCAGACTATTCTTTCTTTTTCTTTTTCTTTTTTTTGGGCCGTGCCATGCGGCTTGTGGGAATCTCAAATCCCTGACCAGGGATTGAACCCAGGGCCATGGCAGTGAAAGCCCGAAATCGTAACCACTAGGCCACCAGGGAACTCCCCCAGACTATTCTTAAAAATTTGCTTTCACTCTGTACGACAGACTCTAGGTCCACCCACCTCACTACAAATAACTCAATTTCATTTCTTTTTATGGCTGAGTAACATTCCATTGTATATATGTGCCACATCTTCTTTATCCATTCATGTGAGTCAGAAAGAGAAAAACAAATACCATATGCTAACACATATATATGGAATCTAAAAAAAAAAAAAAATGGTTCTGATGACCCTAGGGTTAAAACAGGAATAAAGACACAGATGTAGAGAATGGACTTGAGGACAGAGGGAGGGGGAAGGGTAAGCTGGGACAAAGTGAGACAGTGGCATGGACATATATACACTACCAAATGTAAAATAGATAGCTAGTGGGAAGCAGCTGCATAGCACAGGGAGATCAGCTCGGTGCTTTGTGACCACCTAGAGGTGTGGGATAAGGAGGCTGGAAGGGAGACACAAGAGGGAGGGGATATGAGGATATACGTATGCATATAGCTGATTCACTTTGTTATACAGCCGAAACTAACACAACACTGCAAAGCAGTTATACTCCAATAAAGATGTTAAAAAAAAAAAGTGCTTTCCTTGCATCATGGCTCTGCTCTGAAGCCTTCAATGACTCCCTATGGCTTATAAATGTAGACCACATTCCCAGGCTTGACATTTGCCTTCCCTTCAAAACTCAGTTCCAACCCCCATCTTCCATTTTCTTACGTGGACTTTTCCAGTTCTAGTTAATAGAGCCTAACAAAAGAAACTTGAATGATCCAGAATGATCAAGATGGGAAATGAATTAATGTTGAAGTCTTCTGTGCCTGAAGATTTTAATGAAGGGTTTCCAGTGGGGTTGACACCAAGGCTTATTCTTGTTGCTCTGATGTTGGTATTTGTTAACAATAGCATCCTCAGGTTGCATCCTCAGGACTTATCTTTCCCTTTGCAGCTTCCTAACTTAAAATCACCTCTCCGGTGTTGTTCTGATCACAGTCCTTCTATCAGAACCACAGACATTTGTCCTGTACCTGCGTCTTTACTTCTCTATGTTTCCCTGCCTCTTCCATCTGGTCTTCTTTGTACGGCCTGTCATTTCCAGGGGACTGAACCTCAGTAGTAGATGCTTGAATTAGATACAAGATCTATTGCTACCTGAAAAAATTGTCCATTTGAGGCTTCAGGATCAGAAATGAAGTGTTTTCTTTGTAATCTTGCTGGTATGATTAAACTTCTCTTTAGCATTAAGATATCTGTAATATTGCACAGAAAAAGTATTGTATGAATCCAAATACTCTTAGGATTTCTAACTCATAAATTGAAACTTGACATTTCATTTATGATAGAAATCTGGGACTCATTCATCTCTGTCTCCTCTCCCTTCTCTTCCTAACCAGTCCCATATCCTGATGACCTAACCTCCTAAATAGTTTGGAAATGAAATCGAAACTCCTTTCAATCCTACTGACAGGTCCTTAGTTCAGATCCTTACCATCTCTCACTTGGCTTATTACAAATAATCACTAAATGGTCTCTGCTTCTAGACACCTCCTTCCCCCTACCCACCCCCACCCCACCCTGGGGAAAACCCTCTCACTTCTACCCAAATTCAACTTTTACCATGTTACTGCCCTGCTAGAACCTTTCAATATTTCCTCTTTTGTCCCAGGATAGTATTTAAAAGACTTTAGTCCTTTCATGGTCTAGTACCTGCTCACCTTCCCTGTCTCATTTCCTACCCCTCCTCCTTACCCTGTGCCCTCTAGTGGTGCCAAATGACCATAGTTACAAAAATCATACTGCATTTTTTCATGCCTATATGCTTTTTTTTTAAAAAAACAATGCTGTTCTTTTGTTAATGACTACTCATCCTTCATG
Organism: Globicephala melas; assembly: GCF_963455315.2. Lineage (NCBI taxonomy): Eukaryota > Metazoa > Chordata > Mammalia > Artiodactyla > Delphinidae > Globicephala > Globicephala melas. The sequence continues at coordinate 51,786,061 of NC_083314.1, forward strand.
ATGCATCTTTGGGGACTTCCCTGGTGGTCCAGTGGTTAAGACTCTGCGCTTCCACTTCAGGGGGCTTGGGTTCAATCCCTGGTTGGGGAACTAAGATCTCGCATGCTGCATGGTGTGGCAAAAAAACAAAAGGCCTCTCTGGAGTCACCCTCTCCTGGCAGCCTTTCCTGATCTACCTGTCTGTGCTGCATGCCTCTTCTGTGTTCTCTGTAAGCTGCCTGTGCAGTTCTCTCTCTTAGCACATATCACACTGCATTGAAGTGATCTGTCCAGATGCCTGTCTTCCTCTCTTGACTGGAGCTTGGAACCTAAAGTCTGTCTCTGATTCATCCCTACATCTGCAGCCCCCAGCACAGTGTGGCATAAAATTGATGTTCAGTAAATGTTTTCTGAAAGGTTGAATTCAAATTTGTAAACTTTCTGAGTAAAGCCGAAGAAAAGTGTGAAGTTGAGAAACATCTGGGAAGTTGAGGTGATACTGACCATTCAGACATTTTAGGCCAAAAGACACCAATTTTTGTGATCTCTCAGCAAAGGATTAGACCAGATGATTCCATTTGACCTCTGACCTCTCCCCTGCTAACCTGGTAGAATTAAAGGCAGGCCGCTGAGTGAAACAGATCTAGGATACCGCCGAGGGCTGACTTAGCTTTGTCAGAAGAGGGTGGAGAGCAGTGCTTGTTATTGAAGGCTCCAGGGAGTCAGTATTCTCTTGCCTTGGGGGTAGGTACTGCTGAGGGCTCTGTGTGTGTGTGTGTGTGTGTGTGTGTGTGTGTGTGTGTGTACCACACGTGGGCACATGGTGGTCATGACAACAAGCAGGATGTTTTTAAGAAGCCCCAGGGCGAACAGGGAGCCTTCTCAATCAGCCTGACTGTGAGGCACTTGAGACCTTGATGACGGAGGACTTTATTATTTCTAACAGCTAATATTTTATCGATCACCCACTGTGTGCCAGGCAATATTTGAAGTGCTTTATGTGCATTAACTCATTTAATCTTCACAACAAGCCCAGGAAGCAGGTGCTCTCATTGTCTTCATTTTAGAGACGGGGAAACCAAGGCTCACAGAATTGAAGTGATATGTTCGAGATCAATCAGCTAAGAAATATCAAGGGCAGGAGCAATCCCAGGCAGCATGACTCAGGAGCCCAGGTCCAGGCTAACCTGCCTCAACTATTTTATCCTGCCCTTCATGTGCTGTCGTGGGCCAGAGCCAGTACTGCTCACTTCTGGGAGACCAGGTCTGCAGATGGTTGCTAGGAATGACAAGGGGGTATTGATCTTTGAGGAGATGCAGGGAGCCCCACCTTGTGGGCTTTTGGGGACCAGGGCAGCTGAGCTTCAGCCTGTGGGGAAGTCTCAACGGGAGCATATGCAGAGCTGTGATCTGTGGAGGAAGAGCTGTAATCACTGGCCAAATGATAGCCTCCCACTGCACCCTCTCGTCCTGGTCAGAAGTCTGCAGGGGGCTGGTAGAGTGAACCCACCCTGTGAGCACCCTTGCAGTGGAACCTGCTAGGGCTGGAGATGGTAGTGGAGTAATTCATCCATAATTGGGGGGCTAAGTGCCAAGATCTGGGCTGGGAATCTACATACATTGACCCTAATTCTCAAACTGACCCTGCAAGGTGGATAAAACAGTCTCAGGAAGGTTAAATGATGTACCCAAGTTGCAGCATTAGTCTCTGAGCTGAGATTTGAATCCAGTTCTACTTGATTCCAAAGCCCATCTTTTTGACCCATATTCATTGCCTTTCTTATATAATGCCTGCATTCTTTTCTTTCATTCTCTTTTTCTATTCTTTTCTTTTCCTCTTCCTTTCTTTCTTTCTTCCTTCCTTTTTTTTCTCTCTTTCTTTCCTTCATTCCTTCTTTCTTTCTCTCCCCACCCCCAACTCTCTTACATTCCAGAACTTCCTCCTGGATCATGGAAGGAGAGTTGTGGCCTGTCTATGCAGCTGGAATATTTTCCCTGGATCTGGGGCAGTATCAGAACTGGGAGTCTCATGACATGCCCCATAAAAAGCACTGTCAAATTCTTTTTTAATCCCTAGGTGTCTACAGTCAGAATTCACCTCAGTTTTTGTCTTTGTCCTTTTTTGACTTTTTCACATGCCTGGGAAGTCAGTGTATGAGCAAAAGCTGAGTGTGCAGAGCCCAGCACTCCCTGTGAGGCTAGATTCATGGGGCAGCAGTGGGATGCACAGCCAGCTGGCTGGGGGCTGTTAGGCTCGACTGCATGGAATACTGAAGGCAAAGGGCACTCATAGCGTATTGTTGAGTTGGAGAGTGGTAAAATCAACATTTTATGTGGATTATTCTGGAGTCAGGTGCATGGTGTGTTGGGTGGGGGAGAGACTGAGAGATAGCAGGTCCTGTAGGAATGGAGACGGTGGGATATGGGGCTGAAATTAGACAATGGAGTGGGAATGGGAAGTCAGGGACAGAGGGGGGAGGCATTACGATGCTGCAAAGAAGGAGTAACAGCACTTGCTGGATTGTGGGGAGTGGTAGTGCCATGAGATGAGAATGAACTGGGGAAATCAGAAATGGGAGCTCATTGGGGAGAAAAAGATTAATTTTAAACAGTTTTAGCATTTTGGAGTTTTAAGAGTATTTTGAAAAGGCTCTGGTTGGAAATGCTTCCATTGCAGAGACCATCCTTGCCTTTCAGAGCCATTGTCATTTGGGAAATACGAATCTTTTACCCATCTCTTCAGGACTCCTGAAGACAGAGGTGAGATTTCTGCTTCTAGTGATCATGGCTGGATGAAGCTAGCCTCAGGATAATAAACCAGGTAATTATCTCCATCCTTCCTCTGACAGTAATGGTGTTGAGGCAGGCAAAAATTCATCAGAGGCGGCCTTGCAAGCCCCAGGGCCTGATTGTCAGAATCCGCCTCTGCAGCGTTACACCAGGGTGGTGTAATGATGGCCGAGGGCCACATTATGCCTCCAGAGTAAAGAACTGTGGAGATGAAAAGGACAAAGGCACCTACCATCCTAGCATGGAACCAAGTCTGAGAGGATGGTCTGGGTCAGTAATTAGAAACACAGCACAATAAATATTGAAAGAAACTTCTGTAAACATTCTAGAGGACAATAAAATTAGAAATAACAAGCAGATGGGCTTTTATTCAAGGCAAATCATGCCAGATGGACGCAGTACCTTTTTTTTTTTAATGGATAAAAGTACAAAGTTGGTGGATGAAGGGAAAATGGCATGTTTGATGTCATTTGTTTGAAGATGGTTAAAGCGTTTGAGTCTTCCAAGAAGTCTGATTTGCAGAATTGGTTCAGAATGCCTGGAATAGAAGCACATACCTAACAAAAAAGTTGGATAAATGCTGCTAATTGGGCAATAGAAAGTACTGGAACACTGGGCTGGCAGGACTGCCTCAGGAGGGGTCTTCCAAGGGACCATTGAACTTTGGAGACTGAAGCGACCTTAAAGATTCTCAGTTCCAACCCTCTCATTTAAGGTTAAGGAAACTCAATCAAAAGGAGACCATGACTTCACAAAACCAGGGCTAGAACAAGGGTTACTTGACAATTAGTTCTGCAGTGTGAGTGCCAGGTCTCCTCTCTACCCAGCATCTCTCTTAGCTAGGAAAGGCAATAAATGTGTTCAAATACAAATTCTGAAAGGATTCTAAATACAGAGATGAAATAATGGGACCATGAGCAAACAAAGCCTGAGATATAGATCATGTCCCCTGAAGAGGGTGGGGCCTCAGATAAAGTGGAGATGGTGGTTGAGAGAAAACTGGGAAGCGTCATGCCAGGCCATGCTCCCAAGGTCCCTGCATGGTGTTCAAGCCACTTTCAGTGATATTAACTCATCATTGCTATGAAGCAAATATTACCCATTTTGCAGGTGAGAAAATGACAGAACTCTAGGAGGTTTGGTGACTTTTCCAACTAAGGTCCAACAGCAAGCATGGAATCGAGCAAGGATGAAAGCTCATGTCCTCTGATTCTGGTCAGGCTCTTTCTCACCCACATTTTGCCTTTGGTAAAATTCTGATGGAGGCCCAGACCTGCCTGCCCTATTATCTCTCCAGAAAACTCCCTTCTTCCTCTTCTGGGCCCTTTCTCAGCTCATCTTCCTGCCCTTATACAGCTCCCCAGATGCCTGGCCTTCCTGACTTCACTGCATTCTCCCCATTCTTCATCAAAACATATCAGTCTCCTTTCCCATTTCTGCTGAGCTTTGCGCTAAGCCTTCTGTCACCCTAAAAACTAATTTCCCCCATTGCCTTTACAGGTGGTGGTTTCACCCCACCCCCCCAGCATGCTTCCTCATTTAAAAACCAAAACACATCAATGACACCTAGAATATTGTGACCTGTAGGGAAGGAGCACCATCGACCCAATGCCTAAGAATAAGTAGACACTCTGTATTTATGAAGAGGATCGTGGGCTGGGAACTTTCCTCAAGACCTCTCTCAATAGTTCTTCCTTTCTTATGAAGAGTAATTTATTCCCCCCAAACCCATATCTGAGCACCCCGGCTCTAACCATTCAACAGAGGACCCTGTGGTTATCAGGATCAGTCTTTTGAGTGGGTGGCAGGTTGAATAGGGAGGGAATGTTAATAAGTAATTTTGTTCCTTTCACACATAATGTTTTCCCTGTCAGAGTGTGGAAGAGTTTTTGCAACAGGTAGTTTTTTTTTTTTTTTTTTTTCCCAAGAAGAGTCATTGCGATAAAGGGGAAAAAAAAAAGGAAGCCTAGTGGCTTCCCTGGTGGCGCAGTGGTTGAGAATCTGCCTGCCAATGCAGGGGACACAGCTTCGAGCCCTTGTCTGGGAAGATCCCACATGCCGCGGAGAAACTAAGCCCGTGCACCACAACTACTGAGCCTGTGCATCTGGAGCCTGTGCTCCGCAACAAGAGAGGCCACGATAGTGAGAAGCCCACGCACCGCAATGAAGGGTGGCCCCCGCGTGCCGCAACTAGAGAAAGCCCTCGCACAGAAACGAAGACCCCACACAGCCAAAAATAAATAAATTAATTAATTTTTAGAAAAATGGAAGCCTATCTGCATTTCCTTCTACTGCTAAAAAATAGCTCCTTGGCCTTCATTGGTCCAGACTTTCAGCTCTGGGTGACCCATGGAGCAACACGGTTAAATACAATTCTTGAACTTATTTTTTATCTTTTTGGTAAAAATGCTCAATGCATGCTTACTAGGAAGCACCCTATTTACCATCTGCTGTGAATTGAATATTTTTGTCTCCTCAATATCTATAGGTTGAAATCCTAACCCCCAAGGTGATGGTATTTGGAGGCGGGGCCTTAGGGGGGTGATTAGGTCATGAAGGTGGAGCCCTCATGAATGTGATTAATGCTCCTTTACAAGAGACCCCAGAGTGATCCCTCATCTCTCTGCCACATGGGGACATAGCCAAAAGACAGCCGTCTATGAACCAGAAAGTGGGCCCTCACCAGATACTGAATCTGTTGGCAACTTAATCTTGGACTGCCCAGCTTTCAGAACTGTGAGAAATAAATTTCTGTTGTTTACAAGCTGCCCAGTCTATGGTATTTTGTTATGGCAGCCTGAACGGACTTAAGCACCATCTGATGACTATAGTATTACTTTTTCGTTTACTTATCTTGCATGTGGGGTGGCACAGCAGTAAAGAAATGTGCTTTTCCCCCCTCTTCATGGAATGTGAGCTATTGGAAAGAGCTGGGTATTACCAGGCCTGTATTTTTTTCCCGCTTCTGCCACAAGGGAGCCTTGGGCATGTGTCTTAACCTGTCTGTGCTGCAGCCAGTCCTGGGTCTGTTGAATTCAGAACACTGTGACCTCCCTGAAGGTCAGAAATATAGCTTGTGTATTTTTATAGTGCTTGACATAACATGGACAAATTTAGTAAACATTTGGGAATCATACCTTTAAATGTTGCTGAAACACATTGTCACACACATCCATCACTAGCAAATATCACTCAATACAGTGCCAAATACATGCCTTTCATTACTTAATCTAATCATCACAATTCTGCAACATAGCTATTATCACTATTTTGCAGATAAGAAACCTGAAGCATAGAGAGATTAAGTGATTAACCTCTTTGCTAGTTGGTAGCAAAGTCAGGATTTGAACTCAGGTCCATCTACCTTTGTTCTACTAATCTGTATTCAGGACCTATGCTCCACATTTAATAACAATACAATTGGAAAGGGCTTTTGAGGTTTTAAATGTAACAGTCAAGATGCTTCTTTGCTCTAAGACACAGTAAGAAGAAGCCACAGATTTTGAAAAGGAAGATCCAATGGGCACTAATTGGCAAGGGGAAAAAATCTTGTCCTTGAATGTTTTTCTCCAGAACTATCCCTCTGGGGCTCCTCTCTCCCCCAGTACTCGACTTGATTTACCTTGGCTGGTGGGCTGTTTGCCTCACTCCTGGGTTCAGGTGCTCCCTTTCTTCCACTCAGCTAGAGACTTCAGTGAAATTATTGAGCCCTTTTACCTGCCACACATTGTATTGGCCCTGAGTATACCCTGTGAACAAGATGTGGCTTTTCTGTTTCTTCTAGGAGCTTACAGTGTAGCTGGGGTGATGGAGAAGTAAACAGGCAGTTTCTATGAGGAGGTAATTATAGGGAGCTGCACAAGTACACGGGGTCACATAACTTAGCCTTGGGAGCTGGGGAACGCAGGCTGCAGGAAGTGGCCTCTGTGTAAGGACCACAGGATGAGTAGTAGGCTAGCCTGGGGTAGGGCAGAGGTAACAACCTAAATAAAGCCCCGGAGGCTACAGAGAGCATTTTACATGTAGAGACTAAATTTTGCATTATTTTCTTTTGATCCATAGCTGCAATATTTTAGGAAAAAATTCATCCCCCTCCCTCCACCATACCCCAGTTTCATTCAGTAAGCCCACTGTACTTACTCTCTGGCTCGAAAATCAGACGAGCCATCTCCTCCCCCAACCCCCCTGTGGTGGTGTTTGCTGGGCTCCAGGCCTCTCAGGACTCCTGTATGAGGTCATTTTAGTAACTGAAGGGCTCTGTGCCACACCTGCTTCATATAAAAGTCAGCCTCAAAACAAGTAGTATTATATTTTAGAGCTGTCAGTGTCTTTATCTGGCATATTTTTTTACTCAGTGACAAGTATGTGCTTAGAAGTAGTCTATAATACTCGGTTTACATGGTTTTTTCGGTGTATAAGATGCATAAGGAACATCCCAAGTGGCTTTTACTCAGTTATCATGTTTCCTCTTAGTCTTCCCATGGCTAATAGTAAGCAAATCCCGTATAATTTTTTCTCTTAAATCTTTCATTGCAATCCCTAGTTGGAAGTTTGTCTTTCCTTCTTTTTTTCAGTACTTCTTTGATAGGTTTGATTAATGTCTTTAGAAAAAGAAAAGATTCGTTTTTCTTACCCCATAATTAGTATTACTGCAGAGGGAGCCAGAAGCCGGAGCCAGTGGAAGAAAGCCTGGGATGGTGGCTTCATCCTGTGTGTGACCCTCACCACCACCAGGACCCGGCAACAATGCGGCAGCCTCGCTTGTCCTCTTACTATCTTTGCAGCTAAAGATAGAAATCCTTCTACTTTCTCATATGCTGGGAAAGGTCTCTCCAAACAGCCTGCCTGTTGTCCCCAAAGCAAATCTACTCACAATGTGAAATATTGCATGCACAGCTTTTTCTGGTTTCCTTTTTCTTTTTCCTCCCCCCCAAGGTTTTGCAAAGTAACTCTGAAACCAACTTCTGCAGTGGAATGAATCTGCCCAAGGGCTATTTTTTACCCTGAATAACAATAACTCCCCTAAGAGCAGAAGTTTCTTTTTGCAGAGCTATATTATTGTTATTTGGGACTGATGGACTGTCAGTCTTCTCTGCAGGAAACAGAAATGCTAATCAAGCCTTCAGCAATGATGGGACCGAGGACTCAAACTTCTCCACTTCACTCAGACCCACGTGGACAACGGCTTTGCTGAGTCTTGTCTTTGTAGGTCCTTCTGGAGACGTAGCCTGTAAGAAACTCTAGCAATCTAGCGAATGTTGTTCTAACCGAGCTCACTGTAGTACATTTTTCACCAAATTACATTAGCATATAAAACTTGGATTATTGATTTCTTCTTTGTTTGTTGTGGTTTCTGGGCAAAAGTCCAGTTTATAGAAACAAAGAGAACATACACACACTTGGATTGAGAGTTAGTTGTCTGTTTATTTGTTCTTTGTTTTAGAGACCGGGGACATGATCCAGAGAGGTGGTATGACTTTGTATTCTGATTTTCTCTACCTAACACCTTCATTAGTCTGCCTTCAAACCTTCCGTGGCACAAGCTTTACATTTTGAATCCAACCTGGAGAGGGAGGAACAGGCAGGGAGCCATTTGCCAGGGACAACAGAGTACCTGCCCTTTGCTAAGCACCTACTGGGTATCACGCAATGATGGCCCCGTACTTACAATATCTCCTCCGGGAGATACTGTAATATCCCCATTTTACAGATAAGGAAATTCAAGCTTAGTGAGGTTAAGTGACTTATTTCAGGTCACCTAGAAGCAAGTGCAAGATTAGTGGCTATTTACTTTAGAAAACAGTCTGGCAGTTCCTCAAAAGGTTAAACATAAAGTTACCATATGACTCAGCGATTCCATTCTTAAGTATGCACCTAAGAGAAGTGAAAATGTTATGTCCACACAAAAACTTGTATAACAATGTTCATAGCAGCATTATTCATAATAGCCAGAAAATAGAAACAACCCAAATAGCCATCGGCTAATGAATGGGTAAATAAAATGTGGTCCATCCGTATAATGGAATCTATTTGGCTGTAAAGAGAAATGAAGTATTGATACATGCTGAGCCTGGATGAACCTTGAAAACATTATGTTAAGTAAAATAAGTCAGTCACAAAGGAACACATATTGTGTAATTCTGTTTATACAAAATGTCCTGAATGTAGAGAAAATAGATTTGTGGTTGCCAGGGGCTGTGGGGAGAGAGCTTGGGGGAAACGGAGAGTGACTGATGATGGTCCCAGAGTTTCATTTTTGGGTGATGAAAAAATCCCCTGGAATTGATTCTGCTTGTTTCTAAATTCTAAACTGGCTTTAAAATTGATTGTGATGATGGTTGTACAACTCTGTGAATATACTAAAAACCATTGAATTGTACACTTTAAATGGGTGAATGGATGTGAATAACATCTAAATAAAGTTTAAAAAATTCGTGACTACTGCCCGCTGTGCTTATAGGGAGAGGCAATACCACTCAGATTGGGGAGTAACCCGAGATGTTTCTAATGACAGAGACCCAGGTACCAAATAACAAGCAGCAGCAGCATGTAGCTTTTAAAGTACTTACTAAATGCCTGGCACTGTGCTAAGCACCTTACATACGTTATCTAATTTCATCCTCAAATGAACCCCATGAGCTCTGTGTTGCTTTTATTCTCATTATGTAGGAGGAAATTGAGGCTTAGAGAGGCTTAGTAATTTTCTCAAGGTCACATATCTATTAAGTACTAAGGATGCCTCTACTGAATAAAGACCTTGGAAACAACTGTGTTGATTTGTCTAAGTCCCAGTATTGTATAGCAGTGGCCAAGAGAAAAGGATCAGCAGCTAGATGGCCTGGCTATGACTCAGCATCTGCTTCCTGGGTCCTGTGTACATGTGAGCAAGGTGCTTAAACTCTGTATTCCAGTTTTTCCTCTGTATAATGGGATAGTAAAAGTACTAAACACATAAGGTTGGAGGATAAATGATATAATATGTAGGAGGCATCTAGGACTGGGCCTGGCACATAGTAAGTGCTCAATACGGGTGAACTATTATTATATATAGTCTCCATTGGGGGATGGGAGGACGGGAATGAACAAGTCACAGCTTGTGGCTCAGCTCCAGGCTAGTGGGGAAGGCAGATGTGGACATAACTGAAGTTGGGGAGAGTGGTGAGAGCAGGCAGGAGGCACAGAGGCAGAGTGACTAATGAGGCACGAGGGCCACTCTCGCCTGTGGTCCTAGATGTTTCCTCTTCTTGGCTCTGGTATGAGTGTTAACAGCAGCACAATTTTCCTCCCTTTCCCTCAAGGTTCCAGGCACATGTAAGAGTTATGAAATCTGGTGGGGGAGTTTCATGATTGCGTTTTTCCTGACAGCTTGTTTAAAAAAAAGGGTAGAGCAGAGAGAGTAGAAAAGGTCTTTCATTGGGGCTTCCTGAATATTTACCATTAGGTAGATCCTTAGGCTAATATAATAGAACCTTGATCAGGAGAGGAAGAGTCACAAAAGGAGAGTGCGTGAGGTGTGTTCATCCTCCATGTGGGTGTTTCCTCATATTCCAATTACGTGAACCTTAGGAATATGTTGGAGGTTAGCTATTTATTGATGAGCATGAACTGTAAGATTTATAAGTAAATGAGTCTATGTATATGTTATGTATACAAGTTGAGAGGGAGAGAATGAGAGAGAGGGAGAAGGAATTCAAAACAGGAAACTAGGTTTCCAAGTATGAAGGGGTAGAAGGGAGAACCAGGTAAACGGAGAAACTGTTTGATGCACATGCTCCTGTTTTAGTTCCCAGCAGTGCACCCGTCCGGTGCATAGTAGGCATCCAAAAAATATTTGTTCAATCTGAATAAATAGACGGTTTATAGTCTAGTTCATACATTGAGGACCTCTATGACCTTCAGATTCCAAATTTAAGTTTACTCTCTGAGAAGTTATTCCGAAAATCAAGTGATAAGTGAGATCACCTTTGTCAGGCATTCCCTTGGAGCAGTCACCCATCCTGGCGAAGATCGCCCCAGAGGACTTGGAGGGTGATCTGCTAGCGCAACCTGGCTGTACCTTAGCATCACCTGGGGAGATTTTGAAACATGTGCCTGCCAGGCTGGGCCTCAGCCCAGACCAATCAAATCAGAATCCCTGGGGGCGGAGCCTGGGCACTGGCAATTATCTTTTCAAATCCTCCCCAGCTGATTTTTATAGGATTCAGGGGTGATAAGCACCGGACAAGGGTGTCTGTAGATAAGAGGGCTGGTGGTATCTGCCCAAAATCTTGGCATGTAGTTGGCCAGAGGTGAACCACAAGTCTTGCCTGAAGGAGTGTGGAAGTGTCAGTCACCCTTTACGTTTCCAGGGTCATTTTCCAGGAGACCTCTCTGAACTTGAAATGAAGATATCCCGGCCCAGGGGCAGTGAGCGCACTGGAAGGATGGCCGCAGAAAGGAGGTGAGCTGTAGGAATAGGAATAGGCACTGAATTTTCAACTGCTGTAATTTTGAGATTTCCCACAGCCTGAGGCTAGGTACCAAAGGGAGGATGTGAGGGAGGGGAAGGGCAGCCCTAGACCTGGTCCTACTGAAGGTGCTGGGCTGGGTCAGCGGAAGGCTCCATGGCCTGTTGCGAGGGCTGCAGAGCTCTCTGGCGACCCGGCTCCCACAGCAGTGCTGGCTGCATGGCACCCCAGGACTTTCAGATGATCAAAGAGTCACTGGAGAGTTCTGGGGGCCTCTGGAGAGCTCGTGGGGTGTGTCTGTGGCCATGGGAGCATATGCATCTTGCCCTGGATGAAACTGCTGAGGGCGAAAACACAACCCATCCGCTTGTATTTTCAACAGGACCAGGACTAGGCTGTCAGTCAACCAAATAGCTCTGAGAGCTCCTTTATTTAGCAAACAGCGTCCCAGAAAAGATACCTGGTTTTTAGAGGCGGTGTGTCTCCTTTGAGATCTAAGCTTTCCCTCAGCAAAGGATGTTGTTGGGTCCCCTGCTGAGTTTGGGGAGACTAGTAAAAATGTAGGCTCAGAGAAGGAAGATTTTCACTGTACTTGAATCAGGAGAATTAGATTATCAACATCAACCCTTCTCCAAAATGCGTTTGTGCTCACATTGCTGTCTGCATCCTGCCGCCTTCTCCAGAATCTCTCTGCAACCCACCCCCAACGATTCCATCTCAGCTGTACCCACTTGATAGACTATGGCACAAAGGCGCATTTATTACTGACAAGCTTCTTTATCTTGGATAGTATGTCACAAGTAGTCAAGACTATAGTTCTTGAAGGTAGTTTCACAGATTTAAGATGAAGAAACAGTATCCATGTAGTTCCGGAGTCAAGGAATGTGGTAGCCAGCCGGTAGAAAAAAAAAAATACGACTGCTGGAGGGTGGCATTTTACTCACTAGAGCCGGCTTGGACTTCAGATATGATACGTTTGATTTATAGTTTCTATTTCACTCTGATAGAAAACTCTGCTTACCCTTATTGGAAGGCCGACTGTGTTGGGTTCTTTAGCTAAGATAGCTGTTAAAATTTATTTCACATTCAAGGAAAGGGGCGGTTGTTATTCACCATGTTCCTATTTTAATTATGATTTTTCCTGGCATGATTTTTAGGAAGAATAAGCTAAGGCCTGCAAGGAGTGATTTCCCCTAATCAGTTCTTAAACCCACCTCCCCCGCCCCCCCGCCCCCCTCCAAGGAACTGCTCCAGCTGCAGCTCCACAGATGAGACACAGAGGAGGACTGAGCAATTACCTGGTGGATCTGAACAGCTAGAGTCAGCACTCAATTAGAATAGTTCACTTACGAAACTCCTTTTCTCTCCCATCTTCTTTGCTCTATAGAGCATCACCTTGATGCTCGCTGCCCCACCTGCCCTGCGTCGCAGCTCCTTCTCATCCTCCTCTCCAGTTAGGGTTTTGGGTCCCATGGCAGCCTAGCCCTCATCTCCAAGCCTCTCGGGAGAGGCTTACCTTCATCCTCCCCCAATTGAGTGGACTCAGAACTGAGCGCCCCCTGAATTCTCACATTTCCCAGGTGCGTACCCACATCCCCCTTGGCCCCTGAGATTGTGGGCACAGGTTTCTAGAACTTCCCTCATCTGAGACTCTCTTTGCACACCCTCTCGGTTCCTTGGACTCTTTCATTGATGCAGCTGCTGCCTGTTCTTGCCAGCTTCCTTCACGAGGGATTGAGGCCTGCCCCTAGCCCAGCGTGAGGAGGGGGCCTGCTCCCAGGCACACACCTCACAGATCTGGGCATGTGGCCCTGCAGGCTTTCTGAGAACAGCTGGGTCCCCTGCCCACTTGCACCTCCAGGGACTTCCTTTTCACCATAGTGTCAAGCACTTGTTAGTGTCTTGGTTAGAGACAGCCAATCCCATATTTGGCTGACCCCCCCACTGTCAGCCACATCTTCACCCTAGCAGTCATCTGGTTATAGGCCTTAAACATCTCTCTTCTGGCATGTCTTGCTGGGAATATGAGTCACCATACTAGATATTTATTCATTTATTCATTCACTTACTACATGTTTATTGAGCACCTGGTATGTGCCAGGCCCTCTGCTGGATTCTGGGCACTCAGAGTTAGACACTATATACATCTTACCCTTAAGGAATATGGATTAGTTTGCCAGGGCTGCTGTAACCAAGTACCACAAACTGGGTGGCTTAACAATAGAAATTTATCATCTCACAGTTCTGGAAGCTGAAACTTTGAGATCAAGGTGCTGGCAGGATTCAGATCAAGGTACTGGCAGGATTGATTTCTTCTGAGCGTTGTGAGGAAGGGTCTGTTCCAGACCCCTTTCCTAGGCTTGCTGAAGATCATCTTCTCCCAGTGTCTTCACATTGTCTTCCCTTTACGCATGCCTATGGCTGTGTCCGAATTTCCTCTTTTTATAAAGACATCAATCATGTTGGATTCGGGACCCACCCTGCTCCAGTGTGACCTCATCTTAACTAATTACATCTGCAATGACTCTATTTCCAAATAAAGTCAAATTCTGAGATATTGAGGGGGCAGAGTTTAGGACTTCAACATACTGTTTTTCGAGGACACAATTTCGCCCATAAAGTAGGCACCATTTTATGGGGGCAATAATGATACTAAGAGGTGTATATATATGTTTACTGTGGACCCAGTGAGTGGGGGAATAGTTCTCTTTTCTTCACTTCACTTTTCAGGACAGACACACCCTTAAGACAGCTAATATTTATCAAGTGATAGCTATGTTACAAGACCCTGTTTGTATTTCTTGAGCACTTACTATGGACTCAAATGATTTATATGCATTGATACAATCTTATGAAGAAACTGAGGCCCAGAGAGGTTAAGTAAACAGCCCAGCTTCACACGGTAAGGGGTGAGAAGCAGATCAGGTGTATTTTGTAGGAACTGAATCACTTACACCTTCTATCCCCCACCTCCACGCAGCACGGGGCTCTAATATTGGGGATCTCTCTATTGTTTTAGACCCTGCCCCTCACAGGGCATAGCTCACAGAGATTAACATGTAAGGAAGCTCTCTGAGTCAAGCATGAAGAAGCCCTATTGCTCCAGGCTTTTCTTCTCCATGGTCAGAACTTCTGTTCCATGTGCCCTTACAATAGGCACCTCCCATCCATCTCATGTTCTATTGATTACCTTTGCTGTATCTTTCAAATATAGTTCCCTTACTCATTTGCTCACTGTTTGTCTTGCTGATAGAATGTAAGCCCCATGAGGGCAGGGACCAATGTTGCTGCTGCCTAGCACCCTGCCTGGGCTACAGAGGCATTCCAGAAAGACCTTTGGGTGAATGGAATCTGCTACAGATAAAGTAGATTTCTTTGGGGCCTTCTCAAAAATGAGATTTTTTTTTTTTAAGTGCAGGGCACAAAATGACTCTAGGAACTCATATCTTAGATAATTGAGTAAAAATGAGACACTTAGAGCATCATCGCTGGTCCCCAGCACAGCTGTGGAGGACACTGAAGATGTGACTCCCTGCACTGAAATCTTATTACAGTGTTTATTGATAATTATCATCCTAAGTGGAGCAAAGAACCCTACTAAAGCTCTCACAATGTAGCTACAGGTTTCAATTTCACTTAAAGTATTGATTTCCCACCCAGGGCCCATCAGCGTTTTCTCTCCTAAGAGCAGCCCTCTCCCACTCCTTTGTGAGAACAGGCTGCATATTCGAGGCAAACTTGACTGGGCTGAGTTCATGTGAAGGGGAGTAATGCACCTGGAGCAGGGAGCGGGGGTTGGGGGGAGGGGAGTGCTGGAGTTGAAAGGCCTTTGTTCTTACCCTGGGACATACGGTAGCTCACAATTTATTTTGAGATTGGGTGTCCTCATTTGGAAAAAGGGGTAAATAATTTGTACCCTGCCTGCTTCACAGACTGATGCTGGGTTCAATTAAGATAATGCACAGAGAGGTGCTTCTGACCCAGCATATACACATGTAAAGAGTAATTACCTGGGCTTAAGAAAAAGAATATCCTGGAAGCAGCATGGCAGAGTGGAAAGAGCAGGAGCATTGATATCTGACAGACTTGGGCTCAAACCCCAGTCCTACTGTTTATTAGCTGTGACTTCAGTTATCTCTGTGTTTCTGTTTTGTCATCTGTGAAATGGGAAGAAGAATATCGACTTTGCATATTTATGAGGGCTAAAGGGGATGGTATTTGAGAAGCTCTTGGCATTTAGTAGGTGCAGTAGCAATAATGTTCCCATTGGTTTTACTTTGTCACTTAGATAATGCCATTCTATCAGTTTTCCATTGCTGTCATAACAAATTGTCGCAGATTTAGGGACTTAGAACAATACAGATTTGTTATTGATCTGTAGGTCAGAAGTCCAGTGGGCTTGGCTGGTTTCTCAGCCTGCCTGACTGAAAAGAAGGTGTGTTGGCAGGCTTCTAGGCTCATTCAGACTGCTGGCAGAATTGAATTCCATGTGGTTGTAGGACTGAGGTCCCTATATCCTTGCTGGTTGGTGGCTGGGTTGTTGTTCTCAGCTTCCAGAGGCTGCCCACATTGCTTGGCTTGTGGCCCCCTTCAAAGCCAGTAATGGTCAGTGGAGTCCTTCTTACCTCAGATCATTCTGACCTCCTCTTCTGCCTCTCTGATTCCCTTTTCAGAGCCCAAGTGATTATGTTGGGCCCACCCAGATAATCCAGGATAATCCACAGCCCTATTTTATGTTCAGTAAATTTAAGTAGGCCCCTTTTGCTATGTAACCATTTTGTGCCAGTTTAACACATTCACAAGTTCCAGGGATAAGAACATGGACATCTTCGGGGGCCATTATTCTTCTTACAACAACCCTATGTCGATATCCTATCGCTTCATATGTATTAAAAATGTCTCCTCCACAAGATCTAATATTCACAATACTAGTTCAATGCCTGGCCTAGAGGAAGCTCTTGACAAATATTAGTTTCAGCTTTTGCTATTGATACGCAGATGACAACAAGTCTCTTATCTTCTCCATCAGTCCTAGCATATCCACCTCGCTGAGGGATATCTCCTTTACTCCCCATCTTCAGTTTTCTCCAGAAAGCCTTTCTGATCCCAGCCCTCGCCCACCAGCCTGGGTTCAGTGCCAGTCCTCTGTGTTAATGGATCATAGGACTTACCTTGTTTACTTTTCCATGTATCTCTCCTTATAACTCTTCCACCAGACTCTGAGCTTTTTGAGGACAGAAACTAATGCTTTTACTGGTATCATTTGGTAGAGTGTTTGGTAGTAGGTGCTCAATAAATGTTTACTGAATACATAAATGATGAGAATCTATTATACACTTAAAAATAATTGATCAAATAATTACTGGTTGGAACACATCCCTTGAACAACATAAATGTTGAAATATCCATTCAAGAGGGGGAAAATGTGTGTATCTGGGTGTTGTACTTTCTAAGAGAGTTGTCTTTACACAGAGGTTTCTGAAAAATAAGTCCAGGTTGTGTTTGTGGATTGTCTAGGCCCAGATCTTGTGGAGGAAGGCAGTTCTGAAATTGCCACGGACTTATGGTAATGACTGTTTGGAATTTACGGAATGATTTTACCACTTTTTTCTCTAAATGCATCAGGGAACAAACAAACACAGTATTGAAATCAAACCACATCACCTTGGCTTACTTCTTATTTGCTTACTTACTGGGACTTATTATACACTAACAGCAAAATTGTACCCTAGTGTTATTTCTCTTGGAAATTCACAGGTAGCTCTTCCTTCTGCTCTTTTCCCCCCACATGTCAAATGCTCATTTTCTATCCATTTTGTGAAGTGTCCTAACAATACTGCAGAGAGGTAGTGATCAATAATGATCAAATAAGAGTAATGTTTACTGTTGCTGCATGTGTGTTTGTTTTCTGTATTTTAAAATTTTGTCTCTTTCAGTTTGTTACATTGATTCCAGATCAGCCAGGAGGCTGGCTCCTCTTGCCTGGGCCTGGATTCCTTCACAGCTCTTTTGAGCTTGGCTGGTCCTTTTTCAATAATCGCTCCCACTCAGGGACTTTGGTCTTTTGATATTTATTTTTAGGTTCAATATAGTCTCCATTATTTTAAAGGAACAGTTTTATTATCTGAAACAAACAACCACAAATAAAAAATTGGAGCCAAATCACAGGCCTCAGGACCCAGATGAGGAACAAAGAAAAATTGTTTCGAGCCGTAAATGCTTTCTTTGCAGTTTTCCTTCTGTCTATTGGGCTGGGACACATTTTCTGTAATCATAGACCAGTGATTAGGCATCAGATTATGTCTTGATGGAATAAATGTGCTACCCTCTATTGGAAGTCTGGGAATCCTAATTTCCTTTGGATTCAGTGCTCCATTTTGGAACCCAGTCCAGCTCAGTTGTGAGGCTTATATGTGCATTGAACAGTTTTAGAGAAGTCAGTTGTCAACAGCCACCACCTCTGATTGACCGCCTTTGCCCAATTACTTTCAATTCAGCAAATGTTTATGGAACATTCACTGTGTGCCAGACATCATGCAAGATACCTGATAGATGCACAGAAGCCTCAAACATGGTTCCTGATTTCAGGAAGCTTCTGACTTTGTGAGGAAGACAGACTTATACACGAGTAAGTAGAATGGAAAACTGACGCTGCGAAGCTCCACAAATCCAAGGAATTTTAAGTGCTATGTGGGTAGTGGTGTGGCCAAAGAGGATTAGGACTTAGTACTGGACCGGTTGGGAATCCGCCTACCAATGTAGGGGACACGGGTTCGAGCCCTGGTCTGGGAAGATCCCACATGCCGCGGAGCAACTAAGCCTGTGCGCCACAACTACTGAGCCTGCGCTCTAGACCCTGGGAGGCACAGCTGCTGAGCCCACGTGCCACAACTACTGAGGCCTGTGTGCCTAGAGCCTGTGCTCTGCAACAAGAGAAGCCACCGCAATGAGAAGCCTGTGAACCACAGCGAAGAGTAGCCCCCACTTGCCGCAACTAGAGAGAGCCTGCGTGCAGCAACGAAACCAACACAGCCAAAAAAAAAAAAAAAGTATATATAAGTCAAGCTCAATGCCTGACTTAACAGTGGGTGTTTTGTATGTGTGGTATGCATGATTGTGGAAGGCGGTGTAATTAGAACATGGTCAGGGTTGGGGGTGTCCGGAAGGGCTGTAGCCAGAACCTCATTGACATCTTCCTCTCCTATATACTCTGAGCATTACTAGAACCATGGTGGGTGACTTCATCTACAGCATAGTAAGGTGGCAGCATGACCAGAAGCAACACACTGATGGACTGTCCAGAAAGACCATGTCCATTAACAGACAGGACGGCTGATGTGCCACACATAGCAGTACTATGTGAGCCTGCATATGCATATGTGATGGCCCAGCTGGCTGAGTACAAAGAGTGGGCACTAGGGACCCATCTGTACCAGTAGTACAGGAAGTGGGGGAGAAGGTGAGAGATGTGGGTAGAGAAGTCATGGAGGAACAGTCATTAGGGCTTGGGATGTTGCAAGGATTCTGGCTTCATTCTTAGTAAAATGGGAAGCCATGACAGGGTTTTTGTTTTCTTTTTTTTTAATTTTATTTTTTTATACAGCAGGTTCTTATTAGTTATCTATTTTATACATATTACTGTATATATGTCAATCCCAATCTCCCAATTTATCCCACCACCACTACCCCCCTAATCCCCTGCTTTCCCCCCTTGATGTCCATACGTTTGTTCTCTACATCTGTGTCTCTATTTCTGCCTGGTAAACTGGTTCATCTGTACCGTTTTTCCAGATTCCACATATATGCATTACTATATGATATTTGTTTTTCTCTTTCTGATTTACTTCACTTTGTATGACAGTATCTAGGTCCATCCACATCTCTACAAATGACCCAATTTAGTTCCTTTTTATGCCTGAGTAATATTCCACTGTATATATGTACCACTTATTCTTTATCCATTCGTCTCTCAAAGCACATGTACATTGTTTCCATGACCTGGCTATTGTATACAGTGCTACAGTGAACATTGGGGGTGCATGTGTGTTTTTGAATTATGGTTTTCTCTGAGTATATGGCCAGTAGTGGGATTGCTGGGTCGTATGGTAGTTCTATTTTTAGTTTTTTAAGGAACCTCCATATGCTCTCCATAATGGCTGTATCAATTTACATTCCCACCAACAGTGCAAGAGTGTTCGCTTTTCTCCACACCCTCTCCAGCATTTGTTGTTTGTAGATTTTTGATGATGCCCATTCTAACTGGTGTGAGGTGATACCTCATTGTAGTTCTGATTTGCATTTCTCTAATAATTAGTGGTGTTGAGCAGCTTTTCATGTACCTCTTGGCCATCTGTATGTCTTCTTTGGAAAGATGTCTATTTAGGTCTTGTGACCATTTTCTGATTCGGTTGTTTGTTTTTTTAATATTGAGCTGAATGAGCTGTTTATATATTTTGGAGATTAATCCTTTGTCAGTTGATCGTCTGCAAATATTTTCTCTGATTCCGAGTGTTGTCTTTTGGTCTTGTTTATAGTTTCCTTTGCTGTGCAAAAGCTTTTAAGTTTCATTAGGTCCCATTTGTTTATTTTTGATTTTATTTCCATTTCTTTAGGAGGTGGATCAAAAAAGATCTTGCTGTGATTTATGTCAAAGAGTGCTCTTCCTATGTTTTCCTCTAAGAGTTTTATGGTGTCCAGTCTTACATTTAGGTCTCTAATCCATTTTGAGTTTATTTTTGTGTATGGTGTGAGGGAGTGTTCTAATTTCATTCTTTTACATGTAGCTGTCCATTTTTCCCAGCACCACTTATTGAAGAGACTGTGTTTTCTCCATTGTATATCCTTGCCTCTTTTGTCATAGATTAGTTGACCATAGGTGCATGGGTTTTACTCTGGGCTTTCTATCCTGTTCCATTGATCTATATTTCTGTTTTTGTGCCAGTACCATATTGTCTTGATTACTGTAGCTTTGTAGTATCCTCGGAGGTTAGGAAGTCTGAATCCTCCACCTCCGTTTTTTTCCCTCAAGATTGCTTTGGCTATTCAGGGTCTTTTGTGTCTCCATACAAATGTTAAGATTTTTTGTTCTAGTTCTGTAAAAATACCACTGGTAGTTTGATGGGGATTGCATTGAATCTGTAGATTGCTTTAGGTAGTAGGGTCATTTTCACAATATTGATTCTTCCAATCCAAGAACATGGTATATCTCTCCAACTGTTTGTGTCATCTTTGATTTCTTTCAGCAGTGTCTTATAGTTTTCTGAATACAGGTTTTTACCTTCCTAGGTAGGTTTATTCCTAGGTATTTTATTCTTGTTGTTGCAATGGTGAATGGGATTGTTTCCTTAATTTCTCTTTCTGATCTTTTGTTGTTAATGTATAAGAATGCAAGAGATTTCTGTGCATTAATTTTGAATCCTTCAAATTTACAAAATTCATTGATTACCTCTGGTAGTTTTCTGGTGGCATCGTTAGGATTCTCTATGTATAGTATCATGTCACCTGCAAACAGTGACAGTTTTACTTCTTCTTTTCCAATTTGTATTCCTTTTATTTCTTTCTTCTCTGACTGCCGTGGCTAGGACTTCCAAAACTATATTGAATAATAGTGGCGAGAGTGGACATCCTTGTCTTGTTTCTGATCTTAGTGGAAATGCTTTCAGTTTTTCACCATTGAGAATGAAGTTTCCTGTGGGTTTGTCATATATGGCCTTTATTATGTTGAGGCAACTTCCCTCTATGCCTACTTTCTGGAGAGTTTTTATCATAAATTGGTGTTGAATTGTGTCGAAAGATTTCTCTGCATCTATTGAGATGACCATATGGTTTTTCTCCTTCAATTTGTTAATATGGTGTATCACATTGATTGATTTGCGTATATTGAAGAATCCTTGCATTCCTGGAATAAACCCCACTTGATCATGGTGTATGATCCTTTTAATGTGCTGTTGGATTCTGTTTGCTAGTAGTTTGTTGAGGATTTTTGCATCTGTATTCATCAGTGATATTGGCCTGTAGTTTTCTTTCTTTGTGTCATCCTTGTCTGCTTTTGGTATCAGGGTGATGTTGGTCTCGGAGAATGAGTTTGGGAGTGTTCCTCCCTCTGCTATATTTTGGAAGAGTTTGAGAGGGATAGGTGTTAGCTCTTCTCTAAATGTTTGATAGAATTCTCCTGTGAAGCCATCTGGTCCTGGCTTTTGTTTGTTGGAAGATTTTTAATCACAGTTTCAATTTCAGTGTTTGTGATTGGTCTGTTCATATTTTCTATTTCTCCCTGATTCAGTCTTGTCAGGTTGTGCACTTCTAAGAATTAGTCCATTTCTTCCAGGTTGTCCATTTTATTGGCATAGAGTTGCTTGTAGTAATCTCTCATAATCTTTTGTATTTCTGCAGTGTGAGTTGTTACTTCTCCTTTTTCATTTCAAATTCTATTGATTTGAGTCTTCTCCCTTTTTTTCTTGATGAGTCTGGCTAACGGTTTATCAATTTTATTTATCTTCTCAAAGAACCAGCTTTTAGTTTTATTGTTCTTTGCTATCGTTTCCTTCATTTCTTTTTCATTTATTTCTAATCTGATCTTTATGATTTCTTTCCTTCTGCTAAACTTGGGGTTTTTTTGTTCTTCTTTCTCTAATTGCTTTAGGTGCAAGGTTAGGTTGTTTATTCGAGATGTTTCCTGTTTCTTAAGGTAGGATTGTATTGCTGTAAACTTCCCTCTTAAAACTGCTTTTGCTGCATCCCATAGGTTTTGGGTTGTGGTGTCTCCATTGTCATTTGTTTCTAGGTATTTTTTGATTTCCTCTTTGATTTCTTCAGTGATCACTTCGTTATTAAGTAGTGTATTGTTTAGCCTCCATGTGTTTGTATTTTTTAAAGATCTTTTCCTGTAATTGATATCTAGTCTCATAGCGTTGTGGTCGGAAAAGATACTTGATACAATTTCAGTTTTCTTAAATTTTCCAAGGCTTGATATGTGACCCAAGATATTATCTATCCTGGAGAATGCTCCATGAGCACTTGAGAAAAATGTATATTCTGTTGTTTTTGGATGGAATGTCCTATTAATATCAATTAAGTCCATCTTGTTTAATGTAACATTTAAAGCTTGTGTTTCCTTATTTATTTTCATTTTGGATGATCTGTCCATTGGTGAAAGTGGGGTGTTAAAGTCCCCTACTATGAATGTGTTACTGTCGATTTCCCCTTTTATGGCTGTTAGTATTTGCCTTATGTGTTGTGGTGCTCTTATGTTGGGTGCATAAATATTTACAATTGTTATATCTTCTTCCTGGATCGATCCCTTGATCATTATGTAGTGTCCTTCTTTGTCTCTTCTAATAGTCTTTATTGTAAAGTCTATTTTGTCTGATATGAGAATTGCTACTCCAGCTTTCTTTTGGTTTCCATTTGCATGGAATATCTTTTTCCATCCCTTCACTTTCAGTCTGCATGTGTCCCTAGGTCTGAAGTGGTTCTCTTGTAGACAGCATATATATGGGTCTTGTTTTTGTATCCATTCAGCCAGTCTGTGACTTTTGGTGGGAACATTTAATCCATTTACATTTAAGGTAATTATCGATATGTATGTTCCTATTCCCATTTTCTTAATTGTTTTGGGTTTGTTATTATAGGTCTTTTCCTTCTCTTGTGTTTCTTGCCTAGAGAAGATCCTTTAGCATTTGTTGTAAAGCTGGTTTGGTAGTGCTGAACTCTCTCAGCTTTTGCTTGTCTCTAAAAGTTTTAATTTCTCCATCAAATCTAAATGAGATCCTTGCTGGGTAGAGTAATCTTGGTTGCAGATTGTTCTCCTTCATCACTTTAAATATGTCCTGCCAGTCCCTTCTGGCTTGCAGAGTTTCTGCTGAAAGATCAGCTGTTAACCTTATGGGCATTCACTTGTGTTTTATTTGTTGTTTTTCCCTGCTGCTTTTAATATGTTTTCTTTGTATTTAATTTTTGACAGTTTGATTAATATGTGTCTTGGCGTGTTCCTCCATGGATTTATCCTGTATGGGACTCTCTGTGCTTCCTGGACTTGATTAACTATTTCCTTTCCCATATTAGGGAAGTTTTTAACTATAATCTCTTCAAATATTTTCTCAGTCCCTTTCTTTTTCTCTTCTTCTTCTGGAAACCCTATAATTCGAATGTTGGTGCACTTAATGTTGTCCCAGAGGTCTCTGAGACTGTCCTCAGTTCTTTTCATTCTTTTTTCTTTATTCTGCTCTGCAGTAGTTATTTCCACTATTTTATCTTCCAGGTCACTTATCCGTTCTTCTGCCTCAGTTATTCTGTTATTGATTCCTTCTAGAGTATTTTTAATTTCACTTATTGTGTTGTTCATCGTTGCTTGTTTCATCTTCAGTTCTTCTAGGTCCTTGTTAAACGTTTCTTGCATTTTCTCTTCTATTTCTAAGATTTTGGATCATCTTTACTATCATTAGTCTGAATTATTTTTCAGGTAGACTGCCTATTTCCTCTTCATTTGTTAGGTCTGGTGAGATTTTATCTTGCTCCTTCATCTGCTGTGTGTTTTTCTGTCTTCTCATTTTGCTTACCTTACTGTGTTTGGGGTCTCCTTTTTGTAGGCTGCAGGTTCGTAGTTCTCTTTGTTTCTTGGGTCTGTCTGCAGTTGCTAGAGTTGGTTCAGTGGGTTGTGTAAGCTTCCTGGTGGAGGGGACTAGTGCCTGTGTTGTGGTGGATGAGGCTGGATCTTGTCTTTCTGGTGGGCAGGTCCACGTCTGGTGGTGTGTTTTGGGGTGTCTGCGGACTTATTATGATTTTAGGCAGCCTCTCCGCTAATGGGTGGGGTTGTGTTCCTGTCTTGCTAGTTGTTTGGCATAGGGTGTCCAGCACTGTAGCTTGCTGGTCGTTGAGTGAAGCTGGGTGCTGGTGTTGAGATGGAGATCTCTGGGAGATTTTCGCCGTTTGATATTACGTGGAGCTGGGAGGTCTCTTGTGGACCAGTGTCCTGAAGTTGTCTCTCCCACCTCAGAGGTACAGCACTGAGTCCTGGCTGGAGCACCAAGAGCCTTTCATCCACATGTCTCAGAATAAAAGGGAGAAAAAGTAGAAAGAAAGAAAGGAATAAAGGAAGAAAGGAAGAAAGAAAGAAAGAAAGGGGATAAAATATAATTAGGTAAAATATAATAAAGTTATTAAAATAGAAAAATAATTATTAAGGAAAAAAAATTTTTTAAAGTAAAATAAAAATGGACAGATAGACCCCTAGGACAAATGGTGAAAGCAAAGCTATACAGACAAAATCTCACACAGAAGCATCACATACACACTTACAAAAAGAGGAAAAGGGGAAAAAATAATAAATCTTGCTCTCAAAGTCTGCCTCCTCAATTTGGGATGATTTGTTGTCTATTCAGGTATTCCACAGATGCAGGGTATATCAAGTTGATTGTGGAGATTTATTCCGCTGCTCCTGTGGCTGCTGGGAGAGATTTCCCTTTCCCTTCTTTGTTCGCACAGCTCCTGGGGTTCAGCTTTGGATTTGGTCCCACCTCTGCGTGTAGGTCGCCAGAGGGCATCTTTTCTTTGCTCAAACAGGGCGGGGTTATAGGAGCCGCTGATTCGGGGCCTCTGGCTCACTCAGGCCGGGAGGAGGGAGGGGTATGGAGTGCAGGGCGAGCGTGCGGCGGCAGAGGCCAGCGTGACGTTGCACCAGCCTGAGGCGCGCCGTGCTTTCTCCCTGCGAAGTTGTCCCTGGATCACGGGTCCCGGGCAGTGGTGGGCGGCACAGGCTCCCGGGAGGGGAGGTGGGGATAGTGACCTGTGCTTGCACACAGGCTTCTTGGTGGCAGCAGCAGCAGCCTTAGCGTCTCATGCCCGTCTCTGGGGTCCGCGCTGTTAGCCGTGGCTCGCGCCCATCTCTGGAGCTCCTTTAAGCAGCGCTCTTAATCCCCTCTCTTCGTGCACCAGGATACAAAGAGGGAAGAAAAAGTCTCTTGCCTCTTCGGCAGGTCCAGACTTTTTCCCAGACTCCCTCCCAGCTAGTCGTGGTGCACTAGCCCCTTCAGGCTGTGTTCATGCCACCAGTCCTCTCCCTGCGCTCTGACCAAAGCCCAAGCCTCAGCTCCCATCGCCCCCTCCCTGGCGGGTGAGCAGACAAGCCTCTCGTGCTGGTGAGTGCTGATTGGCACCAGTCCTCCATGTGGGAATCTCTCCGCTTTGCCCTCCACACCCCTGTTGCTGTGCTCTCCAACGTGGCCCCAAAGCTCCCCCCATCCACCACCCGCAGTCTCCACCCACGAAGGGGCTTCTAGTGTGTGGAAACCTTTCCTCCTTCACGGCTCCCTCCCACTGGTGCAGGTCCCATCCCTATTGTTTTGTCTCTGTTTATTCTTTTTTCTTTTGCCCTACCCAGGAACGTGGGGAGTTTCTTGCCTTTTGGGAGGTCTGAGGTCTTCTGCCAGCGTTCAGTAGGTGTTCTGTAGGAGTTGTTCCACGTGTAGATGTATTTCTGATGTATCTGTGGGGAGGAAGGTGATCTCTGCTTCTCACTCTTCTGCCATCTTCCCCCTCTCTCTCGCTGTTGCTAAGTCCTGTTTGCTAGTATTTTGTTGAGGATTTTTGCATCTATATTCATCAGTAATATTGTTCTGTAATTTTCTTTTTTTGTATTATCTTTGTCTGGTTTTGGTATTAGGGTGATGGTGGCATCATAGAATGAGTTTGGGAGTGTTCCTTCCTCTGCTTTATTTTGGCAGAGTTTGGGAAGGACAAGTGTTAGCTCTTCTCTAAAAGTTTGTTGGAATTCACCTGTGAAGCCATCTGGTCCTGGGCTTTTGTCTGTTGGAAGATTTTTAATCACAGTTTCAATTTCATTACTTGTGATTGGTCTACTCATATTTTCTATTTCTTCCTGGCTCAGTCTTGGAAGGTTATACCATTCTAAGAATTTGTCCATTTCTTCCAGGTTGTCCATTTTATTGGCATAGAGTTGCTTGTAGTAGTCTCTTAGGATGCTCTGTATTTCTGTGGTGTCTGTTTTACATTCTCCTTTTTCATTTCTAATTTTATTGATTTGAGTCCTTTCCCTCTTTTTCTTGATGAGTCTGGCTAAATGTTTATCAATTTTCTTTATCTTCTTATAGAACCAGTCTTTTGTTTTATTGACCTTTGCTCTTGTTTTCTTTGTTTCTGTTTTATTTATTTCTGCTCTGATCTTTATGATTTCATTTCTTCTACTAACTTTGGGTTTTGTTTGTTCTTCTTTCTCTAGTTCCTTTAGGTGTAAGCTTTGATTTTTTAGTTGAGATTTTTCTTATTTCTTGAGGTTGGATTGTATTGCTATAAACTTCCCTCTTAGAGTTGTTTTTGCTGCATCCCATAGGTGTTGGATTGTTGTGTTTTCATTGTCATTTTTCTCTAGGTATTTTTTGATTTCCTCTTTGATTCCTTCCATGATATCTTTGTTATTTAATAATATATTGTTTAGCCTCCGTGTGTTTGTGTTTCTTTACATTTTTTTCTGTAATTGATTTCTAATCTCATAGCGTTGTGGTCAGAAAAGATGCTTTATATGATTTCAGGTTTCTTAAATTTACTAAGGCTTGGTTTTTGACCAAAGATGTGATCTACCCTGGAGAATGTTCCGTGTGCACTTGAGAAGAAAGTAGAATCTGTTTTTGGTTGGAATATCCTATAAATATCAATTAAATCTGTCTGTTGTGTCATTTAAAGCTTGTGTTTCCTTATTAATTTTCTGTTTGGATGATCTGTCCATTGGTGTAAGTGAGGTGTTAAAAGTCCCCCCCCCATTATTGTGTTACTGTCATTACAATACATTACAATACAATACATTACAATACATACAGGATCCATTCTGAAGAATGAAGCTGCCATGAACTGAGCTGGGGAAGCCCAAGGGAGGAGGTTGAGGGAATATTAAAATTCAGATATCTCTTAGATATCTCGCTGGAGATTGTGAGCAGGTAGTCTGGTGCTCAGTGGGGAAGTGTGGGCTGGAGATGCAAACTGAGGAGTTGTCAGCATGTCCATAGTGTTTAAAGCTAGGAAACTAAGTGAGGTCACCCAGAATACAAAGGTAGGTCAAGAAAAGAGAACCAAGTACTTGAGCTATGAGATTCATTTAGAGTCACGCTTGAGTTCTCAACTCTGACAATCCCTGAAGGAAAGAAAGAGGTTGAACGTCTCTTTTCCCAATTTATTTGACTGTGGAGCACACTTTCCCCCTGTGTACCTGTGGAATTTCCTCTTTTATAGATCTTAGTATTTGCCTTATGTATTGAGGTGCTCCTATGTTGGGTGCATATATATTTATAATTGTTATATGTTCTTCTTGGATTGATCCCTTGATGATTATGTAGTGTCCATCCTTGTCTTTTGTAACATTCTTTATTTTAAAGTCTATCTTATCTGATATGAGTATTGCTACTGCAACTTTCTTGATTTCCATTTGCATGGAATATCTTTTTCCATCCCCTCACTTTCAGTCTGTATGTGTCCCTAGGTCTGAAGTGGGTCTCTTGTAGACAGCATATATATAGGTCTTGTTTTTGTATCCATTGAGAGGGCCTGTGTCTTTTGGTTGGAGTATCTAATCCATTCACGTTTAAGGTAATTATCGATGTGTATGTTCCTATTACCAGTTTCTTAATTGTTATGGGTTTGTTTTTGTAGGTCTTTTTCTTCTTTTGTGTTTCCCACTTAGAGAAGTTCCTTTAGCATTTGTTGTAGAGCTGGTTTGGTGCTGCTGAATTCTCTTAGCTTTTGCTTGTCTGTAAAGTTTTTAATTTCTCTGTGAAATCTGAATCAGATCCTTTCCAGGTAGAGTAATCTTGGTTGTAGGTTCTTCCCTTTCATCACTTTAAATATATCATGCCACTCCCTTCTGGCTTGTAGAGTTTCTGCTGAGAAATCAGCTGTTAACCTTATGGGAGTTCCTTTGTATGTTATTTGTCATTTTTCCCTTATTGCTTTTAATAATTTTTCTTTGTCTTTAATTTTTGTCAATTTGAGTACTATGTGTCTTGCTGTGTTTCTCCTTGGGTTTATTCTGCCTGTGACTCTGTGTGCTTCCTGGACTTGGGTGGCTATTTCATTTCCCATGTTAGGGAAGTTTTCGACTATAATCCCTTCAAATATTTTCTCGGGCCCTTTCTCTCTCTCTTCTCCTTCTGGGACCTGTATGCTGCAAATGTTGGTGCATTTAATGTTGTCCCAGAGGTCTCTTAGGCTGTCCTAGTTCCTTTTCATTCTCTTTTGTTTATTCTGTTCCATGGGAGTGAGTTCCACCATTCTGTCTTCCAGGTCACTTATCCATTCTTCTGCCTCAGTTATTCTGCTATTAATTCCTTCTAGTGTATTTTTCATTTCCATCATTGTATTGTTCATCTCTGTTTGTTCTTTAATTCTTCTAGGTGTTCTTTAATTCTTTCAGGTCTTTGTTAAAGATTTCTTGCATCTTTTCAATCTTTGCCTTCATTCTTTTTCCATGGTCCTGGACCATCTTCTCTATTTTTATTCTGAATTCTTTTTCTGGAAGGTTGCCTATTTCCACTTCATTTAGTTGTTTTTCTGGGGTTTTATCTTGTTCATTCACCTGGTACATAGTCCCCTGCCTTTTCATTTTGTCTATATTTCTGTTAATGTGCTTTTCCTTCCATAGGCTGCAGGATTCTGGTTCTTCTTGTTTCTGCTGGCTGCCCTCTGGTGGTGAGTCTAAGAGGCTTGTGCAAGCTTCCTGATGGGAGGGACTGGCAGTGGGTAGAACTGGGTGTTGCTCTAGTGGGCTGAACTCAGTAAAACTTTAATTTGCTTGTCTGCTGATGGGTGGGGTTGAGTTCCCTCCCTGTTGGTTGTTTGGCCTGAAGTGGCCCAGAACTGGAGGCTACAAACTCTTTGGTGGGGTTAATGGTGGACTCTTGGAGGGCTCATGCCAGGGAGTACTTCCAAGAACTTCTGCTGCCAGTGTCCTTGTCCCCACAGTGAGCCACAGCCACCCCCTGCCTCTGCAGGAGCCCCTCCAACACTAGCAGGTAAGTCTGGCTCAGTCTCCCATGCAGTCACTGCTCCTTCTCCTGGGTCCTAATGCTCACACTACTTTGTGTGTGCCCTCCAAGAGTGGAGTCTCTGTTTTCCCCAGTCCTGTCAAAGTCCTGCAGTCAAATCCCGTTAGCCTTCAAAATCTGAATCTCTAAGAATTCCTCCTCCCATTGCTGGACCCCCAGGATGGAAGCCTGACGTGAGGTTCAGAACCTTCACTCCAGTGCATGGACTTCTGTGGTATAAGTGTTCTCCAGTTTGTGAGTCACCCACCCAGCAGTTATGGGATTTGCTTTTATTGTGATTGCACCCCTCCTACCATCTCTTTGTGGCTTCTCCTTTGTCTTTGGATGTGGGGTACCTTTTTTAGTGACTTCCAGTGTCTTCCTGTCGATGATTGTTCAGCATTTAATTGTGATTCTGGTACTCTCACAAGAGCGAGTCCACAGCAGGGTTTTGAGGAAAGGGGTGCTGTGACCTGTTAAAGTAAATGTAGCACTCAACCTAGGTGTTGGATTGAGAATAGACAACATCGGGGAAGGACAGGAGCAGGGACACCAGTTAGGTGGCCCTTTAAATAATTCAGGTGAGGGATGATGGTGGCCTGGATCAGGGTGGTGGGTTGGGGTTATGAGAAGTGGTCAAATTCTGAATATATTTTGGATGTAGAGCTGATTTGAATTTGCTGATGGACTAAATATGGGATGTGGGAGAAATAGAGGAATCATGAATGGCATTAAGATTTTTGTCCTGAGTAACCTGAAGAATGAAGTTGCCATGAACTGAGCTGAGGAAGCCCAAGGGAGGAGGTTGAGGGAATATTAAAATTCAGATATCTCTTAGATATCTCGCTGGAGATTGTGAGCAGGCAGTCTGGTGCTCAGTGGGGAAGTGTGGGCTGGAGATGCAAACTGAGGAGTTGTCAGCATGTCCATAGTGTTTAAAGCTAGGAAACTAAGTGAGGTCACCCAGAATACAACGGTAGGTCAAGAAAAGAGAACCAAGTACTTGAGCTATGAGATTCATTTAGAGTCACGCTTGAGTTCTCAACTCTGACAATCCCTGAAGGAAAGAAAGAGGTTGAACGTTTCTTTTCCCAATTTATTTGACTGTGGAGCACACTTTCCCCCTGTGTACCTGTGGAATTGCTGTTCTATTGAATAGATTTTTGAGAAGGCCACGTTAGGCTTGGGAGGTAGCCTAGGGCCCTAAGGAGAGGAACTTTCCATGTTCTGCTAAGGAATTTGGACTTTATCTCCTAGGTGGTGGGAGGGCCACTGATGGGTTTTAAGAGAAGTAACAGGATGGTATATTTTTGTGGCAGTGTGGAAGGTGGTTTTGGCGGTGGGGGGGGGGGGAGTCTGAAGGAAGAAGACAAGTGAATAGGTGATTGAAGTAGCCTAGGTGAAAGATGATAAAGCCCTGAATATAGCAATTGGGAATGGAGAGAGAGAATCAGATGAAATGGGTATTTAGGAAGTTTAGAATCCATAAGATTTGAAGACCTGTCAGACATAGTAGGTGATGAAAAAGATTCTATGATAACCCTGAGGGTTCTGGCTTGGATAGGATTTTCTATAATTACCTGTATCCCTTAGGAGAGGTCTATCAATGCAAGCTACAAACCAGTACTTCATGTAATTAACTTTTACTTTTAACATGGTTCAAGTTATATTTTATTTTACAATGAAAAATGGGAATCGATTTAATGTTCAGACAATGCTGCCTGTCATTCATAAAGTCATATTACTTTTTCGTTAATACAAAAACATTTAAAATGGTACTTAATAGAGTGAGTGTGATGAACTGTTTGAATGTACATGGGAGCATGGTGGTGCTTTCTTTCTAACATTAATAGTTATATTTTGGGATTGGTGTGTTCTAATCTTTTGTATGCATAATACAGATTGTAAAAGAGAGCAGATTATACTGACTAGAAAAACGTTCCTAGGGGGTTAAGTTAAGGACCTTGGATATATGCCTGGGCCCTGTTTTCCAACACTGTTAGAAAGTGGGAGACATTCCAGTATTGCTTATTTTGATTGTTCTATGTTCAGAATGGTGGCTGACAAATGCTGGCATTCCTCTGGCTACTCCATGGACACTGGAAAGAAGGGATGCTTCTTTAGTGTAGTGATGGTATGTCCATAGCCTTTTACCTTTTCAAATAACCTCTTGCCTGCAGTGGTAGCATGTCCCAAATAGCTTAGGTTCTAAAAACTGAATTGAGAAGCAGAACCAAGTTGTTTAGGGTTATGCAAATGATGCATAATGTCGTAACTTGACTACTAATGAAGAAAGACTTTCAGTTTGACATATAATTAATTCTTAAGAAAATAAATGAAGATTTTGGGGGTAGTAAATATTGGTTCTGTTCACAGGTATTTCTGGTTTTCTTCCCTCTAGGCACATGTAGGATTGAATCTCCTGATCTGTGTTATAGAAGACTGGCCATGTGACTGACTTCAGCCAATGAAATGTAAGTGGAAATGATGTGCATTACCTCTGGATAAGAGTCAGTAAGAGCTAGTGTATAAGTTGCTACATATCCTTTCCCTTGTCATGGTGCCCAGTGATGCTTCAGATGATGGAGGCTCTTAGTTTTTGTTCCTGACTGAGGCAATGTGGGGATGAGTCCTTAGAGGATTTGTAAGGTTTATTATTATTTTTTAATTTTTAAATTTAATTTTATTTATTTTTTATACAGCAGGTTCTAATTAGTTATCCATTTTATACATATTAGTGTATACATGTCAATAAAAATCTCCCAATTCATCATACCACCCCCAACCCCACCCCCCACTGCCACTTTCCCCCCTTGGTGTCCATACACTTTTTCTCTACATCTGTGTCTTTATTTCTGCCCTGCAAACCGGTTCATCTGTACCATTTTTCTAGGTTCGACATATATGCATTAATATATTAGTTTTTCTCTTTCTGACTTACTTCACTCTGTATGACAGTTCCTAGGTCCCTCCACATCTCTACAAATGACCCAATTTGGTTCCTTTTTATGGCTGAGTAATATTCCATTTTATGTATGTACCACATCTTCTTTATCCATTCATCTGTCGATGGGCATTTAGGTTGCTTCCATGACCTGGCTATTGTAAATAGTGCTGCAATGAACATTGGGGTGCATGTGTCTTTTTGAATTATGGTTTTCTCTGGGTATATGCCCAGGAGTGGGATTGCTGGGTCATATGGTAATTCTATTTTTAGTTTTTTAAGGAACCTCCATACTGTTCTCCACAGTGGCTGTATCAATTTACATTCCCACCAACAGTGCAAGAGGGTTCCCATTTCTCCACACCCTCTCCAGCATTTGTTTTTGTAGATTTTTGATGATGCCCATTCTAACTGATGTGAGGTGATACCTAGTTGCCATTTTGATTTGAATTTCTCTAGCAATTAGTGATGTTGAGCAGCTTTTCATGTGCCTCTTGGCCATCTGTATGTCTTCTTTGGAGAAATGTCTATTTAGGTCTTCTGCCCATTTTTGGATTGGGTTGTTTGTTTTTTTAATATTGAGCTGCATGAGTTGTTTATATATTTTGGAGACTAATCCTTTGTCCGTTGATTCATTTGCAAATATTTTCTCCCATTTTGAGGGTGGTCTTTTCGTCTTGTTTGTAGATTCCTTTGATTTGCAAAGGTTTTAAGTTTCATTAGGTCCCATTTGTTTATTTTTGTTTTTATTTCCATTACTCTAGGAGATGGATCAAAAAAGATCTTGCTGTGATTTATGTCAAAGAGTGTTCTTCCTATGTTATCCTCTGAGAGTTTTATGGTGTCTGGTCTTACATTTAGGTCTCTAATCCATTTGGAGTTTATTTTTGTGTATGGTGTTAAGGAGTGTTCTAATTTCATTCTTTTACATGTAGCTGTCCAGTTTTCCCAGCACCACTTATTGAAGAGGCTGTCCTTTCTCCACTGTATATCCTTGCCTCCTTTGTCATAGATTAGTTGACCATAGATGCGTGGGTTTACCTCTGGGCTTTTGTTCCTGTTACATTGATCTATATTTCTGTTTTTGTGCTAGTACCATATTGTCTTGATTACTTTGTAGTGTAGTCTGAAGTCAGGAAGTTTGTTTCCTCCAGCTCCGTTTTTTTCCCTCAAGACTGTTTTGGCTATTCAGGGTCCTTTGTGTCTCCATACAAATTTTAAGATTTTTTTGTTCTAGTTCTGTAAAAAATGCCATTGGTAATTTGATAGGGATTGCATTGAATCTGTAGATTGCTTTGGGTAGTATAGTCATTTTCACAGTATTGATTCTTCTAATCCAAGAACATGGTATATCTCTCCATCTGTTTATATCATTACTTTCTTTCATCAGTGTCTTATAGTTTTCTGTATACAGGTCTTTTTTCCCCCTAGGTAGGTTTATTCCTAGGTATTTTATTCTTTTTGTTGCAATGGTAAATGGGAGTGTTTCCTTAATTTTTCCTTCAGATTTTTCATCATTAGTGTATAGGAATGCAAGAGATTTCTGTGCATTAATTTTGTATCCTGCAACTTTACCAGATTCATTGATTACCTCTAGTAGTTTTCTGGTGGCATCTTGAGGATTCTCTATGTGTAAGTATCATGTCATCTGCAAACAGTGACAGCTTTACTTCTTCTTTTCCAATTTGTATTCCTTTTATTTCTTCTTCTTCTCTGATTGTTGGGACTAGGACTTCCAAAAGTATGTTGAATAATAGTGGCGAGAGGGGACATCCTTGTCTTGTTCCTGATCTTAGAGAAAATGCTTTCAGTTTACCACCATTGAGAATGATGTTTGCTGTGGGTTTGTTGTATATGGCCTTTATTATGTTGAGGCAGTTCCCTCTATGCCCACTTTCTGGAGAGGTTTTATCAAAAATGGGTGTTGAATTTTGTCAAAAGCTTTTTCTGCATCTATTGAGATGATCATATGGTTTTTATTCTTCAATTTGTTAATATGGTGTATAACGTTGATTGATTTGAGTATATTGAAGAATCCTTGCATCCCTGGGATAAATCCCACTTGATCATGGTGTATGATCCTTTTAATGTGTTGTTGGATTCTGCTTGCTAGTATTTTGTTGAGGATTGTTACATCTATATTCATCAGTAATATTGGTCTGTAATTTTCTCTTTATTTAGTATGTTTGTCTGGTTTTGGTATCAGGGCGACGGTAGCCTCATAGATGAGTTTGGGAGTGTTCCTTCCTCTGCAATTTTTTTGGACGAGTTTGAGAAGAATCAGTGTTAGCTCTTCTCTAAATGTTTGCTAAATTTTACCTGTGAAGCCATCTGGTCCTGGACTTTTGTTTGTTGTAAGATTTTTAGTTATGGTTTCAATTTCATTACTTGTGACAGGTCTGTTTATATTTTCTAAGTCTTCCTGGTTTAGTCTTGGAAAATTGTACCTTTCCAAGAATTTGTCCATTTCTTCCAGATTTTCCATTTTATTGGCATAGAGTTGGTTGTAGTAGTCTCTTAGGGTGCTTTGTATTTCTGTGGTGTCTGTTGTAACTTCTCCTTTTTCTTTTCTAATTTTATTGATTAGAGTCCTCTCCCTCTTTTTGTTGATGAGTCTGGCTAATGGTTTATCAATTTTGTTTATCTTCTCAAAGAACCAGCTTTTAGTTTTATTGATCTTTGCTATTGTTTTCTTTGTTTCTAGTTCATTTATTTCTGCTCTGATCTTTAT
Organism: Globicephala melas; assembly: GCF_963455315.2. Taxonomy (NCBI): domain Eukaryota; kingdom Metazoa; phylum Chordata; class Mammalia; order Artiodactyla; family Delphinidae; genus Globicephala; species Globicephala melas. The sequence goes on from NC_083314.1 coordinate 51,820,978, forward strand.
GATTTCTTTCCTTCTACTAACTTTAGGTTTTGTTTGTTCTTCTTTCTGTAGTTCCTTTAGGTGTAAGTTTAGATTGTTTATTTGAGATTTTTCTTGTTTCTAGAGGTAGGCTTGTATTGCTATAAACTTCCCTTTTAGAACCGTTTTGCTGCATCCCATAGTTTTTGGATCATCGTGTTTCCATTGTCATTTGTCTCTAGGTATTTTTTGATTTCCTCTTTGATTTCTTCCATGATATCTTTGTTATTTAGTAATATATTGTTTAGCCTCCATGTGTTTGTGTTTTTTTACATTTTTTCCTATAATTTTTTTCTAATCTCATAGTGTTGCGGTCAGAAAAGATGCTTTATATGATTTCAGGTTTCTTAAATTTACCAAGGCTTGATTTGTGACCCAAGATGTGATCTGTCCTGGAGAATGTTCCAGGTGCACTTGAGAAGAAAGTGCAATCAGCTGTTTTGGGGTAGAATGTCTTCTAAATATCAATTAAATCTGTCTGTTGTGTCATTTAAAGCTTGTGTTTCCTTATTAATTTTCTGTTTGGATGATCTGTCCACTGGTGTACGTGAGGTGTTAAAGTCCCCCACTATTACTTTGTTACTGCTTATTTCCTCTTTTATAGTTGTTAGCATTTGCCTTATGTATTGATGTGCTCCTATGTTGGGTACATATATATTTATAATTGTTATATCTTTTTCTTGGATTGATCCCTTGATCAGTATGTAGTGTCCTTCTTTGTCTCTTGTAATAGTCTCTATTTTAAAGTCTATTTTGTCTGATATGAGAATTGCTATTCCAGCTTTCTTTTGGTTTCCATTTGCATGGAATATCTTTTTACATCCCCTCATTTTTCGTCTGTATGCGTCCCTAGGTCTGATGTGGGTCTCTTGTAGCCAGCATATATACACGTCTTGTTTTTGTATCCATTCAGCCATTCTATGTCTTTTGGTTGGAGCATTTAATCCATTTACATTCAAGGTAGTTATCAATGTGTGTGTTCCTATTACCATTTTCTTAATTGTTTTGGGTTTGTTTTTGTAGGTCCTTTCCTCTTTTGTGTTTCCCACTTAGAGAAGTTCCTTTAGCATTTGTAGTAGAGCTGGTTTGGTGGTGCTGAATTATCTTAGCTTTTGCTTGCCTGTAAAGTTTTTAATTTCTCTGTTGAATATGAATGAGATCCTTGCTGGGTAGAGTAATCTTTGTTGTAGGTTTTTCCCTTTCATCACTTTAAATATGTCCTGCCACTCCCTTCTGGCTTGCAGAGTTTTTGCTGAAAGATCAGCTGTTAACCTTATGGGGATTCCCTTGTATGTTATTTGTTGTTTTTTCTTGCTGCTTTTAATATTTTTTCTTTGTATTAAATTTTTGATAGTTTTTTTTAATATGTGTCTTGGTGTGTTTCTCCTTGGATTTATCCTGTATGTGGCTCTCTGCACTTCCTGGACTTGATTGACTCTTTCTTTTCCCATATTAGGGAAGTTTTCAACTATAATCTCTTCAAATATTTTCTCAGTCCCTTTCTTTTTCTCTTCTTCTTCTGAGACCCCTATAATTCAAATGTTGGTGCATTTAATGTTGTCCCAGAGGTCTCTGAGACTGTCCTGAATTTGTTTCATTCTTTTTTCTTTATTCTGCCCTGTGGTAGTTATTTGCACCATTTTATCTTCCAGTCCACTTATCCGTTTTTCTATCTCAGTTAGTATGCTATTGATTCCTTCTAGAGAATTTTAAATTTCATTTAGTGTGTTGTTCATCATTGTTTGTGTGCTCTTTAGTTCTTCTAGGTCCTTGTTAAATGTTTCTTGTATTTTCTCCATTCTATTTCCAAGATTTTGGATCATCTTTACTATCATTACTCTGAATTCTTTTTCAGGTAGACTGCTGTTTCCTCTTCATTTGTTTGGTCTGGTCGGTTTTTACCTTGCTCCTTCTTCTGCTGTGTGTTTCTCTGTCTTCTCATTTTGCTTAACTTTCTGTGTTTGGGGTCTCCTTTTCACAGGCTGCAGGTTCATAGTTCCCATTGTTTTTGGTGTCTGCCCCCAGTGGGTAAGTTTGGTTCAGTGGGTTGTCTACGCTTTCTGTTGGAGGGGACTGGTGCCTGTGTTCTGGTGGATGAGGCTGGATCTTGTCTTTCTGGTGGGCAGGACCATGTCCATTGGACCATGTCCAATGACGTGTTTTGGGGTGTCTGTGACCTTATTATGATTTTAGGCAGCCTCTCTGCTAATGGGTGGGGTTTGTTCCTGTCTTGCTAGTTGTTTGGCATAGGGTGTCCAGCACTGTAGCTTGCTGATTGTTGAGTGGAGCTGGGTATTCATGTTGAGATGGAGATCTCTGGGAGAGCTTTCGCTATTTGATACTATGTGGATCTGGGAGGTCTCTGGTGGACCAGTGTCCTGAACTCGGCTCTCCCACTTCAGAGGCACAGACCTGACACCCGGCCAGAGCACCAAGACCTGTCTTCTACATGGCTGCTAGTGTTGGAGGGTCTCCTGAGGAGGCGGGGGGTAGCTGTGGCTCACTGCAGGGACGGGGACACTGGCAGCAGAGGTTCTGGGTAGTGCTCCTTGGCATGAGCCCTCCTGGAGTCCCAATAGTCTTTAAAATATATAAATATCCTGAATAATATTAATTGGTGGAGGAATGTTGTACTCTATTTTTTATATTTATATATTTTATAATTATATCATATAATTTATAACAATGTAAGATTTTATTTTTGTACTTTTTCTTGTTGTAAATAACATTCCAGTGAAAGATTTGTACCCATCTTTGCTTGGATTGCTGCTTATTTTCTTAGAGTAGATCCTAGAAGCAGAATTATTGGGCCCAGGATTATGCATATTTTTAGGAATTTGCCACATATTGCAAAATAGCCCAGGAGAAAGGTTGTACCAATTAACACTCCAGCAGTGAGAGATGGGCCATCTCACCACCCCTGTTGAGTATTAGAATTCCTTTTAATCTCTGTTAATTTGATAGGTGAAAATGCTATCTTGTTGTTTTATATTTGCATTCCTTTGATTACAAGTGATGTAGGACATTTATTTCATATGTTTATGAGTCATTTGCATTTTTTCTTATGGGAATTGTCTAAATGGATTCTCAAGTCCCCCAAACAACAAACTGTTAAACGGAAAGCAACACAGGAAGCCAGCAGTGCAGTTCTGTTACCACTGAGCCTCAGCACATGTGTTTTGAAGTGTGAGTGTTGAACAGGCTCCTTTTATTACCTCTTATCATCCTTGTTTTGATTATTTTCTCTCCAGTCATCTCTCTCCACAACCCATGTCACCCTCAAGCCTTGGTCTCCCTCCAAGCATCTATTGCACCAAGCTGCAGTCATGGCTAAACCTGAAATTTTAGAGAGAAAATGACAACTGTAATCAAAGTCAGTTTTGAGTAGAACAGCATTATTGTGGAAAAATCCATGAAGTGTCCCCCTTATGAAGGTCCCTCCCTAGGAGCTGATATGTTCCCATGGCAAAGAGGCAGTGGGCACATCCTCTCCTAAAGGGTCAATGATTAAGAGCACAGCCTGTTTCTCTGGCTTTAGGCTTGAATCACTGTCCCTGGTGGTAAAGCTTAAATTACTCTTCCCTGGAAGCATTCTTATTTATTTCATAGACATGGCATTACCCCCGATTGTCTATTTGCTGCTTTTAAGAAGAGAGAGGAAAGAATCTAAGGTTCCCCAAAGTAAGTGTTACTTTTTAGCTAGTGTGAGGTAAAAGACAGATTGAAGTGGAGCCAGAGGGACCTGCCCTTCACCCTCCATCTTCATCGGAGTTGGACGCTCACATTGGTATGTCAGGCAGCAGCTGGCAGGCTCTTTTATCATCATTAATTGTCCGCTGAGTTGTCACAAGGAGAGACTAGAATTCAGGTTTAATTATTACATCTGTATCATCTCTGATAAATTTCAGGAGATTCTGGTGGTGCAAAATAGGCATGGGCCAGTGATGTGCCAAGGATATGCTGTGAAGCAGAAACCATGTGTATCGTTGAGGGGGAAAAGGTGAATTAACTGAATTCCAAGGAAGTAAGGCTTTATCAAGGCTGAACAACTCTCATGAGATGTGGTGATGGAGAAGAGGGGGAAGGGAAGCTGTTAGTGGCATTGAGCTTGTTAAGGGTCATTTGGTTTCTGTGCAGAAGGTGTAGTGGGCCTTCCCAGGGAACAAGCAAGATTCATCCAATGCAATTGCTTGTTTTTATGGACAATAACCTACTGCCAGTCAGGGAGCAAAGAAATACGTTTGGCTTTGGATAAAACAACAGCACTTCCACTCCCATTTCTTTTATGATATACGTTTCTTTGGATGGTCTCTGACTTAGTTCTGGAAATATGTGCTGGTGCAGAGTGAGGCTTAAGTGACAATGAAGCTGGCTTTGGCTAAAACAGAACTAAACTACAGTTTAACAGAAATGGCAAGGAGTAGGTGGCATGGGAGCTGAGTGTTATCAGTAGCTCATCGTTTCATAAAAGAGTCAACAAGTGCTTAGAACCTTCATCACACTGTGGCAATGGCCCTTCTGCCCAGCTTAGCCACACAAGGTCTCATTCTGATCTTTTATCCGTCCTTGTGTACCTCCCTATCTGACTCTGGTGCTTTCGTTATTGACTGACATCTGAACTTTGTGCCCCAGAGTAAAGCAAATCTGCTCTGATTCCCTTCATTGGTGCATGGATCTTGTGCTTAAGAATGTTAACCACTTGGCTTCATCTTAACTCTCACTTTCTGAAAGAGAGTCTGAAGCTCTTTCATGAGCTAGCTCTTGTGGAATTAAGTGTTGTCAAAGAATCATATAGATTGGCCATCTGGCCCTCTGCTTTTCAAAAGGATAATTTTAGTGCGATTTCCACATCTTCTGAAGAGTAATTTATTTTAGTCCTTAGGCCCTCTTTCAGCATTAAAAAAAGTAGATCACATAAATGTAACCCAAAAAATCTAAAAAGAATAATTGTATATGGTTGTATGTGTCTCTGTACATAATAAAAGGGTTTTGCCCACATTCTAGGTCTCCAGTAAAATGTTGTGGTCTTTTATGTTAGGCCTCTTATACAAGCCACAAAACTAATCTTTGCTCTGATTTTTACAGCTGTGTACAAAACTCACAGGGGTAAGTTTGGAAAAACAGGTAAATCAAATTCAGAGCTCTCAGAAGTTACAATATACATTGACTAAATATAGATACATAAGAGGATTAAAGTTGAATACAAGAAGATATATATATTATATATATATAATTTATATAATATATATACACATTATAGATATATTATATATATATTATATATATATATAGAGAGAGAGAGAGAGAGAGCGAGAGAGAGAGAGAGATACCAAAGTTTATATGTGATTGTAAGTTTCTCGAAGCCAGAGGCTCGATGTTCGTACTTCTATCCAACAATACTAGGCCCAGGATAGATGCTCAATAAATATGTATTGAATGTGTAAAGTATTTATTGAGTGTGTTAAACAACTTTTACATTTACCATATGCTCTGATGGGCTAATCATATTCATTGAGATGTGGACAGAATTAGAAGTAGGTGTGGTGTGCCAAAATACTGAGCTATGATTGAGTGCGTCCCACTTCATGGAAACTATCAGGGCTGCCCCTGAAGTCTGAGAGCAGAGGCACCTGCCTCAGGCCTCAGTGCTGGGTCTTTGTGCTTCAGGGACAGGTAGCTGGGTGTAACTCAGGCAGGCCTTTGATCAAGAAGGTTATATATACACATGTAACCATGAGGGGAAGTCAGGTAATAATCACTTTCTTGTCTCCCACTGCCTTTTTTAAAAAAATTGAAGTATAGTTGATTTGAACTGTTGTGTTAGTTGCTGGTGTACAGCAATGTGATTCAGTTATACATATATATATATGTATTCAGTTTCATATTCTCTTCCATTATGGTTTATTACAGGATATTCAATATAGTTCCCTGTGCTGTACAGTAGGACCTTATTGTTCCTCTATTTTATATATAGTAGTTTGTATTTGCTAATCCTAATTTATCCCCCCCACCCCACACTCCCCTTTCTTTCTGGTAACCGTAAGTTTGTTTTCTATGTCTGTGAGTCTATTTCTGTTTTGTAAATAAGTTCATTTGTATCATTTTTTTAGATTCCACATGGAAGAGGTGTCATATGATATTTGTCTTTCTCTATCTGGCTTACTTCACTTAGCATGATAATCTCTAGGTCCATCCATGTTGCTGTAAATGTCATTATTTCATTCTTTTTATGGCTGAGTAATAGTCCATTGTATATATATGTACCACATTTTTTTATCCACTCATCTGTTGATGGACATTGATACTGCTTCCATGTCTTGGTTATTGCAAATAGTTCTGCTGTGAACGTTGGGATGCATGTATCTTTTCGAATTATAGTTTTTTCCGGATATAAGCCCAGGAGTGGTATTGTTGGATCATACGACAACTCTATTTTTAGTTTTCTAGGGAACCTCTATACTATTTTCCATTCCCACTGCCTTTCTAAGTCCACTCTATAGGATTTTTTTCCCCTCTGTTCCCCAAAGAAATACAGGCAGGTCCTATGACTCTTCTGTCCGAACCAGATCAACACAAATAGTTCTCCCATCACTTCAAGTCACACAACATCATCTTAGGATGCTAATTATATATCTAGTCCCACGTTATAGTTAAAACTAATTTTGTTTAAAAATAACATTTCCTCTTTCTTCCAGTTCAGGCTTATTCCAGGCAGGAAGCCATGGTCAGGGAATGGGAATGTTTTCAATTTCTGTCTCCTCTCTCCTCACTGAGCATTTCTAATCCTCCTTGCACATTCTGCTAACTCTTGGGTTCTGACTAGGGAGATCATATGTCCTGTGTACTCAGTCTGGTCCCAGATACTTGTTGCCTGGGGCCTAGTTATTAACATTTCCCCATTGTATCATGGTTTTCCAGAGAAATAGAATCAATAGGATATTATATATATAATAATATTATAATTGGCTCATGCAATTAGGGAGTCTGAAGTTTGTAGGGCAGGACAGCAGGCTGGAAATGAAGGCAGGATTTCTATGCTACAGTCTTGAGGCAGAATTCCTTCTTCTCTGGGGAACCTTGGTTTTTGCTCTTAAGGCTTTTAATATCTGGATGCCCCCTCATTTTTTTTTATTGGGATATAGTTGTTTTACAATGTTTTGTTAGTTTCTACTGTACAGTGAAGTGAATTAGAGTACCCTGTGCTATTCAGCAGGTTATTAGTTATCATATTTTATACATTGTAGTGTATATGTGTCAATCTCAATCTCCCAATTCACCCCACCCCGCCTTTCTCCCCTTGGTGCCCATATACATTTGTACTCTATGTCTATTTCTCTGCCTTGTGAACCGGTTCATCTGTACCATTTTTCTATATTCCACATATATGCATTACTACACGATATTTGTTTACTATATGATATTTGTTTTTCTCTTTCTGACTTACTTCACTCTGTATGACAGTCTCTAGGTCCATCCATGTCTCTACAAATGATCCAATTTCCTTCCTTTTTATGGCTGAGTAATATTCCACTGTATATATATTTACCACATCTTCTTTATCCATTCATCTGTTGATGGACATTTAGGTTGTTTCTCTGTCCTGGCTATTGTAAATAGTGCTGCAATGAACAATGGGGTACATGTGTCCTTTTGAATTATGGTTTTCTCAGGGTATATGCCCAGTAGTGGGATTGCTGGGTTGTATGGTAGTTCTATTTGTAGTTTTGTAAGGAACCTCCATACTGTTCTCCATAGCGGCTGTGTCAACTTACATTCCCACCAACGGTGCAAGAGTGTTCCCTTTTCTCCACGCCCTCTCCAGCATTTATTGTTTGTGGATGTTTTGATGATGGCCATTCTGACCGGTGTGAGGTGATACCTCACTGGAGTTTTGATTTGCATTTCTCTAATGATTAATGATGTTGAGCATCTTTTCATGTGCCTCTTGAGAGGCCCCCTCATTATCGAGGGTGCTCTTCTATACTTAGAGTCAACTGATTGTAAATGTTAACCATAAAACACCTTCACAGCAGCATGTAGGCTAGTGTTTAACCAAAGAACTGGGCACCAGAGTCCAGTCAAGTTGACACATAGAGTGAACCCTTATACCTTTTCTTTCTCAGAAGTCTCTCTGTATGTGTACTAAATTACATGGCCGCCCCAGCTCTGACCCCTCCCAAGAGCATGCAGGGAAGGAGAGGAGATAAGAACACAGGAAATGTCTCTCTTAATGGTACCTCAAGATGGCAGATGTTTAAATCTGACTCTTGCTCTTAGGGACATTTTTTGGGTTTTTTGGAAATGTTGCCTTCTCTCCCTCAACACTAGTCATCTCTACTTTTCGTTCCCCAGAGGGCACAGTCACTTCTATTCTGGTAGCCTGGGACTTGGCCCCAACGTAATGGATTCTCTTTCACTCTGCCATCACACCAGCTAGTAAGCGCACATCTCACCTCTGAGGTGGGAGTCAGATGTGTGCACAAGAAACACATATTAGGCTTTCTGAGGAGTCCTTTTGAAATATATTCCGTTAAGTGTGAGGTGACGGCAGGACCCACTCACCCCTTATACATGTCTTCACTGGGGGGAAGCTCAGCGTACAGATAACACTTACCCAAGGCCCTTTCCTATATATATGTGTAATATACATATTATACACACACACATCTTACAATCTTACACTCTTGATGTGAGTGAGGGGATGCAGGGCTGATTAGTTTTTGTTTACTCCTTTGAAATTCTGCATCATGGCAAAGTGATATCTACGTTTCAAGATTTTAGCCTAAAGTCCCATTTTAATATTCTGTACAGATGCACACAAATATGCGTACTGCTGTACATTTACCTAAAAATATTATCAGTCCACCAAACTCCCAGTAGCAAAGAAAAGTAGGCTGGGGAATTGCGCCTCACACTGTCCTTCTTTGTTTTTTCTTTAATATTTTCCTGGATGTTTATTGTGACCTCATGTTGCCAGCAGGTGTGTGTGTGTGTGTGTGTGTGTGTGTGTGTGTGTGTGTGTGTGAGTGTGTGTCTGTGTATTTGGAGCTGGCAGGGAGAGGGGGGCAGCGTATGACTCTCCAGTGGGTGATTAGTCTGGGTCCTCATAGTCCTCTGGGTTCAACCCTGGGTCTCACATCAGACAGGCTGTCTGGATGCTGTGTAAACCAAGCAGCGGGGTGAACTCTCCTGCTGGCATCACCCTTTGCTACAAAGGCATTTAAAACAAGGCCTGAGGCAATTAGGACATCAAATAACCCTATTGCTCTTATAATACTGAAATATTGAATATTTAAAAGGTAAGCAGGCTTGAAATTTGTAATGGAAAGAAAATATCCCTTTAGGTCATTAAAGAGTGTGAGGAGCCCTAGCCTTTGAAAAATAGTTGGAAAAGTTTGAAGAATTCATAAGGCAAAAGAAGCTGGGTTATAGTCACAAATATGCAGAGTCCTGAGTAATAAAATAAGGGCCAATTCAGAGGTCCATTTAAGAAGGTGACCAGAGCATAATTAAAGTAACTGGCTTCATAGCCAATTTGGAATTCTGTCACTAGGAAAATGGTTACTATGAGATAGTCACAGACAAGCCAGAGAAAATGAGCACACAAAACGGCATCAAAGAAGAAAATAAGCTGAGGTGGTTAAGAGAGCAGATTCTGGAGTGAGAGAGAATAGACCCTGATTTGGTCTAAATACTTTGCAGTCTGGGTGGCCTGACGATACATGTAGAACTTTCTCTGCCTTAATTTTCTCACCTGTAAATTGGTACCTATCTCATACGGTGGTTGTGAGAATGCTATCGGTGTGCTTGATACATAGTAAGTGCTCAGTAAACTTATTATTATTATATTTAGATTTTTTTTTCTCCTAGAAGCACCAAAAGTCTGATACGAAGATGAACATTTCCCATAGAGAGAAGTAGTTAAGACAAAACCAAGCTCTAACCTGGAGTAGTTCAGATTTCATATTGATTGGATTTGATTATATAGTCACCAAAATAAATAATTCATTCAGTTTCAGATATAAAAGAGACAAAAGTATGCCAAAGAAAGTGTTTAATTCCACAAATAGGAGGAATGACTTTCAGTGTGCTCTGGTTTCTCAGTGTTTACTGAACCTGTTTTCTCCAGAAGAGAGAAAAAATTCCACAAAAGTTGTTTCATCTTCTGATTATATTGTTTTATACTGGTTTATAGATATACCTATTGGAGACTCAGTTCTTTATTCATGAAGATGTGACCCATGTTAATTAGAACAGACTACGTGATGAAACCAAGAAACCCAAAGTCTCACTGGTGTATATTAACAGACGTTTACTTATCCACCAGGCCACATCCTGCTGGAGACCAGGCAGCTCTCCTGGAGGGTTTTCCTCCAGTATTAAGGTAGTGACCTAGTACCCTTTTATCCTGTGGCTTCCATGTTTGCTATGGCCTTTTTGGTGTCCTCTACTAGATCTTCAGTTTCCCCAACTGGTGAGCAAAGATATAGTATGAGAATGATAGAGTGAGATGTTTTATATCCAGCTTGGAAATGGCAAACATTATTTATTCCCATATTCCTTTGGCCAGAACCTGGTCACATGGCCCCAACCTGACTGCAAGAGAAACTAGGAAATGTAGGTTTTCTGTATTCCCATGCTGGGAAAGAGGGACTGGAGAGCATTTTAGTTAATCTCTGTGCATGACTTCTGTTGATGTGAAGTTAGAGTTTTCATACTTGGTAAGTTTTGATAGGATGGGTTGCAAAAGGGATGTTGAGAGATCTTAGCCACTAGATCAAGGCAAAAGCTTTTTGTACTTCAAAATGTGAATATGTGCATTAATTTGCTGAGTGATAAGGACTACTTTGAGTAGGATGGCCCTTGATCCACTGGGTAGGCAGAACTCATTTTGGCTTCCTTAAGTCAAGATGCTGAGGAAATGACAGTAACCATATGCTTGCTTGATAACATCAAGACCCTTTCTGATAAATTCTAGAGGATATTGAAACCTCCTTCCTCCGGCTAATCTAAGTTAACTTGATGTTAACTTGATATTACATATCTTCTGTGTTTCCACTCTAGAATTTCCCTTAATATGCTTCATTTTTCACATCTAAGTCTGGATCATCAAAATGCCCCTTGCCTTGTCTTCACTCATGGATTCATACATCAAATAGTTACCAAGCATCTATTGTGAAAAGACAGGAAGAATAGTTTTTGGCTGTATCTTCAGATAGTAAGGTGGTTTTTACAAAGGGGTAGAAACTTTCATTTCATCAAACAATATATTCAATCATAGTAGTTCACAGCAGCACAATACAGTGTCCTGAAGTAATAATAATACTATATGGCTGCAAGCTTTTCATTTGTATATAATTAACCCCAGGAGAGGATGGGCAAATATAGTATTATATACTGTTGATCAACTTTGAAAGGAAGAACTTAAGACGACCCTCACAAAGTTTTCAAATGCCAGTTGGGCTGTACGATGATGGTTTGGTACTATTTTGGTCAAGGCTGGCTTGTCTCTATTTCTTTGTTTCTCCGTCTCAATCAATGGTAAGCTGGACCAGATAATCACTATAGCTCATTTCAGCTCTTAAGAGTTGATCATTTGTCCTTTCTGTCATTCAGCACACTTAAGGAAATGCTCTCCCTACTTCTTCTTCTTCCCTGCCCTGGTGTGAGCCTAAGAAAAAGCAATTTAATTTTAATGTTATCTGAAGTCAGATTTATTAGGAAGACAAATCTGTTGGGAAAAAAGTCTGCCTCCCCAAGCTAAATACTACAGTGTTGGCAGTCAGATCAAGCGTCAACTTAACACATTGGCTGTGCTCTGTGAGGTTTTCGCTAAAGGTAATTGTTTCCTTTCAAGATGGCATGATATGACCCATGATATTTACAAATTCTCAAGAGTAACAAGCCATGAACACACAGGATTTATTTGTATGCATGAGTTCTAAAAATCATCCTTTGATTTTGCATGCTAGGAAAAGTATCAGACTGGGGCAATGTTATCAAAGGACCATCCAGATAATTGTTCAAAACACAGAATTGTGGGTCCCATCCCACACTTATTAACTTCAGATATCTGGGGTAGAATCCAATAATCTGAATTTCTGACAAACTCCTTAGCTGGGGGGCTTATTAACAGTCTGTCAACCACTAAACCAGTAGTCAGATCACAGAACTGTCTTCGTCTGTAGAAGAATATTAACACTTACTCTTTTTTTTTTTTGCGGTACGTAGGCCTCTTACTGTTGTGGCCTCTCCTGCTGCGGAGCACAGGCTCCGGACGCGCAGGCTCAGCGGCCATGGCTTGTGGGCCCAGCCGCTCCGCGGCACGTGGGATCCTCCCAGACCGGGGCACGAACCCGCGTCCCCGGCATTGGCAGGCGGACTCTCAACCACTGCGCCACCAGGGAAGCCCTAACACTTACTCTTTGTCATACAGAACTGTTGCATAGGTTAAAAGGTTAACACAGGCCCAAAGACCTTCACTGAATGAAAATTCCTTGCAAATATAAGTTTGTGTTGTTATTGTTGGGGCAAAGCGTAGTCAAACTACCATCTTTTGCTTTTGCTTCTTGAAAATGTCTCAGGTCCCCCTCTTCTCAGGAGCTTAGGCCAGAGTATCAGCATGTGATGCATTAATTCTGGACCCCTGGCTTTAGAGAGGTTTATGTCAACTGTAGCAGCTCCGAAGTGCATGTGGAGTTAACTCAAAGCAATGTTCCATTTGTGCACTTACGGATTTTAAAGGGGACGAGCGCAATGTTCTTTTCTGTTGATCAGGGACAAGCAAAGCTATTAGCTCTAGGTCTAGGGAAAGGAAAAAAAAAATCACTTTTCATATTGTGCAACCAACCC